>NC_136520.1:40005724-40100724 GCF_053919585.1 Euprymna scolopes
TTATTGGGGGGGGGGAGGTTCATAAATATATTTAAAAAATAACAGTTCACAAATATATTAAAAAAACAATTCATAAATATATTAAAAAAAAACAGTTCATAATATATTTAAAAAAAACAGTTCATAAATATATTTAAAAAAAACAGTTCATAAATATATTTAAAAAAACACTTCATAAATATATTAAAAAAACAGTTCATAAATACATTTAAAAACACAGTTCATAAATATATTTAAAAACAGTTCATAAATATATTAAAAAACAGTTAATAAATATATTAAAAAAACAGTTCATAAATATATTTAAAAAAAACAGTTCATAAATATATTTAAAAAACAGTTCATAAATATATTTAAAAAACAGTTCATAAATATATTTAAAAAAAACAGTTCATAAATATATTATAAAAAACAGTTATAAATATATTTAAAAAACAGTTCATAAATATATTTAAAAAACAGTTCATAAATATATTTAAAAAAACAGTTCATATATTAAAAAAAACAGTTCATAAATATATTAAAAAAAAACTTCATAAATATATTTAAAAAACAGTTCATAAATATATTTAAAAACACAGTTCATAAATATATTTAAAAACAGTTAATAAATATATTAAAAAACAGTTAATAAATATATTAAAAAAACAGTTTATAAATATATTAAAAAAACAGTTTATAAATATATTTAAAAAACAGTTCATAAATATATTTAAAAACAGTTCATAAATATATTTAAAAACAGTTCATAAATATATTTAAAAAACAGTTATAAATATATTTAAAAAACAGTTCATAAATATATTTAAAAAAACAGTTCATAAATATATTTAAAAAAACAGTTCATATATTAAAAAAACAGTTCATAAATATATTAAAAAACAGTTCATAAATATATTAAAAAAACAGTTCATGAATATATTAAAAACAGTTCATAAATGTATTAAAAAACAGTTCATATACATATTAAAAAAAAACAGTTTATAAATATATTTAAAAAAACAGTTCATAAATATATTTAAAAAAACAGTTCATAAATATATTTAAAAAAACACTCCATAAATATATTTAAAAAAAATCAGTTCACAAATATATTTTAAAAAAACAGTTCATAAATATATTTAAAAAAAAACAGTTGATAAATATATTTAAAAAAACAGTTCATAATTTTTTTTATAAATAGTTCTATTTTTATGTTTGATGTGAAAAAGAACTTACCAACACCTAATGTTTTAAAAAAAAACAGTCCATGAATATATTTAAAAAAAAAAACAGTTCATAAATATATTTAAAAAAAACAGTTCATAAATATATTTAAAAAAACAGTTCATAAATATATTTAAAAAAACAGTTCATAAATATATTAAAAAAACAATTCATAAATATTTAAAAAAAACAGTTCATAAATATATTTAAAAAAACAGTTCATAAATATATTATAAAAAAACAATTCGTAAATATATAAAAAACAGTTCATAAATATATTAAAAAAACACTTCATGAATATATTTAAAAAACACTTCATAAATATATTTAAAAAACAGTTCATCAATATATTTAAAAACACGGTTCATAAATATATTTAAAAAAAGTTAATGAATATATTACAAAACAGTTCATAAATATATTTAAAAAACAGTTCGTAAATATATTTAAAAAACAGTTCATAAATATATTTAAAAAAACAGTTCATAAATATATTTAAAAAACAGTTCATAAATATATTTAAAAAAAAACAGTTCATAAATATATTTAAAAAAACAGTTCATATATTAAAAAAAAGTTCATAAATATATTAAAAAAACAGTTATAAATATATTAATAAAACAGTTCATAAATGTATTAAAAACAGTTCATAAACATATTAAAAAAACAGTTCATAAATATATTAAAAAACAGTTCATAAATATATTTTAAAAAAAAGTTCATATATTAAAAAAACAGTTCATAAATATATTAAAAAACAGTTCATAAATATATTAATAAAACAGTTCATAAATGTATTAAAAAACAGTTCATATACATATTAAAAAAACAGTTCATAAATATATTTAAAAAAACAGTTCAATATATAAAAAAAACAGTTCATAAATATATTAAAAAAAACAGTTCATAAAGATATTTAAAAAAATAGTTGATAAATATATTTAAAAAAACAGTTCATTAATATATTAAAAAAACATTTCATTAATATATTAAAAAACAGTTCATAAATATATTTAAAAAACACTTCATAAATATATTTAAAAACAGTTCATAGATGTATTAAAAACCAGTTCATAAACATATTAAAAAGCAGTTCATAAATATATTTTTAAAAAACTTCATAATATATTAAAAAAACTTCATAATATATTAAAAAAACAGGTCATAAATATATTTAAAAAAATAGTTCATAAATATATTTAAAAAACAGTTCATGAATATAATTAAAAATTAGAGTTCATGAATATAATAAAAAAGTTTATAAATATTTTTTAATAATTCTATTTTCATGTTTGATTAAAAAAAAACAGGTCATAAATATATTAAAAAAATAGTTCATAAATATATAAAAAAAACAGTTAATAAATATATTTAAAAAAACAGTCCATGAATATAATTTAAAAAAAAAACAGTTTATAAATATTTTTTTAAAGTTCTATTTTTATGTTTGATTAAAAAAAACAGTTCATAAACATATTTTTATTATAAAGGTTATAATTTTCTTATAAAAGTTGAAACAAAGACTATTTAATCACACTTCTATTTTTATATTGACTTAAAAAAAAAAAGGCAACATTATATACAGTGTTAGTCATCTGTACCTTAAAATTTGTCTAACATCACTTCTACCGAATGGCTTTGTAAACAAAGAAGCGCGACTCTTAACAAAAACCCGTCAGACATATCATTTAGCAAGGCGTCCTTCGACCCTCTCCTCTAATATTGGACTAACCCATTCACAAACGACACTTTACATAACAGGCTCAATAAAGCATAAATACATTCATTGTAGTTACTTACTCTCTAATGCGAAAGTATTCATATCCATCCATTTCTTTAATACTTATCTTGAAGTGGCTTTGCTCTTGATTAGTGCTTACTCATTAATAGGGCTATGACAGCAGCATATTCTTTTCCTTGTTTTGATTCTCAGGTATATATCTATTGATATCTTTATATGTTTTTATGCAGAGTGATATGGTTCTTGGTTGATGGTGTCTGTGTCGGATATATACTCGAGAGTTAAAACAATGAAAAGAATATGCTGTTGTCCTAGCCCTACTCATTAATAAGAAAAATTTAAGCGTAAAATTATAAATTCTGATATTTTTTTTTTTACAAGTGAGTCACCACTTATCAAGATCCAAAGGCCACTCGAGGATAAGTGTTAATGAATGTAAGGTGGTAGTGTAGTAATCATTAATGGTGTGAATTGGGTAGAGTTTGGATTATTTAAGGGGATGACTCAACAAGAACTTGTTTACATTGGACTTGAAGGCTTAACATATTGTAATCGTCCAAGAAGCAGGCTAGTGGAAAGAAGCTTTGTTCGTGGAATTTGCTTTTAGATAATTTTTATTTATTGGAAAAAAAAAAAAAATTCAAGACAATTCCACAGGCGTGCAGTTCCCAGAAAGAAGCTTTGATCATAGAATTTATGTTTAGGTTTAGGCACAGATAAAGAGTGGGGAAAATTATTGATAATGTTTTCAGCTAGTCTAGTGTTTCTTGTGAAAGTTTGGCGAGGGGGGACCATAGATTAAAGCTCAGTCGAACACTTTCCATGAAAATAACGATAGAGCAGAGACAAACTCGCAACATCTCTTCTGTGAGATAGAGGTTGCAGTGAAGAGAAAAGGACATCTCCCACCAGGCCACGAAGTCTATTTTGAACCCTATCAAGGCAGGACAAGTCTTTTCTAGCAGCTCCTGCCCATATGTGGCAACAGTATTCCATCCTTGGACGTATCTGGCTCTTATATAGATAGAGAATTGCATCAGCACCCTCCTACTATATCCAGCTAGACATTTTATCCTCATCCCCCAAAGTCAAGAGATCAAAACCGTTCCTGTAATCATTTGGTTCTCATTGATTGCAGTGTAATGCTAGTTCTGTGCAGCTCTAGAAGTTCCATCCTCCCCGGCTTTGTCTTCTCTCTTTGCGAAGTGGTCAGTTTATTGCTAATTGCCTGAGACGCCTTTACAAGGAAATGCCAATGTGGCTGCCTAGGCACTTTTTGAAGATCAGAGTGTTCCTTCTCAGGGCGCTGACTTCTTAATCCAACTTTTCGACCCTGGTGTCACAGTTCTTGCAGTGGGAGATAACTAAATACCTCCCTCCTAGTAATATATATATTCACAGAATGTGAAAGATTATATAATATAAATTCCACAGTCAAACAACATCGAAGCCTACAAAAGCCAAGACAGCTAACAAACCGGAAGTCCAAGACTCGAGTTTCACCCTCATTTGGGCTCATCAGTTAGACATATCCGGACCTGGCAAGCACTCTGTCAACTGAGCAAACATCCCGCACACAAGAAATTCTATTAACTAATACAGATCAAGCAAACCATGCCAAAATCCGACTGTGGAATGGGCCTACTTCGTCTCGACAAGGGACGCGGTCATCCAACCAGCTAATAACCCCAAGCCGATGTCTCACAAGTAGGAATTTTCAACTCGCCGGGACGATGCCATCCAGATATGCTAACCTTGCGAGCAATCAGTGATAGAATTTTCAGAATATGAGAGATTATATAATTATTTCCACAGGCAACGTTGCGGTCTACAATAGTCAAGATACATATATATATATATATATATATATATATATATATATATATATATATATATATATATATATATAAATGTTGTTTGTTTTGGTTTTAGCGATATGTTTTGAATGAATTGAATTATTTACGAAAGCGCATTTTTACCTAAATGCAAGCTTGGAAAAATTTTCCCTTTAACCAATTTGGTACCCCCACATGGGGAGCGGTATATATATTATTTTTAAAATGTAATTATCTACTGACACGTGTTTCGTCATCTACGACTCATCAGAGTGGCTGAATATAGCGAGATTGAATAGTCATCGTCTACAACTGATCAGAGTGGCTGAATATGTCATAACATCCGGCTGTAGTGATCTAATGATTATATATATATATATATATATATATATATATATATATATATATATATATGTTCCATCCTTTCGGAAATCATCAGTGCAGGATGACACGAATACTACGGGTCGGGAGATTCAAACCCGGCCACAGAGCCGACCCGGATGGAACACTAGTGTCTATAGGTATTAAGAAAATTATTGCTGTATATAATATATAATTTATTAATTTATTATTAATTTATGTTCTGGTAGTGTTGTGTTCCTATTTATTTTCCTCCCCACAAGGGCAGTGTTAGACACAAGGCCGGTTTTTAATGTGGGGGAAAATCCAGCTTCCCAAAGTGGGGCACCCTGGACAGGAACAAAAAATAAGAATTGCCTCAGCCATGAAGGATTTCTCCTCCACTGGCATTGTTGTGTTAGTCAACTAGTGTGTATATCTCACTAATCCAGTCGAATCCACCTGCTGTGTTTGTTGAAAAGCAACATGGCTTCTATCCTGACAATCAAATATTGCAGACAAAGTACTGTCGCTGACTTTGAATAATTCAAAAACTAAAGACGAATAAAAATACTAGTGGAAGGACCAAGAGACTCAGTCAAATAGGACACGATTGCATGAATCGTTGCTATGTAGCACCAGTAAGTATCAACTGATGTTTGCCACCTACATCTGTGTGTACTTGTAACACACATACCAAACGGCTCCCCCACCCTAACCACCACCACACGAAACTAATGATGTAACTAGTTCACTATCTAACTGTTGGTTCTTTGAGTACTATACCAGTAATAGACATTTTTTTTTTTTTTTTTTTGCTTTTGATGATTTTCCAAGTTTTGATGCTTTCGAAGGTTTTGTCGAAAGACCTAATTTTACATCATAATCTAAACTGATCTGCTGAGTTATAAATGTATGATGGATACAGTGATATCATACAGGCACCATAGCATCCCCCCTCCCCAATCTAAAGTCCATCCCTTCCTCACTATTGTAGAAGCAGTAGAAACGTGGTAGTGTCAGAAGAGGTATTGGTTCCTTGCAGGGCCACCCATGGTGGACAAGTTTGGCATCGAATGGCATTAGGGCTGCAAATCAGCCAACAGATATCTTATGAAAATTGAGGGGGAGTCTCCATCTGAATCAGTCATCTCTGTTTCTACAGGGCTTTACGTTGTGGGTGAAACAGTCGCACTTGCGAGTGATTTTTAGTCATTGTATTTCTCTCATCGACAATCTTCCAAAGCTTGCTACTGAGTGAAAAATATTTTTTCAACTTTAAGTTTTTTTTGTTTTTTAACAAAACGAGCAAAGTTAAATTATTGAAACGATAAAACGTTTAATAGAACAATATATTTATTTATTTTTTAATGAAGACAATATATTTATTTATTTTTTAATGAAGAAAAACATTGGAAGAAATTTGAATTTTTATACCTTCAAGTCTCAACATAAAATTTGGTGTGTATTTAGAATTACACTTATTTAAAATACAAAAATACAAAAAAAATCTTTATAATGTATGCACTTGTCACAGAACAAAAGTGGCATATTCTAAAAATCATGTGGGTTTTGCTAGTAACTTTTCTATTTGGTTAGTAAACGAAAATATTTAGTTGTCAAAGGTCAACTAAAGATAAATTTGTCTGTAGATCCGGGTTCTACTTGTGGCATGAAACCTTGGTAATTCCCTATTAAAATATGTGATTTATTTAGGGATGCGAACATCCAATGGCTAAAAATGACCTGAAATCGAGTGGAAGCCATGGCCTGTGTGTATGTGTGTGTGTGCGCGTGCATGTGTATATGTGTTTTTGTATAGAGAAAGAAAAGACGGCACAAAAAATATAAAAGGCAAAATTAAGATAAAGTTACCGAGGGAGGTAGAGGAACTGGAAGTCATTCTTTGATGAATGGAAAGTTATCTAAGTCCTTTAACCTCATCATGAATTTTTTGAAGTCTTAGCCTTCATGGCAAATTAACGTTTTTAAGTATTGATCCAGAACCTGACCAAGGCCCACAACATCTTTACGCAGCTTACAGTTAGCAACCGGAAAAGTTAAATAATAGACTCAACCACATCAATTTCCTATCTTTTTACCCCTACAAGACCACTTGAATATGAATATATATATATATTATTACGGTGACAAGAAAGTTCTTGTGGGTTTTAACTTTTAAATTCATAACAACATATCTCGGCTCAAACAAAAATTTATTGATTGATTTAAATAAGCACCATCAGAATGAACACACTTTTGCCAACACAAAACAAGTGTATTAATGCCAGTAACGTAAAAATCACGTTTTGGTGAAGATGAAGTCGCTGAAGGTATCTTTGATATTGCTTAGGTTTTTGAAGCATTTCTCAAGCAGAAAATTATTGAGATGCTTGAAAAAGTGGTAGTCGGTAGGTGAGAGGTCTGGAGAGTATGGCGGATGAGGCAGTTTCGTAGTCCAATTCGTTCAACTTCTGCAGAGTCGGTTTAGCAACATGCGGGCGGACATTTTTGTGGAGGAGAATTGGGCTTTTACCATTTAAAAATCTATTCAAATCTCATGAGCGACTCATAAAATGAAAACAAATAAAAATAATATATATATATATATATATATACTTCTGATGAGAAGCCTATATATTAATACGATAGCGTGTGTGTTATTTATTTATTTTCTGTGCCATGCTTACATCTGAGTCGTTTAATTCTTATGGACTTCTATTTCTTGTAATAAATAATTTTACCAAGAATTCTTCATAAGTTTTGGTTTCAATTTCGATATAGCTTCTACTTATGTGGTTATAAAACTTCTTCAAATGCACTTATGATGTTAGGTCATATAAAACTGTTAACTTTGGTCAAAATTTTGTATCTTGATTTTAATCTTCATAAGAGGATATAGAAGTGGTGCAAAACTGTTCCGTTTAGGGAATTATTTTTTTCCATTCTAGAATATTCTTGCAATCTATATATATAAAAGCGAAAATGTGTGTTAGTGTGTGCACTTTTTGTGCATGTCCACCAAAGGCTTTTTTCGCTGGGCTTCTCGGTCGGTTCGCTCCTTCTTAAAACTTTTTATATGCTGTCTAAATCATAATATCTACAAGTTAAGGATGGGGTTCGTGTCTATCTTTAATTTGGCCGACTTTTGCATGCTACTTTCGAGATTTTTTTCGATCGCCGTGTCTCATTACGCTTTTCAGTATAAAAAAAGTGAATGCTGGGGTGGGCCTTGCAGCGCCAAACAGTTTGACCTTAATAAGGTCAAATATCACACAACACCTGTCAATTTCACTTTATAAACGTTAAATTAAGACAGCTTTCACTTCCTCTCCCCTTGTGGCTGAGATGGTTAAGTGTCTAGGTTTTTTCCCTTTCGTTTCCTCCTTCGCGTCAAGGCTTTGGGTTCAAGCCTACCTTCCTACTAAAACTTTTTGTCTTTTACATCTCCAAACATCCAGCCAACGTTTTTTTTTTTAAACAGGGTTGTTTTGATCTACCCAACACCCCCCGCCCCCACCTCCAAACACCCGGGCACCGTCGGGTACCCTGCTAGTCTAATATATAAAGGGCAAAATGGACGCGAGTGTTTATGTATGTCCACGAAAGGCTTTTTGCCTCGGACTTCTCACGCCAGTTAGATTCCACAAGAAGTTTTCGCATACTTCCCAGGTCATAATATCTAATTCGCAAACAGACATCGTCTCTATCTTTATTTTGATCAAGTTAAACAAAATTACCTTTGTGCCATCGTCTCCAGTGTCTTTTTTGTATAAATAAAGTGAAACTAATCGAAAGCAAACGCCTGGCCTTCGGGCCGGGTAGTATCTGTTCTGTAATTGGTCCTTAGTCAATGTAGGGAAAACCCTTCATACTGAGACAATTACTATTTATTTGGATACTGCTAGAGTGCCCCTTTTTGGGGGGGAGCTGCTTTTCCTCCACACTAAAAAGGACCTTGTGTCTAATTTCTTTTCGTGGGAGGTTTAAAAGCAAGGCCATTTCTGCAAGTCATCTTTTGTTTTTGATTGACTGTTCAATTTGAATGCTTGGGACTTCCGGTCATGTCATAGAGTAGCAGTAAGATGTCAAATTTTCTTTCACTTTCTCACTTTCTTTTCCATCTTCGCGTTACGGGTTCGAGCCTGCCTGCCTACTACCTCCTTTTTTTTTTTTTTTTTTTTTTTTTATTGCTCAACATACACCTACAAACACCCGGGCAACGCCGGGCACCCAAGTTAGTTATGCATTAAAGAGACACAAACATATGAAATAGAAAAAACAGGTGATTATTCAAAGATAGTTAGTATCCATTCAAACCTTTTACTTAAATCATAACTTAAATCTAAAACCTTTAAAACGTTAATTGCAATTTTATTTCTGAACTAAAAATACAAATTTATTAAAGATCAGCACTCAGATTTATCGAAAATATGTTTGAAAATAATGCGAAATAAATGAGTTTTTCCAGCCTCTTTTCTACAATTAAACCAAAACTCTTTTATATTCATCTTCAAATCTCTAAGAATGGTTTTGCTAGTCATTGCAATCGTAACGCTTCAATTTGAAGTAAGCTCTTCATCAGTAAATGGACAGATTAATTGGAAAAACTTAATTTCAGAACATTATTATAAGACGTTCTGTCTGTCAAATGGTTCCATCCATCCAGTGCGGCCACAGCCAAGATTGAACCCACTAAATTCAAATCTTGTCGGTAGCTGAAGGCTTGATGCTTCGTCTGAGCTATCAAGGGTATGTTTTATCATGACACCATCATAAGGTTGGGTGCTTACTACATCTTAAGAGAGTCCCATCTACCCTCGAGAGAAGGATAGACCACACCAGTTTCTCAACCTGGTTGGTTAGTCTGAAATAGCATTATCATTGATCTGTTTCTTTTTTTAAGTTCTAAATGACATTTTCAGTTGTCTGACTTGAATTTTAAGTATTATTTTCATTGGTCTGTCTTGTTTAAATTTGAAATATCATTTTCCTCAGTCTGCCTGGACTAAGTTTGAAATAGTATTTTCACTAATCCATCTGGCTTAAGTTGTAAATATCATTTTCGTGGGTCTGCCTTACAGAAGTTTGAAATATCATTTGTGTTGACCAGTCTTTTCTTTTGAAATAGCATTTTTGTAGGGCAGTCTCACGTAAGTTTTAAATATCATTTTAATAGTGAATTGATACATATGGATAAAAAAAAAAAAAAAAAACTTGAAAACCTAGGGGGAAAAAAGAAAACTAATTGATGTGAAAATTCCTAAATTAAAATAAATATAAAAGTTGTAACAAAAAAAAGTCAAATCTTTGATTATATCTGTGTTCTAGCTTCCATCTTTTCAACAATCTGGCTACTAATTCGGTGGCACCAAATATTTAGACTTTTGCCAGAACAATAAACTCATTGAAGAGCTTTCCGTTCATGTCAGCAAGACGTTACATCTGTACACAGGAATCAGACACCAAGAAAAACAGGAAGTATATGAAAACAGATGGCAGGAAAAACAATAAAACCAATGAAGACGTAATTATATTTGATTCTTTTGTCTTGATATACATCCATACATCTATATGCCATTGGTTGGTCTGTCAGTAGGTCCGTCGAGCCTTCACATTGAAATAGCATTTTCACTTCTTGAAAAGTGAATGAAAATCTTTTATTTTTGATGTGTGTCCAAATATTTCAACAAGAGATTCTGCCGATCAGATAAACTCTTTGATTTGTCTCACTTAAGTTTGAAAAATCATTTTTCTCATAAAGCACACAAATTGAACCTCTGTCCATTAATCGGTCTGTCACAGTGTAGTTTGAAATAGCATTTTCGTTGGTCTACCATACATAGGTATGAATAGCCTTTTCATTGGTCTACCATACATAGGTATGAATAGCATTTTCATTGGTCTGTCATACTTAAGTAAAATATAGCATTTCTTGGTTTGTCATATGTAAGTATGAAATAGCATTTTCTTTGGTCTGTCATACTAAAGTATGGAATAACATTTTTTGGTCTGTCATACTTAAGTCCGAAATAGTATTTTCTTTGGTCTGTCATATGTAAGTATGTAATTGCATTTTCTTTGGTCTGTCATATGTAAGTATGGAATTGCATTTTCTTTGGGCTGTCATATTTAAGTATGGAATTGCATTATCTTTGGTCTGTCATGCTTAAGTATGAAATACAATTTTCATTGGTCTGTAACGCTTAAGTATGAAATAGCATTTTATTTTGTCTGTCATACTTAAGTATGGAATTGTATTATCTTTGGTTTGTCATACTTGAGTATGAAATACAATTTTCATTGGTCTGTCATGCTTAAGTATGAAATAGCATTTTCTTTGAGCTGGCATGCATATTAAATAGCATTTTCACTGGTCTGTCATACTTGAGTATAAAATAGCATTTTGATTGGTTTGTCATACACAATTACAAAATAGCATATTCTTTGTTGTGTTATACTTATTTAATAACATTTTTAGATGCATCCATCTCTATAACGCATTCTGTCCATCAGTTGGTTTGTCGATTATTCCACTTCGTACACATGAAATAGCTTTTTCACCTGAAATCCGATATGGTTGCATCACCTGCGATCTGGAGTGTTTCAGAGTGTGTCTTACATTGATGTTGATGGGTCCAAACCCATGTGGTAGCTGCTTAAGATATGGAAAGAGTCAGTTGATGATAATGATCTGATTTTGGTGGGCGGCACATGTAGAATTGCGGCAAGTTGGAAGTCATTCATGACGCATATTGAATGAACTCATCTTAAGAAATGGCGCCGTTCTTCCCACTCTCGCACCAACAAGGATTCGTATTAACCATTTTTGTTTCATTTTGTTTATGGCTTTCTTAGTTCCTGCAGTAAACAATGCCTTCCCAAAAGATTTGAATGGCCGCATCTTTCGAATATCCGCTTCTGTTCTTTTATGGCGATTTTCTTCAAACACAGCGTAAAAATAAACTTCTTATTAAGAATAGGCGCATAGGTGCCAATACCAATCTTGGCTTTGTTTCAGTTCCAAGAATATCCGTCCAGAATTTACGCATTTTCTTGTAACTTCAGTTAACTACAGAGATGTGACCAAAATAAAAAGACATTATTTTGCAGTAATCTGCTAAGACTGGGAAATGATTACCTACATCCAAGACTCGCTTTTTTGCTGCAACCTGCCGATGGTGTGGCTATAGATGTCTGCTGTAGAAAATGAGTGAAATCTGCCGTTTGTAAGTATATTGGGTGGGTCTGTTTTATGACATAACTCAAGAATTCCATAATGGTGTCCATATCAATATAACAAAATAGATTCATTGAATATGAATAGTATTTTCGTTGGTCTGTCATACTTAAGTATGGAATAACATTTTTTGGTCTGTCATACTTAAGTCCGAAATAGTATTTTCTTTGGTCTGTCATATGTAAGTATGGAATTGCATTTTCTTTGGTCTGTCATATTTAAGTATGGAATTGCATTTTCTTTGGTCTGTCATATTTAAGTATGGAGTTGTATTTTCTTTGGGCTGTCATATTTAAGTATGGAATTGCATTATCTTTGGTCTGTCATACTTAAGTATGAAATACAATTTTCATTGGTCTGTAATGCTTAAGTAATAATAATGGTGTCCATATCAATATAACAAAATTGATTAATTGTTAGCCTTTACTAATCTAGAAAAAATATTTCATACAATCTATATATCTATAAAAGTGAACGTGTGTCTGTGTGTATTTCCCTATGCAATAACTCTGTCAATTTTAAGTCTACAGGCTCGAAATTTGATATACAGGGTACTGAGATTTTGGAAAATCTTTGTAATCGGTTTTTGGCCAGAAATTTGGCTGTTAAAGGGTCAAAGTTCAACGATTTGACCTTTGAGAACTCTACCAAACCCGCCCGACAATTTTGGGTCTAAACACTTGAGATTTTAGATATAGGTTCCTTGGACATGGATCTAACTTAATAACTTGATTTGAGCTCAAAACAATAAATGTTAAAGGGTCATAATAGGGGTCAAAGTTAAAAAAATTGACCGCATTTTTTTTTTTTTTCTCAACATACACCTCCAAACACCCAGGCAACGCCGGGCTGAAATATATATATTATAGAGATGACTGAAATATATATATTATAGAGATAATTAGACCTGGAGTCTAAAGCACAAAGTTTATTTCAATGTATTAATACTTTTAAAAGAACAGTGCTCATAGTAATGTAGATATATAAGCTCAATAGGTATATTTATTCTAGAACTACAGTAATATTGAATATAAAGATTGATAATTGTAAAAGGAAAAACAAACAAAATCAAATTGAGTGTACGATCGTTTCGGAAACGATATTCATTTTATTAAAATTGATAATTATTGACAATAATCGACAAAAACTTTGTTTTCGAATATAATCTGCTCATCAGCACAAAAGGGGTGTGTGTGAGAAGATTGTATTTGAAAACAAAGTCTTTGTCAATTATTGTCATGGCTTATTGTAAATTTTAATAAAATGAATATCGTTTCTGAAATGATCGTACACTCAATTTGATTTTGTTTGTTTTTCTGTCTAAAGCTGATCATAATTTACAATTATCAATCTTAATACTCTCTCTCTCTCTTTCTTTCTCTCTCTCTCTCTCTATATATATATATATATATATATATTTTTTTTTTTTTTTTTTTTTTTTTTTACGAATGATAAAAAGTAATTTTTTGTGTAGTTTCAAATGTTAAAAAAACTTCAAAGACTATATATATATAGTAAGTTATAAAATATATATGGCGATTAAGCTACACTGAATATTCCGCGTTTCATTCACTCTAGGATTCTTCAGGCTTATGCATATATTTTATAACTTACTAACTAGCTCTACCTACGTATTGAGCACTTTTGAAGTAAATACTTAAAGTTTATGCATAAATTTATACTTTCGTATATTAATTTTATGTGAGTAAATTAAGTAGTTTTATATAATTGTAGGATTTATGGTTAAATTCTATGAAGTAAAAATATAGAATTTTTAGACAAAAAATTTATTGTTCAAAACAAGGAAAACAAGAAATTTAAAGTTATTTCCTTCATTTATGGACTTTAAATTTCTTGTATAAAAATTCTATATTTTTATTCGACAAAATTTAACAATAAGTCCTACAATTCTTACTTTGCTCCATCTTGTATCTTGAGCTATTTTGATTGGGATTTTCTTGTATAAAAATATTTTCTCTCAACAATATTTTATAAGACTGTAAACCACAAGATTAATTAATCTGTGATTTAACTAATCTCATTGTTCAGATGTGTGTGTGTATATATATATATATATATATATATATATATATATATAAAATAAAAAAATTTAGGTCTCGGCAGCAGTGTGAAAAGCATATCTTATTTTTCTTTTATTAATATTATTGGAATTTTTCCCCTTTTCCCTTGTACATATTTGTGAATTATTCCATGGATTTCGGCCTTTGGATTATTTTGGACCATCTTCCAATTACGGGATTTCCTTGGAAATTCAATTAACTTTCTTGAAGTTATATTTTTGGATTTTACCGTCATTGGATTATTTATCTTTCACCAGACTATCCATTCACGTGTAATCACCTTTTTCTTCACCATATTCCCTCTGCTTCACTTTTTTGTTATCAAGTAAGATCTTTGACTTACTTGTTGTTTCATCAAATACTTTTGTACGCAAAATCCGATCCCGCATTTTACTAATTCCTACCCTCTGATGAGAAGGAAAGTATTTCTTTAAAACTCCGCGGATTAAGGACTATCCACTTATCAAGTGTTTCCTTTTCAGATTAAATATGTTTTTAACTCTTTTTCAAAGTGTTTTTTAATATGTTTTATAAACTGTTTGCTCGTATTATACATACATACATATATATATATATATATATATATATATATATATGTATGTATATATATGTATATATTTGAAAATTTTCCGGGGGGGGGTACAGAATTTTATGATGGCTAAATACAGACCAAAAAGCATAATGAATTTAAAAAATAAAAAATGAAAATAAAGATGAGCTAACCAGGTTTCGTTCCTCACTTATCAAAGCCAAATCGAGGAAAATACGATTAAAACAAACAAAAAAGTCATGAATATGGCGGGGGTATGAAAAACCCCCCAGAAATAAACGGGGGGAAAAATTACATAGAGACTAAATTAAGTCCAAGAAGATTTTCTTTTTGCTTGCAAAGAGAAGGTCTCAATGACCTAATAAAAAGAGTCTCTAAAATTTTCAAATGATAAGGACTTACTAAGGATCGTAAACATGTCAGCACTGAAATTTGTGGCACACGCATGGTTATTTATAAGATGGTCACAAATCGCAGATATAAAATATATTAGTATTGAGATGAATCGGAATCGGAAAAATGTGTGCCTATTTTCCAATGCCGAAAACGATTCCATTAAATATCTTTTTTATTTGATTTTGTTTAAAATAAAATCTTCCATTGTTAGTAGTAATGTTGAAATATTCAATATTATTGATTTTAAACTACTAGTAAAACTAAAATCTATAGATGCCCCCCACCCCCACAAGTGTATTTTTATGTTTGATAAAATATTTGCACATTTAACATGTGTTTATGCGGTAATCTGGAGAAAAATAAACAACTTGTTAAATATTTAGAGATTTATAAAGAATCGGAATCGGTACTTGTATTGGAATCAGGAATTTAGTACGTAATCGTAATTGAATTGGAGTCAGGGGAAAAATATTGGAATCGTCCTACTACTAATATATACATAAAGGTAATTTATAGAAGGCAATGCAGAGGTGTAACAGATCCACACAAGCTAATTAATATAACAATGAAATGAACTATGCAGATTGACTGTTTATTAATACAATAAATATGTATTTTTTCTTATATACTTTTATAACATGGTATTGTGTTCTTACTTTTTACCATATTTGTCAAGAATTTTCTGTGTATGTCTATTTAGCAGTTTTGCTTGGTTCTGAGCTCAAATTTAAATATGTTAAGGACTTGGGGACTTTTGGGGGCTAAATGGAGAGGGAAAATGATGGACTTAGTCATTTTTTTTTTTTTTTTTTGCATGGTGCGGAACTCAAACTTACATATGTTAAGACTTAAAACTACACCATTTGTTCATTTTCACCAGAATTTGATATCCCCTGGGGTCTTTCGCAGCTAAATGGGGGAGGGGGAAAAAATTTTTTTTTATGCCTAGTTCACTGTGCACTCACGGCTCACCATGCATGCTTCACTTGTTTTTTTTTTGTTGTTTTTTTTTTTTTTTCAATGTATCGTTATTTTTTAAACCTAATAATGTAGGGTCAGTGTTAGTATTTTATGATTTTTTATTTTTATTTTTTTTCTGTGTATTTATAGATTTATTGGCATTCTATTTAAGTTTTAATTGTATTTTTATTTATTCACTGCGTTCTTGTTAAGAGAGTTTAAGCTGAGCTATTTAAAGGGAGGCAACCTTGTCATAATAATTGATTAATATATTCATATGCAAGCGCATGCACAATGTACGGCACAATCACGTTGACACATCGGTTCTTGCCAGGTCACTGAAGTTAAGCAATGTTGAGCCTGGCCAGTACCAGATGGGTGACCATTTGGGAAGGCTAGGTGCTGTATGTACCTTCTGGGAATGTTGGACGTGGGGCCAGCACTCTCACCCTCCAAAAAAAGGACTCCTCTCTACAAAAGCATCTACCAAGTTGTAGATGGCCTATGCCCCTCCAGGGGCTCAAGGCTATGGATGGATGGAAGCGTATGCACATGCATACAAATCTACACACACTTACATATATATTTATTCACCCTTTTTCTTTTAGTTTAGCTATTTATATACATCTAAATATATATATATATATATGTATGTTCATGAACCCAACCGTATGCCTGACTCCGGCAGGCAATATGCAAGTCTCTTTGACCTGTTACTTACAACTTGCCCTGCCATGTGCTCATCCTCTGTTCTGTCTCCATTGGGATCTTCCGATCACTCAGTTGTCTAAGTTAAGATACAAAGAAAATGTTATAAGTCCTCTGATAGACTTCTCCATCGTACTGTGTATATATATATAGATACTCTATGGCTGACTGGGATGACTTCCGAATATTATTCATATCAGATATACTTCTGCACTCCATGTTCTAAAAGAATATGTCTTCTTTAGTGTCAGAATGGTTAACTGTCAGTATAGACCGCTTCAAAAAAATTCCAGCAAAAGCCCAATAGCCAGCCGTGATTTACTCCAGAATGTGCCACCGTCACTATTTCCATTGTTTCCAGCATAATAGATGGACCTGAGATAATCTCATCAGCATCTGACAAAGCAAAACATCCACATCTGGCATCAATTGAAATGAATGGCTCTCGTCTTCAGGAGGCCTCAAGTTTTGACAAGCTTCTTGGCTTGACCATTACTCCTGATCTAAAATGGAACACGTACATCAAATCTGTTGCCAAGGCCGCTGGAAAAATGGTGGGATCTTTCTATCGATCCGGTAGATATCTCACTGCTGATGCTATTCTCTATCTATATAAGAGCCAGGTATGTCCAAGGATGGAATACTGTTGCCACATCTGGGCAGGAGCTGCTAGAAAGGACTTGTCCTGCCTTGATAGAGTTCAAAATAGACTTTGTAGCCTCGTAGGAGATATCCTTTTCTCTTCCTTGCAACCTCTATCTCACAGAAGAGATGTTGCGAGTTTGTCTCTGATGTATCGTTATTTTCATGGAAAGTGTTCGACTGAGCTTCAATCAATGGTCCCCCCTCGCCAAACTTTCACAAGAAACACTCGTCTAGCTGTAAACACTATCAATAATTCTCCCCACTCTTTATCTGCGCCTAAACCTAAACGTAGATTCCATGAACAAAGCTTCTTTCTTAGAACTGCACGCCTGTGGAATTGTCTTCCGTTTTCCTGCTTTCCGGCTGACTACCATATGGTTGTCTTCAAGTCTAACGTAAATAAGTTCTTGATGAGCCGTTCCATATAAGTTATCAAATTTACCAAATTTTCATTACTAATTATTACTATATTGTCCAATTTCTACTGTACACTCTTTAACCCTTATCCTTGAGTGGCCTCTTGGCCTTGATAATGTGGTGATACCTATGTAAAAAAAAAAAACCTCTTTGCCAAGAACTTTGCAGCAAATTCTACCCTTTGCGATCAGCCCTCACTCTCCATATTTCGCCTGTGACTGAACACACACTAAGTAACATACAAATTGACGCGAAGGCGGAAAAGGAAGTGGAGGTGTGTGTAAGGGTGTTGCTTGAGCCAAAGAAAAAACAAAAAGAAAAATTGCGAGTGCAAAAAAAAAAAATGTAGGGTGGCAGGCTCAAACCCATACCACGAAGGAGGGAAAAATGGTGAAAAAAAAACAAAACAAACATGGTACATTAGCTGCTGCGCCCATCACTAAACCGGAAGTGACATAGATTCAAATTAAGGCTAGACAATCAAAAAGATGCGATGACTTTCGAAAATATCGGCAAGAAAAGCGATCCCTCCCTATAGAAAAGTGCCCAGTTGAGGATGAAGGGATTAATGTTTTTGACCAATTTTTTTATATTTGTCGTACGAAGGGTCGCTCTTCAAAACGATACTAATCACCTGAAAATCCGTCGCCTCTGTCTGTTTTTGTAATACATACAAACATACATACATACATACATTTAAACAGACAGGTGAGATTTATATTATAGATGATTGCTACTTCTTGACAGAAGTTTGCCATCTCTTCAGTCACGTGTTGTGTGGCTGTGTGTGCATAGGTGACTTTTTAATCCAGCTTTAGTCCTACATGAAAGTACATGTGACATAAAAACTTTCTTCTTGTAAATGTGATTGCATGATAATTTTGTGAATCTGTGAATGTCATGTTAGGCCACTTTTAGATTTGCAGATTAGACCACAAATATAACAACAGCATTGTCTGATGTAAAAGCTTCCTCATAAGACTGTTGTTCCTGTCCTTGATTGTGTGATTTCAGATGATTTAGAAAACCAGCTTTTGACAAAAGGTATCTGCCACATACAGTGCACTTCAGTTCCTGTTGTAATTTCTCTGACATTATATTTTTGTCCTACTTTCTTAAAATACGTCTTAAGACAGCAAGAACTACACGCTTCTCATAAAAAATCTTACAACTTTCTGTAATGTTTTTTCTCCACAATGATCGATCTTGAGCTGGGGCTCCCATTTATGTATATCCATCTCAAGTATTTTCAAGTTGTTTTTCAGAGAATCCTTAATCTGTGTGTGTATATATATATATCACTCACACACACACAAAACACACACACACACATATATATATATATATATATATATATATATATACACACAAAATATACATAGATATCATATTAACAAAAGGAACGGATCAAAAAGAAAATCTAAATGATATAACTTAAACGTAAAACAGTTTTAGGTCTTCTACCTTCATTTGGACTTATATATATATAGTTATTACTGTAATAATATTTTTAAATACCTACAGACACTAGTGTTTCATCCTTTTGGGAATCATCAGTACAGAGTGTCAAGATTACCGCCAGTTGGGAGATTCGAACCCGGCCATGAAGCCATTTCTGGCTTATATATAAATATATATATATATATATATATATATGTATACAATGAAAGAAAATTAATTTAATAAGAAAATATTATATATTAATATATATAAAAATACAAGATCACCAGATTTAATAGCAACTCACAGATAAAATCTTAATAGAAAGATGGAAACAAATTTAATATTAAACTCTGTTTGATGACACGTGGTGTATTTAACGAGCACTGTTACCACCGGCCCGAATTAAAGTACTAACTGGTTTCTTATTCGCTAAAATTAAACCAAGTAATAAATTAAAAAAAAAAAATAAAAAGGAAAACGATAATAGCTAAGGAAACCTTATGTATCAGTATATACAAATAATTCAATTATTAGAAATCGAACTAATTTAAAAAATAAATTCCATTTCTGCTTGACAGCTGAACTAATCCCACTTCCGGTACCGTTTTTAAGGATATTTTCCTTTTGTTGACTTTTGCATATCTATTCATTTTCCAAAACAATCATAAATACCTATCAGTAAATATGGACTTACTGTTTGAAATAACCGGGATGGTGGAAGTATTTAATAGTTAATATTAATTTTTTTTTTTTTAGGGGTGATATTCTTAAAATATTAAATACTTCCACCATCCTGGTTATTTCAAGCAGTAAGTTCATATTTACTGATTGGTATTTATGATTGTTTTTGAAAAATAAATAGATATGCAAAAGTTTGAAAAAAAATACAAAAGCTTTGTTCTTTTGTTCATTTTTGTTCATATATCATATCACTTCAATACCTGGTTCTCTACATAGCCTTCTTATACCCCCCCCCCCATATTTAATTATCAGCAATGCTTCAAGCAAACTACCTTTATGTATCTTTATTCGTATATAATGTATATGCTAACTAACATATCATAGAATAATGATGTCTTAATAGCATTTTTATTCTTATTATTTATTTATTCATTTATACAATTATTTTTTTAAATTTATTTCTTAGGTAAACGGCAACTGGATTATGTCTGCATTTTGTTATTATGGAAGCGGTATTTTCCACTGGAGAGCAATAAATTTAACCGCTGCCTTGTTTTTAAATCTTAGAATCAGTTACATTGTAAACAGCTGATAGTCCCCGTTTTCTATTCCATGATTGAAGTTAAGGTTTCTTGTCTATTTTTTTCATTATAATATACTTGAATCCCCCTTTGTAATTGTGAGTTTTCCATCAGTAGCTCGGCTTATGTGAGTGCTTAGTCTGTGATATGCTGAATTTAGTATGCCTAACAATTTAAATATATAAAATATTCCAAGCTTCTTTAGTCTATATATATAAAATAGCTCACAGAGGGTCCACCAGCAAAATAAGATTGAGAACTGATGTGGGAAGCACATAACTATTTAAATTTGTGATAGTAGAAAGTCGGTACAACGCAGAATTTAAAAAAAAAGAAAAAATATATATTTTCGGCAACATAGCACCTTCTTCAGGAGCTGAAAATTTGTGTGGACCTTTGTTATGTGCCATGGAATAAGTATTATTGTAGCCATTCGATGGACAGTTAAGGATTAATAGAGATCAGTATTTAATGCTAAAATCGTTATTTATTAATGCTCTATCGTTATTTTCATGGCAAATGCTCGTCTGAGCTTCAATCTATGCCCCCCCCTCCTTGCCAGACTTTCATAAAATCACACTCGTCTAGCTACAAACACTATCAACAATCTTCCCCACTCTCTATTTGTGCCTTAACCTAATCACAGATTCCATGAACAAAGCTTCTTTCCTAGAACTGCCCACCTGTGGAATTATGTTCCGCAGGTCTGCTTTCCAGCTGACTACAACATGGTCATCTTCAAACTCATGTAAACAAGTTCTTGTCGAGCTATCTCCTTAACTAATCAAATTATACCCAATTTCCATCAATAGCGATTACTACACTACCACCATACATTCATTAATCTTCATCCTCGAGTTACTCTTACGCCTTGATCAGTGGTGATTCACTAGTAAAAAAATTATGAGCACAAATTTGACCATATTCAACCATCAATTTGGCATAAAGCATTCATTCTAAGCCAATGGGCTATAACTTTTGCCTGTTTTTAATGGGGCTAAAACGTCTAATTTTTTTTTTTAAATTCACGTTCACCCCTAACAAGGCATATCACCACTTGGACGTAAGGAGCTACTATTTGGGACCATGCGTAGGAAAGATGAAAAAGATGTTGGTTTACGTTACATTTAAACTTCTGCATATCAGTACAGCCAAGGAAGCAGGTACCAGGTAGGGAATTCCAAAGTGAAACTGTTCAAGGGAAGAGTATTAGAATAGAAAGCTTTCTGTCATCTAAGGGCCTAAACAGTGAAAAGGTGTGATTTTGTTGCTAAGCATGTTTGTCAAGGATATGTACGTTGAGGAAGCACAAGTGCAACGAGTGTATCAGAGCACATACCATTAAAATACTTGTAAAACAAGCACAGGGATGCAACTAGGGTTGGATCAAATACTGACTTTTAACAATTGAAATACAAATACAAATACTTTCGTTTAGGTTACCAGAAATACAAATACTTTTATTCCTAAGTCTAAAAATACAAATAAAAATACAATAACTGATTTAAACAAAAACAAATATAAGTACTTTTTTTTTCAAAGTAATGAAGAAATCTGAAAATATACAAAAAAAAAGAAGAAAAAGAAAAGAAATATTTCCTTCCAAATTTGACATTACATTCTATATCGTGTCCTCATTGCATTTTATTATCATTAGAGCTCTGAAAGTTTCCTTCTCTCTCTCTCTCTCAAATACAAATACAAAATACTATTTTCCTGGATGCCATAATACAAATACAAATTACTTTTTCTTGTGATGTTAAAATACAAATACAAATACATTAAAATTGTATTTAAATACAATTGAAATACAAATACAATTGTATTTGATCCAACCCTAGATGCAACATTGCGGTAATGGGACAAGAGTTGGAGCTTACTTGACATCCTAATAATCCATAACTGTGTTGCCATTGTGTAAACGTGAGTTAACTTGACATAAAGTGTTTTGATCTCATGAGTAATGCGATAAATGAACCCAACTTTTGCATTTCTTCATTTTCAGTGGTTCTCAACCTTTTTTACTCATGGACCCTTTTTCCCTTCTTTTTATCTTGGTGGACCCCTTCATAACTATTGGTCATAAGGCAATCTCCTATTTTTCACTAATATAAATTTTGAGGTTTTTATAATCAAAGAAATATATAATTAAGCTTTATTTTTAAATGAAAACTAATTTAATGCAAATAAAGTATTCTACAACAACTATAATAATTATGATAATAATGATAATAAGTAATAATAATCTAAATTAGAGTTATAATAATTCTTTACCAATATCTTGTATTTTGTTATGTTATGTTTTGCCTGTGGACCCCCAGAAATTTTCCATGGACCCCTAGGGCCCATGTGGACCCCGGTTGAGAACCCCTGATTTAGATGAAGAGAAAATGAAAAAAAGAGGGGAGAATCCCAGGTAACACTGGTTAGATGGAACTAGTTTCATATCCAAATCACTGAAAGAGCTAACGGCTAATTGCAGAATTCCTAAAAATCAATTCACATATGTTGCAGATTATTGTTCAATATACAAAAAACAAAACTGGCTCCAAGTCTATTGATCTTTCTTTATCGATTGATAGTGTATACAAACTATAAATGGATCATAGCTTCCTTTTAGAATAATACTAGAAGGGAGACCTAACGTTGCCCGGGATTGAATGATGATCAACGTATGTTTCACATATTTTTATTGTCATCGAAAGCAGTGAAATCGCCCATTTTCAATCAAATCATTTGATTGCCTGCTCTAGCATGGTGCACCGGGAGGAAGCTTCACATGCCTCTCTGCAGTAACGTAGTTCACAATACATTGCAGTCTACATTGCACTGTAGAGAATCTACTGTTGATTTGATAAAATTTATATACATATAGTGGTTAGGATTTAAGTTTAAAATGCAAAAGTCAAGTATTATGGTTCAGTTGAGCTTTAAACATAAACATTTATTTCCAATGCACGCCGGTCATATCAAAGAACCTACTGTTGGTTTTACATGCCAGTCCTCTCTGCTTGTGTGGTAATAAAACTTCTCAAATGCACTTGTGATGTTAGGCTATATAAGGTGTAAACTTAAGTCAAAATCGCCTGTTCCTTCTTTTCATAGGATTTTTCAATTATCGATTATTCATATATATATATATATATAATATATTCCAATACAAAACCTATCTAAGAACACTGACAGATAGTTAAAGTACATTTGTGTGAAATTTCACAAAAATCTGTCCAGCCGTTTAGGAGTCCATATATTTCTCTCCTTCTCCCTCCCTCCCTCCCTCTCTCACACACACACACACACACACACATACCATATTCTTTTAATATAATAGTAGATCTATTGATTTTTCTTTATCGATTAATAATGCATACAAATCATAAATGGAGCATAGCTCTTCCTTTTGAAATAATATCAATCTGGTTTTAGGACAGTGGCATAAAAAAAGTCTCAATCACCCTGATAACTTTGAGCATTTGAGTTGTCTCCCTTAGCAAACATTGGCAAGTACTTTCAGAAAATTAATTCTTACTAATAACTAGTAGGGCTACCTGGCGATGCCCGGGGAAAGAGTAATTTATTTCTATTACAACTTCTATCTCTTTACCTCTCTTGATCTGTTTATCTTTCTCTCTCCAATGCCTTCTTTCAACTCTGCCCAGCCCATTCCTCTCTAGTTGGACATACACACACATGCAACTCTCCTTCATATATATATATATATATATATGAAAGTGAATGTGTGTGTGTGTGTGTGTACATTTTCCAATGCAATAACTCTGTCAATTTTAAGTCTACAGACTCAAAATTTGATATACAGTGTTCTGAGATTTGGGAAAATTTTTGTAATCCGTTTTGGGCCAGAAATTTGGCTGTTAAGGGGTCAAAGTTCAACGATTTGACCTTTGAGAACTCTACCAAACTCTTCCGCTAATTTTTGGTTTAAACGTTTGAAATTTTAGATATGGGTCCTTGGACATGGATCTAACTTAATAACTTGATTTGAGCCCCAAAACAATAAATGTTCAGGGGTATAATAGGGGTCAAAGTAAAAAATATTGACCGCTTATTTTTGCTCAACATACACCTCCAAACACCCAGGCAACGCCGGGCTGAATGCAAGTATATATATATATATATATATATATATATATATATATATATATATATACACACACTTCAGGATAGTTTTTTTAACAATCAATATAAGACTCAATAGCAATGGGACCGATGAACAAATAAACAGTAATAAAACAAGGAAAACATTTACGTATATAGGTGCATCATCAAGCTTAATAAAAATAAGAATCTCAAACCACCTACATTCCTTCAGAAATGAAAGATCTCAAAACAATGATAATAATAGTACATCCTTAACTTAATTAATCAATAGCCTAGAGGACAAGAAAATTCCCTATTCAATTAAATGGAGCATACTGAATAAATCTAGATCATATACCCCAGGGGATAAGTTTTGCAATCATTGTATATTCGAAGCAGTCAGCATCATCACCTTCAACAAACCCATAATAAATACCAAGAATGAACTAGTGTCCAGATGTAAGCACAAAAAAAAAAAATTTAAATGCAGCCATTTTAAAATAAAATAACATACACTCTCTGTATAAATGTTAAATAGGTAAAAACATAATACTAAATACATATCAGTTTTGACTAAATCTAAACTAAAACTTTGCTAATATAAAAATGTTCATTTTCTAAAGATAGGTTCTTAATATATATATATATATATATATATATAATATGTGTGTGTGTGTATGTATGTATGTATGTATGTATATATGTGTTCATGTATATATGGATATATGTGAACACGTGTTTCACTCCATTTCCTACCATTCACCACTACCTACTCTCCCTACAACTAACACCTCGACCCACTAATAATAATATAGACTTCTAATGATAAGGATTCCATCAGACTTTGAATTATTTTCGCTGGACCCACAAACAAATTTATACAAGCACTAACCCGATTCAGACATCTACACAGCTATGCGGATTACCCAATATATAACTTGGACCTTATTACCCAACTACTGTAAAGAACGCCTACCCGGATCTACAATTTTCATGTCCTTTTCTGCAAATCCTCTTGCTACAGGACTTCTGATAAATTAATTATGTTGACTTTGACTTTCCATGTCTCACTGACTTTAGCAAATAGGGTACATACCTTTATAAATATTTGCTAATATTTTCTCTCCTCTGATGAGATGGTAGACATTGAAACCCTATAGGTTAAGGAGATTAATATTCTAAAGTATTCTTTGTCTTGCTTAGAATAATAAAAATCTTTGATATGAAACTCAAACACTTAATTTCAATAAGGGTTTTTTGAAATTCATTGAATCACAAATTATATATATATATATATATATATATATATATATATATATATATATATATATATATATATATATATACAGGGTGAACAGAAAGTCCTTGGACCATTTTTAGTTTTAAAATTAAATATTGTTAAAATCACTTTTTCTCTTTTCGAATAAAGTAAGTATTTAGTCTAACTATTGATCTAATTATTTTCAACAAAAATATTAAAATAATTTTGTTTAAACTTTCAGAAAAATGAGCCAACGAGAGGCCATAATTCAGCTTCATTGCGCGGGAAGGACAAACTCAGAGATTATTAAGCTCTTGAAAGTGGCTAACTCCACCGTGTACCATGTTGCAAATAGATTTAAGGAACTTGGTACATCTGAAGACCGTCCTAGGAGTGGAAGACCTCGCACTGCTCGAACAAAGAAGGTGATTAAAGCTGTCCGAGAGAGGGTAAGGAGGAACCCGAAGAGATCTGCAAGACAAATGGCTAAAGACATGAATGTGAGCGTGACCTCGATGAGAACCATCGTAAAAAACGATCTCCAGTTGTCCCCCTACAAGATGAGAAAGAGACAGTACCTCACACCTGCCTAAAACCACAAGAGACTTGAAAGAGCAAACCTTTTTCTTGGAGAACTGAAGGCTGGCACGGCAGAGCGAGAGATCGTTTTTTCTGATGAAAAACTCTTCACAATTGAAGCAACTGTTAACAATCAGAACGACAGAGTTTACGCAAAATCTTCAGCAGACATCGATGACTCCGTGAGAATAGTTTTCCGCCAACAAAAGCCGTCTTCCCTCATGGTGTGGGCTGCAGTCTCCAAATCTTGGAAGTCGCCTCTTATTTTCGTGGAGCAGGGGGTTAAGATCAACACAGATCGCTACATTAACGATATTTTGATTCCAACATTTGAAGAGATGAAGAAACACTTCAAAGATCAGCCTTTCACCTTCCAACAAGATGGAGCACCATCCCACACCTCCAGAAAAACTCAAGACGTCATTTTCCAAGATTTCGGAGTAAGGAGATGTGGCCTCCTGCATCGCCTGATTTGAATCCCATGGATTTTTCGGTGTGGTCTTTGTTGGAGGCAAAAGTCTGTTCTGTTGCTCATCCAAGTGTTGATGCTTTGAAGACATCTCTTCTGAGTGAATGGGCTAAAATACCTCAGGAAACGCTGCGTGCCTCGGTTGGTAACTTCAGACAGAGAATTGAACGTCTAATCGAAAGGAAGGGACATCACATTGAAAATAAATAATTTGAATTTATTCTTGGTTTCCTAACTTATAATTTTCATTCATGTTTAATTCATATTTTTGTAATTTTCTATTAATAAACCACTTTTGAATTGGTCCAAGGACTTTCTGTTCACCCTGTATATTAAGTTATTGTGGTATTAAAAGGAAAAAATAAAGTTATGTAAAAAAAAAAAAAATAAATATGATTTATGTAACCCTCAAAATAAAAAAAATGTTTTGTGTAATGTCTATAGTGGGTTTCTTCGCTATCTGAAATATGTTCTTACATATATATATATATATATATATATATATATATATATATATATATATATGCATAGCTGTCTATTTCACGGTCAGTGATGATTTCGTCTAAGTGTGGATGCATGTGTGTGTGTCAGCATAAACATATAAACATACATTTGACGAGATACTTGTTTTTCTGCTGTCGTTTCTCTGGAAGATATTCAGCCAATCTTGGCGGGAAAGATTTTGTGTAAACAAAGAAGTTTCAGAGAGAGAGAGAGAGAGAGAGAGAGAGAGAGAGAGACCAAGACGTGTATTTTTATATATATTTTATGACCGGGCTAAGCCGAGCGCCCCCCTCCTCCCTTGCTAGTTTATATATATATATATATATATATATATATATATATATATATATATATATATATTATGATAATATAAGAACAATTATTTTATATAGCTCATATAAGTTCTTATGAGAATCAATTTCCAAAATAAAATGAAGCTCAATATTCAATTATTATTTAAATTTTTAAAGCAGAGGTCTCAAAACTATGGCCCATGAGCCAGACCTGGCCTACCAAAGTCTTTTATAAGGAATAATCATTTTATTTTTGCATTTGAAATTAACCATATTTTTTCATTTGTGTATTTTCAGACACCCCGTCCGAGGGATGAGAGACGTCGTACAGCTGTTGTAACCTACAATCCCAGTTTAAATCGGTCTGTAGAGTATGACGAGAATGGTACAATGTCTGATATAGATACAGCGTCTGCAGGAAATTTCCAGAGAGGACATCAACTACGATCAAGCTTACCAATTGTTCGAGCTTCTTCTAGTACGTTTGAACGACCTTTAGGTAAATATCAGTTTTATATCTATTATTAATCTAAAAATCTGAATTTGTTTGTTGCGGCCTCAAATTTTAACATCATGATTTCATTTCTAGCAAACTAACAACTATGATGTCATTTCTAGCAAGCTAACAAATATGATGTCATTTCTAACAAATAAGGCTGGAAAGGTATATGTTTTGGTTTCAATTCAAGATCATGGCGTCCAAGTTGTATATTTTTAAAAACTTTTGAAATCACTACTATATATTTGGTACAATATAATAATCAATGGAGTATTGGCTCTATAATAATAAATACGAAATCTGTATAAATTAAAATATATTTAAGCATATTTTATGACCAAACATTCAGATGGTAACAGAAGGTTTTATATATATATATATATATATATATATACACCGACTGGTTCACTATGTCCCCGTCTCTATGGTTTACCTAAAACTCATAAGAGTGAGCTACCTTTAAGACCGGTATTATCCATGATAGGTTCCGCCCAACATAAAGTAGCCAAGTAGCTTACTGATATTTTAGAACCAGTTTTGGAAGAGTATAGTTCTTTCTGCATTAAAGATTCTTTTTCTTTTGCTAAATTTATGCAGAATTATACTCAGACTGACAAATTTATGTGTTCTTTTGATATTAAAAGCCTGTTAACCTGCGTTCCACTCTCAGAGACTATTGATATATGTGCCGATGCCCTTTATCACAATTAGCTCCCAACTCCCCCTATTCCTGAGAATATTTTTGTGGAATTTATGGAATTCTCCACCATGTCGGTCGAATTCAGTTTTAATAACATTATATACAGGTAGATAGATGATGTTTCCATGGGTTCTCCCCTGGGATCGGCTCTGGCAAATATTTTCGTAGGTTTCCACGAAAAGAGTCTTTTATCTGGCTTTCAAAAACCAGATACTTATTTTCATTATGTTGACGACACTTTTTGTCTGTTCAACAATGAAACGGAAGCGGATACCTTTTTTGCATCCCTTAATAATATTCACCCAGTTCTAAAATTTACTAAAGAGAAAGAAAGTAATTCTTCCGGTCCTTTTCTAGATGTACTGGTTTGTAAAACACCTTCCGTTTTCTTGACTTCCATCTACCGTAAACCTACATTCACTGGTCTTTACACACGTTGGGACTCTTTTTGCCCCACCAAACAAAAATATAATCTTATCAACACTTTTATCCATAGAGCTTGTATGATATGTTCAGAGACCAAATTAAATGATAAAGTCAAATTTATTACCAAGACTCTTTGCAATAATGGTTTTCCATTACAAATCGTGGAATCTACTATTGAAAATAAAATCTCTAATTTCAATAAAATTAAACAGGCATCTATCGACAAATGCCCTATCTACCTATGCCTAACTTGGCTAGGTAATGTTAGTGAAAGATTTGCCAAGCAAATTTCTTCTGTCGTACAACAATGTTACTTTCCATCAAATACCCGTGTTGTTTTTTTCTTGTAAACCCATTTTGTCTTCAATTTGTAAAGACGTTTCCCCCCCCCCCACCATAATAATTCTATTATTTATTTATTTAAATGTAGCTGCGGTGTGCGCTATGTCGGCGAACGTCTCAAAGATTAGATAATAGGGTAAAACATTGATTGAGATTGTCGGACTGACTTCCTCATCTTGGTTGTTATTGTCACAACGTTTCGGCCGTTTTGCCCTCCGGCCTTCGTCAGGTGAACGGTTTGTTAGGAGTCTCGAACCCAACCCTTTATTAATATTACGGGGTACTGTGTTCGGACTCCAGCTAGGCTTTGGGACATAGTTGCTGATTCTCTGTTTTTCAATGTTACTTTTTCACTGCCTTCGTTCAGGATTGAACTCAGCACCTTTGGATAACTGTAAACTTTGATACAACATCTAGGACCACTCGGCCATATGTTCACCTGACGAAGGCCGGAGGGCAAAACGGCCGAAACGTTGTGACAATAACAACCAAGATGAGAAAGTCAGTCCGACAATCTCAATCAATGAAAACAACTCATCTCAAAAATACAGACAATTACTAGGGTAAAACATGTTCTATCCAAAATTCGAAATGGAAACTACCTACCTCCGGACGTTTTGAACAATACCCATGGCTCATCTATAGGAGAGCACCTTATAAATAATCGTATCTGCGCTTCGAATTTTAGTGGACTTTTTTTCCATCCTTAGCAAGTTGCACTCTCTTTACCATCTCAAAATTCTAGGAACTATATATATTAAGACTCTGAGACCTTCTTTTTGCAAACAAAAAGGGAATCTCTTAGGGCTTAATCTAGTTTCTATTTAATAATTACCCCCCCTTACTTTTTCTATTTTTATACATATATATATTCCCCCCCCCCTACTTTTTCATCTCCGATTCATTGCCCCCCCCCCTTTTCTTTTTAAAACGTAATTAAGCTCGATTTTAGTTCTGTTGAACGAGCTTCGAAACCGGTCAGCTAACGCATTCATTTTTATATTTTAATTTCACAATCTAAAATGAATGTTTTCAAACAAGTTTAAATTTTTTCTTTGCATAGCCATAATAAAATTTTGTACCCCGCAAAAAAATATTTAAATATATATATATATATATATATATATATATATATATATATATATATATATATATAATATTGAGGTTGTTATTGTTCAGAAATATACATATATATAAACGTCTCTGTGTGTGAGTAATGGTCTCTACCAAACTACTCTGTCAATGTTTGGTCACCAGACTTGAAAATTAATATATGAGGGATTAGGACCTATGGAACAAATTTGAGGAAAATTAAACACTTCTGAATGCCAAATGCGAGCATGACATAGTAAAGCAGGCAGAGAGTATTTTAACAAACAGAGGTTAGAATGTTACATATGGTTTTTGTTAATTCCTCAGACAGGGCACAATCTAAACAGAGCTTATCATAATTATTAATAATTATACACACACACACACACATCTATATATATATCATTTGACTGGTATTAATCGTGACACCCTGCACTGAAGATTTCTGAAAGGATGAAACACTAGTGTCTGTAGGTATTTAATTATTATAGTAAAATATATATATATATATATATATATATATATATTAGATTAAATGAGCAAGCCGTTTTAGAGATAAGAGACATTGTACAGTTATTGTAAGTTACAATCCCAGCATAATTCGGTCCATAGAACATGACAAGCATAGTAAAATCGTTGATATAGTTACAGTGCAAGCATAAAATTTCCAGGTGCACTACTACAGGGTGACCCCCCCCCCAAAAAAAAGAAGCTAAATGGAGGCCATCTAGAACATATGCTATAGAACGGAGAAAAAAAGGCCAAAGACCCTAGTGTTTTGATATGATGTTTTGAATATAATAAACTAGTTATGATCAAAGTACAATTTCATTCAGACAAAACACTAAGAAACGGGGCCTAATTAGAGTTGGACCCGTTCTTTATTTTGGTCACCCTGTATTTATTGGGTACAATATAATAATCAGTCGAGAATTGGCTCTATGATAATAAATATGAAACCTGTATGAATTAAAATGTAACAGGCAGCTGTATGCAAATGACCGAGCTGTGTGTGAGATGACATCACGGCACGGAAAAAAGAAAAAAGTTTTGAAAAAGAAATGAAATAAAATTTAAAAAAAAGAACCTATGATCACGTTAGAGAGAGGACAAGAGAGAGACTTGTCTGTTGTTTCTTTATGACAGTCTACATAATAGCACGTGTGTACCAGGGACGTGCAGAGAGAGGGTGCTAGGGGTGTTAACGTACCTGCCGCTTTTACTCCTGCTGTTAAAAGTGCCCTTTTCAGAGGAATGTATTATAGGCATGTGCCCTATGGAGATGCGCTGTCCCGTGTGGCAAGGCACTGCAGTTACACTGCTGAACTTGATGCAGGAAAAAAGCAATGCCCATCTCATCGCAATTCTCAACTGATTATTATATTGTACCAAATAAATACAGGGTTACCAAAAAAAAAAAACGGGCCCAACTTATGCTTGAACTCTTAACAATTTATACCACTATACCCGTCATAACCACAACAGGGGAAACTCTAAACTCCAGCTAGTGATGACAACATGTGCAGTGAGGAGAGGTTATCTGATATCTTGCTGCTAACAATTAAAAAGGATATCAAAATCAACAACACTGAAGCTATGAGCATATTCAAAGAACTGATATGCAGAAGGATATTCTTATAAATATAAAATAAGATTTCGTTAATAGCATACTATATTAATCATATGGATTGGTTTTCTTGTAGTCATGTACAAATAACAGGTACTTCTTTCTTTAAATAAATCCCATAGTTCTTCCGATAATCAGTATCAATAGAATTTATGTTTATTATTAAATTTGACCCTTCTTTTACACTTGAGCACCTGCCCTGAAAAAATTCTCTGCATGTCACTAATTGGTATAAATAAAGGGTAAAATATAATTGAATAAGCATATTTTCCCCATATATATATACATATATCTATATACTAGTATGGGTACCCGGCGTTGCCCGGGTGTTTGTAGGTGTGTGTTGACCCAAAAAAAAAAAAAAAAAGTGGTAGTAGGAAGGCAGCCTCGAACCCGTACCGCGAAACAGGAAAAGAACGGAGGGGGAAAAAAACGTGACGTCTTTGCTGTTGCGACCACCGCCAAACTGGAAGTGACGTAGGTTTAAATTAAGGCTAGACAATAGAAAAGAGGGGATTACTTTCGAAAATATGGGCAAAAAAAAAGCGACCCCTCTCTATAGAAAAGTGCCCAGTTGAGGGTGAAGAAATTAATGTTTTTAGCTAATTTTTCGGAATTTGTCGTCTGAAGGGTCGAGCTTCAAAACGATACTGATCTTGTGAAAATCCGTCGCCTCTGCCAAAAGTTTTAGGCAGACATGCAGACATACGTACATACATTTATATATTGGTAGCTCAAATTTTCGACCCAAACCGATTAAAAAGCTTGCCTTATCTCTGACTACCCTTTACATAAAATTTTAAATGTTTAGACCAGAAATTGTCTGAGTAATTTGGTAGAGACGGCAGAGGTCAAATTTTTTTTGACTTTGACCCCTATTATGACCCCCCTTAACATTTATTGTTTTGGGCTCAAATCAAGTTATTAAGTTAGATCCATGTCTAAAATTTCAATCGTTTATACCCAAAATTGGCGGAGGCGTTCTCAAAGGTCAAATCGTTGAACTTTGACCCCTTAACAGCCAAATTTCTGGCCGAAAACGTATTACAAAGATTCTCCAAATCTCAATACCCTGTATATCAAATTTTGAGTTTGTAGACTGAAAATTGATAGTTATTGTGTAGGGAAATGTACACAGACAGACAGGCACACAGACAGACAGATACTTTCACTTTTATAGATTTATGGATATATATATTTTATAATTAAATAAGTATTATTCTTTTATACCTACAGACACTAGTGCTTCATGCTTACGCAATCATCAGTGTAGGATGGCAATTCTTGCTGGTCGGGAAATTCAAACCCAGCCACAAAGCCACTTTTGTACTCAATTTGCTAAACCTTTACTGCTGGACCACCAAACAATTGTTACAAGAATGAAGGAAATTAATAACTAATGAACGCTCATTTCAGATGCAGATATTATTCAATCCTGAGTGTTCGGATGGTACACACACACACACGTACATATATATACATGTGTGTGGTGTTAAGGTGCCTTTTAGGGAAAGCAGAATGACAATAGTAATCCACGTGGAAAACGATCCCTGTCAGAGACAGTAAACAATGCCACGTAGAGAGGTATCAGATATAGATGACATGAGAAGGGCAAGTATTGGACTGATGGCATTATATAAGTAGTTCACTGTATGTAACCAAAGAGCGTTTCAACCAGATAACCTCTTTCTGCGCTGGGGAGTCACAAAGCAGTGACTTTATATATATATATATATATATATATATATATATATATATATATATATATATACATATACTAGCAGGTTGACCAGTTGGTATATACGCTTAAATATGAGATTTTGCATTTATTATTATAGAGCAAATTTTTTATTGATTATTATATTGTACCCACTATATATAGTAATGATTTCAAAATTAAAAAAAAAAAATGACTTCGGTGCTATCAGCTGGAATCAAAACCAAAACATTCAGCACTCCAGTCTTAGTCGCTATTTAGTGCTTCAATTGTCGTCATTACTGTCTGAACTATCACCAAATAGATAAAAAAAAAAAAAAAAGGGGGCTAAAATTCAAGTGACTTCAAGCTAAAAAATGTATATGCATACATGCTCAGGAGATAGTTGATTTACTCCTGCCAAGGTCAACTGTGTTTTTTTTTTTTTTTTTTTTTTTTTTTTTTTTCAAAAATATCATAAAGCATATCTTACAACCAGGCAATGCTGGGCGTCCTTCTAATATAATAATATAATAAGAAACTATTAGCCTCCAACTCTGGAAGCAACGTGTTATTTTTTGTATTTTTATCTATTTCGGTTTTTATAGCATTTTTTTTTGTCATTCTCAAAAATGCAAACATGTTCTGACCATAGTCACAAAGAACAACCACATCAAAATATCAAGTTAAGTTCAAACCCAGTTTTCTAAATGTCTTCTGACAAAAGTCAACTACACACATACAGCGCACTGTAGGCTGGCAATCTCAAAATCAAGTCACGTGTAGGACGCTAATGAAAGTTACCACCTGAAAGGTACAGAGTATGGATTGTTTCTAAACTGCGCATAAGCAACAAATTTTTTCACAAACCACATTGAGGAACTAGGTGCTCATAAAAGAGTAAGTAGTCACCTACCATAGCTTGAAAAATAACTTGCAAATTTTATTGCCTACTGTATATCTCTCACTTAATCATTGACATAAGCATATCTATACATACAAAAAATGCTGCTGTGAAACCTAACATAATTATATGGAATAAGTCAGAGAGAGTGGCAATGTTGGTTGAAGTGAGTGTTCCTAATGATGGAGGTCTGAACAGAGCTGAAAGGGAGAATCAAACCAAATATCAAGGTCACATGTATGATATGAAAAGAAACTGGAATCTTAGGGAGATATCAATCATACCGGTTATTATAGGTGCCACATGGCTTACGAAGAAGAACCTGAAGTCCTACCTAACTAATATTACTGGTGAACTAAGTGCAAAAGATATCCAAACAATTGCACTTAAGGAAACAATAAGGATACTAAAAAAAGCTCTCGGCTGGTTTCATTAAAAACAAGGCAATGTTGGCAGCTGGTTTGGCTGCCCCATACCCAACATTACAATTTTCAAAGGATGAAAATTTAAAAAAAAAAAGTGAGGTGGGGGGGGGGCATTTTAAAAGATGGAAGGCATTACTTTTGGTACAAAGTACAATGATTCCAACTAGAGAAAAAAATGTATAATCACTTGTTTTTCGTATGTATTTAGTTAATTATTTGATATTTTAAGTTTTTTCAATTATAAGTTTTAATGTTCTTTACAAATGCTTTTTTATGGTAAAATGTAATTTTGGCAAGGTCATTCCAAAAATTAATGTGTTTTTGAATTGCTGATTAAGTTACGTTGGGGATTGCTTATTTTTCATTTTTCCTCTTGCTTGTGTGGAGGAAGTATGTATGGGAGTGTACATGTGTATGTATGTGTCTTTCTGTGATTACTTTGTTTCCTAAGTGTATGTGTCTGATTTTGTGCATGTTAGAGTGTGTGTGTGTGTGTGTGTGTTTGTGAAAGCTTTAATGTGCTGTCTTTATCCGTGTGTGGATGTTTATATGCATATATATGTACTCATACATTTGGATAAATATCATACACACATACATTATTAATTACTAGCGGCTGCGCTGCGTCGGCATACACAACGCCGAGTCAAGCATAAAATCGAGTACACCAACATTGTCTTACCATCAATGCTTACCTTGTAAACTTGGAGTATTGGAAATTCCCATATGCACAAAACAAATCATGGAAAAAAGAAAAAAATACCCTAACTAAGGGTAAGGATAATGAGTAAACGTTGAATAAAATGATGGTTAAATTATTATGAACTTGTCAGGATTCGAACCTGGAATCTTCTGATCCGTAGTCAGACATGTTATCCATTGCGCTACAAGTTCTGTCTGTATGCCGAAAGATATTACCGCGACTGTATACAGGCAGTGCTAAATTCCGTTGACATAGGCAGGTAACTTTTTCGACAATTGCATGAAACGACCCAAACCCCCTGATTTCATGTTTTTTGTGTGACTCTGCATTGTTCGTTACGAACTATATATAGATAAGGACAATCTAGGAACTCACACCTTTCAGATGAAAAAAAAGAATCTTTCAATTCAGTGCATCCGTTCAAAAGTTTTATTGGTATATATACACACACATAAATAAATAAAGATTTAGAATTTTATTAATAGTATAGATTACTAGTTCTCCTTTTAACTATTATTAATACTTGTTCCCATGTTATTAAATATAAATAAATCTACATAATTGAATATTAAGTCAATTATGTCCTGTAATGATTAGTGTCTTTGATGGAAATATAACCTACATTTCACAATTCAATCACCCACTCTTTATCTGTGCCTAAACCTAAACGTAGATTCCATGAACAAAGCTTCTTTCTTAGAACTGCACGTCTGTGGAACTGTCTTCCGTTTTCCTGCTTTCCAGCTGACTACAATCTGATTGTCTTCAAGTCCAACGTAAACAAGTTCTTGATGAGCCATTTCCCTTAAGTTAACAAATTTACGAATTTCCATTACTAACAATTAGTATATTGTTCAATTGACTACTGTACACTCTTAGCCCTTATCCTCGAGTGGTCTTTGATAAGTGGTGATACCTATCTAAAAAAAAAAAATGAGAGAAAAAAAATTAATATTCAATTAGCGGTCGTAAAATACGTTTAAATATGATATTTTAATTTGTCCAAATTTCATATATATTATTATATGGAAAAATGCGCGCATGAAAAGTAATATTCTTAAGATTTTATTAAACCTGGAAAAGTAAAGGACAAGAAATTCAACCTGGAAAAGTAAAGAACAAGATATTCTAGTAAAGTAAAAAATAAGAATTTTTTAGACTTAAAATATTGCAGCTAAAAATAAAATTTGAATATTGATAAATATTTTATTTATTATTTGCATATGTTGTTGTTTATTGTTGAGTTAGAAAGGGTGTCAGTCGCTGGATTGAACTTATTTCCCCCCTATTATTTGCATATATTTATGTAGTGAAAATTGTTTGAATAAAATTAATTCATTAGTTAGTTAGTTAGTAGATGGAATTAATAATTTTATGATTTACATAAAAATTAATAATTTTATTATATCATAATTAGGATCATTTAATTCTTTCTAACTCAACAATAAACAACAACATATGCAAATAATAAATAAAATATTTATCAATATTCAAATTTTATTTTTAGCTGCAATATTTTAAGTCTAAAAAATTCTTATTTTTTACTTTACTAGAATATCTTGTTCTTTACTTTTCCAGGTTGAATTTCTTGTCCTTTACTTTTCCAGGTTTAATAAAATCTTAAGAATATTACTTTTCATGCGCGCATTTTTCCATATAATCCATGATTTTTCCAGGCATTGCTATTGTATTAATATATAAATTTATAATATTCATTAATGATTGTCAAAAAAAATTAGCTCTCAAACACACATTTATGCAATATTTATCATTCAATCACAGTAGTTCCGAGCAAGAGTCTCTACCGAGACTGCGGTTCATGAATTCGTGATCTGTATAGAGCGTAAACTAACAAAAAGAAGATGGCACTCGGTGTCTTTTTAGATATCGTTGGAGCTTTTGGCAACATACCCTTCAGTAGTATGTTCAAGTTGTTACGAGAACTCAACGTGCCACCAGTACTCATCCGATGGATTGAGTATATGGTGAGGCACAGAATAGTTCAAGTAGAACTACTGAGGGCAACTGTTAAAAAGGAAGTAGTTAAATGAAACCCCCAAAGTGGGATTTTATCACCTTTACTATGGAACTGTATGCTGAATCCTCTTTTAAAGGAGTTTAAAAATAGGAATATTTATGCCCAGGCTGATGCTGATGACATCGCATTGCTGGTCGCGGGTTCAAAAGCATCATTGGTCAGACGCATTGCCAAAATGGGACTACATTTTTCATCAAATGTAATAACGAAAAATTTTAGTTCATTCAAAGAATATACATATCATAGAATTCACTAATATTTTTAATCGATAAATTCACCATTTTTTACTATAAAATCATAAGGAGAGTTAAAAAAAAATTAGTTATTAAAAAAAGTTCGGTTTTTTAATTATAAAAAAAAACGATACACGGGATTGAACCTAAAATCTTTCCACCAACCCCCGGCACTCTAACCGTTACGCTAACATGTCATATTGTCAAAATCGCAATAAAAAATATTTATATACAAAAAAAGTTATGCAAAATAAAAAAAAAGCGTTAGTCACTTATGTACTTACTCTCCTGTTTATAAACCCACATATTTTGTTGTAACTTTTTTCTACTGAACCAATTTTCGAAATTTTTTTTTCAAAATGTAGCTAATGAGGTGTTTTATTCAACTATATAACCTGTTTGAAATTTGGTTGCGAACGGAATTAGTGGTGGGGGTTTGAATGTGTCTCGATTCATTCAATTTCGGACTTAAGCATATATTCAACCACTACCGTGGTTGAATGATTATAGTCGTGATTTCAAATGTAAAAAAAGAAAGCATTTGGGTGCCATCAGCTAGAATCGAAACTGAAAGCAAAACTGTGGCAGTCAAAGCTGGTAATGTTACCACTCTACCAACGTGACGCGTATATGAACTGATTAAAAATTAAAAATAAACTAAGATTAATGTACAAAATGTATAACGATTTTTTTTTTTTCAGTTTTGACTCCTTTTTGACCCCTTAAAAACTATTTTAACCAGCTAAAGACCCATAAAAGAACGGTCATAAAAAATCCAATCATTTGAGGCCCCCAGTGCCGCTCTGCGACTTTGTTTTGGAAGAGATAGTTTGAAAATATGGAGACAGACAGATATGTAGCTTTTTATATATTAGATTCTGTAGATTGTATAGTTGAATGCATGTTCAGTACAGTTAGCAGCCTTAAAAAAAGAACAACGTTTATCTTTAAAAGAACCCTTGAATATAAATTTAACCAAAATCAAATATTAGCTCCAGAAGGAAACCCCTTGATCTCTGACAACTGACAGAAGTATATTACAATAACTAAATAATAAACGAATAGGCAAGAAATACACAGACTCATGAGATTATATGATTCTTAATTTTCAAAATGAGGACTAATCATTTGTATTATTTGGACTTATCTTTAGAATAATTTTCACAATGTTTTGGTCAATGTAATCTACAACCATCTCCAGTTGTATTTTATCGAACTCTGTAGTCTACATGGAACTCTCTACTTAATCCATGGGGATAGCATGCCCTTGTTCCACTAGCCTGGAGAGACGTCCCAAGTAATTCACAATTGTATTTTGAGTGTTGCCCGCAATGAGGATTGAACCCTCAATCTGCATGAGTATAACTTCTACAACTGAATTTTACCAAGAAATTTATCTTTATCCTTGCAGTCAGTTCTGATACAAATTTTAGAAACCTAAAGGGTTCCGTTCAAAATTTCGTGCTGATTCCTAAGTTCAGCAGGATACATGTGAGGAAGGTTGTATCGACTGAAACATTGTGAAAATATTAACACTTACGATGAGAACAGTAGTCTGAACAATCCAATTTATGGGGACATAAGATCTTATCTAATAGTTTATTGCTACAGAGATGAATTGTAAATGTCATATACATCTGCCACATCTGCGTGTATGGGAGAATCATTGGTTGACCTGCTTCTATATGTTTGTTGGCCCAAATTCAAAAGATCTGGAGGTCAGCCAACTACTTAAATGCATTCCAATTTCAAAACATTTACACATACGTTTGTTGTGCTTTCAATACATGGCACAATCACGTTGACACATCGGTTCTCTTTAGATCACTGAAGTCAAGCAATGTTGAACCTGGCAAGTACCAGATGGGTGACCATTTGGGAATACCAGGTACTGTATGTAGGAAGATATCAACACTTCTGGTAGTTCCTGCATTCCACTTGGCCTCCAACTATCTCGACTCTGTCCTCTCGTTGGATCAGGCTGTTTTGGACAAGAGAGTGAGGTTGACTCTGTATAAACCAATTTCACTTTAAACAAACTTACGGCGCCAGTTATCCATTATCTTTAGGATGATCAGGTGTTTGCCATCCCGATGGACAGATAAACGAACCTCTTTGTGTTTTCTCTTGCAATGTGACACATGGTCCAAACACAAAGAAATTGTTGATGGCAATATTTCTGCTTAATTTTGCCATCATATGCTCTCTGTTTGTTTATATGGCACAATCACGTTGACACACCGGTTCTCGCCATATCACCGAAGTTAAGCAACATTGAGCCTGGCCAGTACCAGATGGGTGACCATTTGGGAAGGCGAGGCATTGTATGTACCGTGAGATAAAATACCATGTTGAGAAACTGGCGCAGTCTATCCTTTTCTTGAGGGTAGATGGGACACTCTTTAGCCATGGTAGGCATCCCATCTAGTGATGGCGTCATGATAAAAAATACTATTACTTGCTGTGGTGAAGCATCAAGTATTCAGCTATCGACAAGATTTGAATTACACTACAAACTCGTGTAGTGAGTTCAATATCAGCTGCGGCCGCGTTGGATGGATGATGCTCTCTGGAAATTTTCAAACTGAATTCTTTATTTAATCTGTTAGGGTACCAAGAGAAAAGTCTATCAGACATCTGTATGTTGTGTGATGATGCATAGAAGCGAAACCTGGCCAGTGAGAGTTGAAGCTTAGATCTGAAGAGCTCAGAGGAAGATTGAATCTGAAGAGTATAGAGAGACGTGTGCAAAAGAGTAGACTTTGGTGATATGGTTACATTTAAAAAATGGACTAGAGTTTTTAGGTTAGTAGATGTAGATCAGTTGAGGTATCAGGGTCAACCTATGGAGGAAGGTTAACGAAAACGTAGGCGGAAGTTATGAATATGAACTGGAAAGAAAGAGGGATAAATGAAAGACCTGGCCAGAGATAGGTAAGTTAGGAAGCCAGTTTTTAAAAGTCATTCAACACATGCCAACATGTAAAACAGACATTAAGCCAAATATGATGCTGAAGAAATGGATGTGAGAGTTTGGGTTGGTTGACATAGAATAGCTGATGTAGCAGAGTAAGTAATTTTACCCGTCCTGGGACGGGTATTCTACTAGTACTATATATTTCGATATTAGACAACAATTAATAAATATTCCCCAAGTATTAGTTTTGTTGAAGTATTTTGAAGGTTTTTTTGAAGGCATAATATGAGCACAGCCTTCAATTTAAAAATACAAATATTTCAGATTTGCATTAAAGTTGTTACATAATCATTAGACACTAATTAAGTAAGATTCCCTGAATTTCAATTTCCTCTTAAAGCCCCTTCAGCTTAAACTTTTAAATTTCAAACATTTTCTAAAATTTTCTAGAAACAGAATCATAAAAATCATAAGGTGACATAAAAGTGGTGCAAAACTGTCGAAGGAATTAATTTTACCCGTCATGGGACGGGTATTCTTCTAATACCGAATATTTTATCGTAAAAAAATGTTTTCTATCTCCTCCTATCAACAAACTTCAAATCCGTTAAATGGTCGAAACTCATGCACGAGTTTTAACAAAATGTATGCGGTTGAAACTAACCTATACATTTTTTATAATTACAATTTGAGAATTAAGAAATTACGTCAGCATTTATTTCATTCGTGATTGATCAAGGGGATAGGTTCACCAAATACTTTCCCCGCCAATAAAGTAAATAATTAATAATTGGTTCCAAATGTTCAATCAAGAAACGAAACTTTGAAAAGGACAAATCCACAAAGCAATGGGTTACAGATGTCGGTAGTTTATAGTTGAGGAGTCTGAGTGCAAAATAAGATGAATCCAATTTGTTTAGATGGAGAATGTGTTTTTTTTTTGTTTTTTTTTTACACAGTGATCACCACTTATCAAGGCCCGGAAGCCACTCAGGGATAAGGGTTATTGCAAGTACATTACGTTAGTGTGGAGATTTGATGGAGTGTTTACTTAAGGGGGCGGTTCATTAGGAATTTGTTAAATAATTAATTGTTAACTATTCTGCACATTCCCAAATGGATTGTTAACTATTCTGTACTTTCAACTAATAATTTCCTGGGTTAAATTCGATACACTGTTGTCAAAACTCACAACTCCAAATTCGACACACTCTTACAACTTCACATTTGACACACTCTTCACAACTTCACATTCGACACACTCTTCACAACTTCAAATTCGACACACTCTTACCAAAACTCACAACTCCAAATTCGACACACTCTTACCAAAACTCACAACTCCAAATTCGACACACTCTTACCAAAACTCACAACTTCAAATTCGACACACTCTTACCAAAACTCACAACTTCAAATTCGACACTGTTGTCAAAATTCACGACTTCAGATTTGACGCACTACTGTGAAAAGCTCAGAACTAAACCCTAAATCCAGACGGTTTTTGAAAACCATACTTTTTATTCAAGCTTGCAGCATCTTATTTGTATATGAGGTAATAAGAAATCTTGTTACTTCATGAGACCTAGCTAGCATATAATTAGCCACAGCAGCAATTGCTTTTTTTTCCTTTATTCTTTTTTGTCTGCTACCGAACCTTATATGCTGCACAAAATTGGAGGTTTGTACCAATTTTTATTTGCTTATGAGCAGCAACCAGGCATTTAATCACAGAAACATTAAACAATAAAAGGATGAATATATTAAATCTTTTAATTGAAAGAAAAAAGAAATTATTTCTATATTATATGTAAAATATAATTTGTATCCGGATGTTTAAATGCAACATTTTTTTGTATGAAAAGTTTTGTAATTATGAAAATGGCATTTATCCCATTTTGCATTAAAACACGTCAGTTTTTCCTTGAATTTTCACATATGTTGATTCTATGCATAGTCTCCCCGCTACCCAAACACTCTTCCCCCACTCTAACATTCTCTTCCACTCTACTATTTCGCATTTATGCCTTTTTTTCTACAGTGTCCAATATATAAATATTGACTCTGTTTAATTCATCAAATTTATTCTTGATAAAGTTACTATTTCAGATAGAAAACAAGTCAAATACAATTCTGAATTTTTCAGATGAGATTTGATTAGTTTGTATTATTTTGGGTGTTATTGGCACAATGTTTCGGTTGCTGTATCCTGCGACCTTTTTTGAGTGTTGAATACATGTTTCCTTGTTCTCTACATAGGAAAAGAGGGGTTAACTCTGCATTGCAAGAATTTGAATCATGGGTTCGAAAGGCATAGATATCCCGAAAAATTGAGTCATAGGAAAGGCTTTAAAAAATATCTTAGTGACCCCTGAAGATTGAACTTCCTTTATGATCTACGGACTCCCCCACGGTTCGAATTCTTGCAATGCAAAGCTAACCCCTCTTTTCCTATGTAGAGAAAAGGAAACCTGTATTCAATGTCCGAAGAAGGTTGCGGGGTGCAGCGACCGAAACGGTGAGAATAATTGTCCAATTAATCAAAGTAATACAAACATGTAAAATACTTTTGAATCAAATCATTATTTTGTGTTTATGTTTTTTTTTTGTTGTTTTTTTGTTTTTTCTTCCTATTTTAATATTTATTACTTATACGTTGTGGTATTATTTTTCTTCCTTTGTAGGTTTAGTATTTTTAGTTTATAAAGATGAAACTAAAAAAGCCGCCTTGCCAAATGAAGTCACTACTCTGGACACCGTACGGGCTCTTTTTGTTCGATCATTTTCCGACAAGCTTACGATGCAATTCATGGAATCTCCTAAAAACAAAATCTATATTGTTGACCCACGCACCAATATATATTATCAGTTAGAAGATCTAAGGTAAGCATTCATGTTTTTTCTTTCTTTATTTATTTAAGTAGTAACAAGGATACCTGATGTTGCCCAGGGCCCAGAAACAACAAAATACAAAAGAAATGTGAGTTCAAAATGGCGTAATGTAAGCAAACTGTAAGGTATTTGCAGCTTCTCTTCCAATTTTCGTTTTTTTTGTTTTTGCTTATTATTTTTTAATCATATTTTATTTCCTTTCGGTGGATTGGTTGTTGCTATTTCTTCTCATGGGTTAAGGGAAAAATAGATTAACTGATTGATATAATAATTAAGTGAATTATTTTGTGCTACGAAACAGATACTGCCAAGAATTGTAAGTGTCAACTGAATTAAAGGAATAAATTGTAAGATGGTCAACCTCATGAAATTTGGGATGCAAACTTTTGCCATTTATTCATTATATGCTCTATAATTACATTGAGCTTCTTAAATAATGATTGGTATATGTAAAAAGGAAATATAAGTGAATAAAGAATATTTCCATACACACACATAATTCTTGGCCTGAAGACGTAATCCCCCAACGTGGATGATTACAGAAACATGTATGCACATATGTAGCCATTAATGTTTGTATAAATAAAATTAATATACCTGCTCTGTTCACTCATTGAGCACTATTTTGGTAGACACATGTTGTTTCATTGGATGTACTTCTAGGAAACTAAACTCTACTGGCTATATATATATATATGATGAAAATAATGGAAATAGTATTCCGACAAAATAGAGAAAATAAAAAAGGAACAAACCGTATTATGTGTTCACCAACGTTTCGTCTTTATTTCGAGACTTCCTCTGGGTGAATGAGATTAAGAAACCAAAAAATATACCAGTACAAAAAATATTTGAAAAAGTTTCACGTGCACAGTGTGACGCAGTTCTATTTAAGAGAAACGGAAAAAATGATGTTGGAAATTCAAAAAGGAAGGGGGGCTGGCGCTGTTAAAGAGAAAGGAAATTTTAGTGACGTCATATAGTCGTTAATTTAATTTTAAAACTATGAACGCAAGTTTATATTCTTATTGGGAAAAAGATATATCTGTTGAAATTTAAATATAAGTTTGTAACAGGAATGAAATTAGTGTTTTTATGTAATTTATTGATTGAGATTATGTGTTAATTATTACAGGGGGTGTTTGAATGGTGTGAGAAAGTTAACCTGTGTCCACAGTTATTAAAAGAACATCATTTAACTGTGGACACAGGTTAACTTTCTCACACCATTCAAACACCCCCTGTAATAATTAACACATAATCTCAATCAATAAATTACATAAAAACACTAATTTCATTCCTGTTACAAACTTATATTTAAATTTCAACAGATATATCTTTTTCCCAATAAGAATATAAACTTGCGTTCATAGTTTTAAAATTAAATTAACGACTATATGACGTCACTAAAATTTCCTTTCTCTTTAACAGCGCCAGCCCCCCTTCCTTTTTGAATTTCCAACATCATTTTTTCCGTTTCTCTTAAATAGAACTGCGTCACACTGTGCACGTGAAACTTTTTCAAATATTTTTTGTACTGGTATATTTTTTGGTTTCTTAATCTCATTCACCCAGAGGAAGTCTCGAAATAAAGACGAAACGTTGGTGAACACATAATACGGTTTGTTCCTTTTATATATATATATATATATATATATATATATATATATATAAGAAAAAAGAAATTATAACTGTAAGTTGAAATTTACAATCAAATTTATTGTTTGACTGAATACTCCGAAACACAATTTACAAAGTCCTTATTCCACGGAGTTTCAAAGAGTGCTGTTCTTGTTATTCTTCTCATCAGAGGACAGAAAGAAATCAACAAATTATATTTGTAACAATGCTAGAATTTATTATATTGCAATTTATAAATTATTGCAATTTATTATAGTCATAAATTGCAAAGATGTACTTATCCTTTAAAAACAACAAGTGAAAAAAAAGTGGATGTAGAAAAATAATAAAAACAAGCTGAGCAGAAAATTGCATGAAGACTCTTTCAAAGGTAATCCGAAAGGCGAAAATAATTCTGTAGAATGAATCAAATTCAAATTTAAATCTAGTTGAGTACAATTAGTCCGGTTGGAAAATTTTCAATGCAGCTGAAATCCATGGAAATTGTTTTTGCGGTTAGTGCAGTAGACCAAAGATAGGTTGATCTTCAGTTGAGTGGAATCAAGAAATTAGATGGACAGAAAAACCAATATGTAATCTTCATATATATATATATATATTTTTTTTTTATAGAAATATATTTTATTATATGCCAATCCTTATTTAAGAAGCTCAATGTAATTACAGAGCAATATAGTGAATAAATGACAAAAAATTATATTCCAAAATTCATGATGTTGACCATCTTATAATTTATTCCTTTAATTCAGTTGACTTTTACAATTCTTGATAGCATCTGTTTCATAGAGCAAAATCGATTGATCGGTGCCTCCGTTCAGTCTCGAAAGACAAAGTATACCTCTGTAGGGGCAGTTACGCATGTAATTTTGAGGCAAGGGTCGCACAATCCCTAACCACACCTCTCCTGAATCGACACTGTTTTGGTCCAGTGGCAAGGAGAAGACCAGGACGACTGGAAACAATGCCGAGATAAGCGGAGAGCACATAAAGCACCTGGAAGTCCCAAATGGTCACCCATTTAGTACTGACCAGGCTCAACGTTGCTTAACTTCGGTGATCCGGTGGGAACCGGTGTGTCAATGTGATTTGGCCGTATAGTGCAAACTTAATCACTTAATTATTATATCAATCAGCGAATCTATTATGCCCTTAACTCATCAGAAGAAATAGCAACAATCAATCTGTCAAAAGGAAATGAAGTGTGATTTGACATGATTAAAATTTGAAAATTGGAAGAGAAGCTGCAAATATCTTTAATATGCTTCCATTATGCCATTTTGAATTTTTTTGAAAATAAATAAATGATTGTTATAATTCTTTTTCTATCCTTTGCAAATGATTCAAATTTTAGTATGTTATTATGGATGATAACGATTACCAGTTGTCAAAATTTCAGCTTTTCACAGTTGTTATTTCTAACAAATATTAGGTTTTAGAATTTTGTCCCTTAGTTTTGGACGCTACTGTATTAGGAATGTTAGAGCCTAAAGAGATATTTTTTATTAATTTGATGATTAATATCGGTTACTGACCTAAAATGCACCAAACATTGATGTTATTATTTTTTTTTTCTTCCCTCTGAAAAACTCAATCATGTTATGCAAAGCCCCCAAATTTTTTCTACAAAACAACCAAAAACTATACACCACGAATAAATATTTGAAGATATAAAGAACTTGAAGCATAAAAGCTTTTGCCAAAATTATTGAAACTGAAAAGGGTTGATATGCCATAAAAACAAAATTACTAAACCAAACACCATGGATAAATATTTGGAAATATAAACAACTTGAAACATTAAAACGAGTCTTTACAAGGATGAAACATGGAAATATGTTTTCATAACTTGCTATCTAGATACAATTTCTGATTCCGATTCTTTATAAATCTCTAACTATCTGTATATATCAATAAAAGTGAAATTGTGTGTGTGTGTGTGTGTGTGTGTGTGTGTGTGTGTGTGTGTGTGTGTGTTAGATTTGGGAAGGTCTCTTTAATCAGTTTTCGGCCAGAAGTTTGGCTGTCAAGGGGTCAGAGTTCCATGATTTGACCTTGGAAACTCTACCAAACTCTTCCGCCAATTGTGGGTCTAAATACTTGAAATTTTAGATGTAGGTTACTTGCACATTGATCAAACTTTTTAATTTGGTTTGAGCCCAAAACAATAAATGTTAAGGGGGGTCAAAATTGGGGTCAAAGTTAAAAAAAAATTGATCTCTGCAGTCTCTACTAAATTACTCAGCCAATTATTTGTCTAAACATTTTAAATTTTACATAAAGTGTATTCAGACATAGGGCAAGCTTTTTAATCAGTTTTTGGCCGAGAATTTGGCTGCTAAGGAGTCAAAGTTTCAAAGATTTGACCTTTGCGGTCTCTAGCAAACTATTCAGCCAATTTTATTATATATATATATATTGACGTGCCAAATTTTTCTTTTCTTTCCAAGGTAAATACATTCTTGTTTCTGAGGAGTCTACAATGAATATATTCAGTATTAAAATATGAATAACTGATTGGTTCTCCACAATGAAACAGTTGCTGTAAAAACATTTGGTATCCATAGCATTGAGCCCCTGGAAGAGCATAGACCATCTACAACTTTGTAGATGCTTTTGTAATGAGTTCTTTTTTTAGGGATGAGGGTGTTGGCCCAACGCCCAACCTTTCCAGAAGGTACATAGAGCACCTAGCCTTCCCAAATGGTCACCCATCTGGTACTGGTTGTTGCTTAACTTCGGTGATCTGGTGAGAACCGGTGTGTCAACGTGATTGTGCCATACAGAGTTGATACAGCGTGATTCTAACTGTGCTGCAGAAGTTGCTGGTAATGACAATAGTTATGTCGTCTAAGGGACTTCATCTTCGGATTTCCTGTCTGGGTTTACTCTCATAGTCTTTCCCCTGATGAAGTAATCCCATGAATCGGTGAATCAGAGTTACCTTCTCCCAGGTGAGCTACCATCTTAAGTTGATGAACCCCACCTGCCCGAAGTGACTGGTCTTAAAGTGCCTTTTCGTCGGGCTTAGTAGCTAAGTTACACAAAAAGGCCAGGAGTTGGACTGGGTTGTCAGAGGCTATTTGAGATGCATGTCATGAGAGCATTTTTTACATGTTGAAAGGTAAATAAATAAATAAAAAAATAGAATTTGAAATGTAGATATACTATTATGCATTTATATATATTGTGCATATTAATAAGTTGATGGATGGTGATATGTTAAATTTATACTCCTTAACAAGGCCTGAAGGCCACTCGAGGATCAGTGTTAAAGAATGTAAAGTGGTAGTGTAGTCATCATTAATGGTGTGAATTGGGTAGAGTTTGGTTATTTATGGGAACGGCTCAACAAGAACTTGTTTACATTGGACTTGAAGGCTACTATGTCGTATTCAACCGGGAAGCAGCCCAGCAGAACAGTGTTACACAAGCGGGCAGTTCAGGAAAGGAAGCTTTGTTTATGGACTCTGCATTTATATTTAAGCACAGATAGAGAGTGAGGGAAATCGTATATAATGGTTGCAGCTAGTCGAATGTTTGTTGTGAAAGTTTGACAAAGGGGACTATAGATTGGAGTTCAGTCGAGCAGTCCTTAAGAAAGAGATAAAATGGAAAATAAGGAGTAAAAATGAAGAAAAAAAAGGGAAAAATAAATTTTTAAAAAATTAAAAAAAAGAAAATGAATAAAAAAAATAGAATAAAATAAAAAAAGGGAAAAATAAATGAAAAATAAATTAAAAAATAAAATAAATAAATAAAAAATTTTTTTTTTAAATTAAAAAAAAAAAAGGAAAAAATAAATGTGAGACTAAGGACAATAACGGTTTATGTGAATTAATTATTTTCTTATGTGTGAATATTGCAATAATATAAAATGGATTACTTACTCATATTTTTGGAGGATGGGGAGCAAGGGGATAATGTAGTATCAGTTCTGTTGTTATATTTCCATCTTCCCAGGCATTACTTCCTCCTTTTTCAGGCTGCGGGGTGGGTAGTGTAGTATCTGTTTTGTTACCATGAGACCTTTCTTAATCCCTTTGGAAGACAGTGTTACAATATACTATTATTTCTATTACTCATGGAGATTTGGTATCTGTCTGTCTGCAGCCAAAACTATACTATTCCTGCCATTACTCATGGAGATTAGGTATCTGTCTGTTTGCAGCCAAACCTATACTATTACTGCTATTACTCATGGAGATTTGGTATCTGTCTGTTTGCAGCTAAAGCTATACTATTACTGTTATTACTCATGGAGATTTGGTATCTGTCTGTCTGCAGCCAAACTATACTATTACTGCTATTACTCATGGAGATTTGGTATCTGTCTGTTTGCAGCTAAAGCTATACTATTACTGCTATTACTCATGGAGATTTGGTATCTGTCTGTTTGCAGCTAAAACTATACTATTACTGTTATTACTCATGGAGATTTGGTATCTGTCTGTTTGCAGCCAAAACTATACTATTACTGTTATTACTCATGGAGATTTGGTATCTGTCTGTCTGCAGCCAAACTATACTATTACTGCTATTACTCATGGAGATTTGGTATCTGTCTGTCTGCAGCCAAACTATACTATTACTGCTATTACTCATGGAGATTTGGTATCTGTCTGTTTGCAGCTAAAACTATACTATTACTGTTATTACTCATGGAGATTTGGTATCTGTCTGTCTGCAGCCAAACTATACTATTACTGCTATTACTCATGGAGATTTGGTATCTGTCTGTTTGCAGCCAAAACTATACTATTACTGCTATTACTCATGGAGATTTGGTATCTGTCTGTTTGCAGCTAAAGCTATACTATTACTGCTATTACTCATGGAGATTTGGTATCTGTCTGTCTGCAGCAAAAATTATACTATTACTGCTATTACTCATGGAGATTTGGTATCTGTCTGTCTGCAGCCAAAACTATACTATTACTGCTATTACTCATGGAGATTTGGTATCTATCTGTTTGCAGCTAAAGCTATACTATTACTGTTATTACTCATGGAGATTTGGTATCTGTCTGTCTGCAGCCAAAACTATACTATTACTGCTATTACTCATGGAGATTTGGTATCTGTCTGTTTGCAGCTAAAGCTATACTATTACTGTTATTACTCATGGAGATTTGGTATCTGTCTGTCTGCAGCCAAACTATACTATTACTGCTATTACTCATGGAGATTTGGTATCTGTCTGTTTGCAGCTAAAACTATACTATTACTGTTATTACTCATGGAGATTTGGTATCTGTCTGTTTGCAGCCAAAACTATACTATTACTGTTATTACTCATGGAGATTTGGTATCTGTCTGTTTGCAGCTAAAGCTATACTATTACTGTTATTACTCATGGAGATTTGGTATCTGTCTGTCTGCAGCCAAAACTATACTATTACTGCTATTACTCATGGAGATTTGGTATCTGTCTGTTTGCAGCTAAAACTATACTATTACTGTTATTACTCATGGAGATTTGGTATCTGTCTGTTTGCAGCCAAAACTATACTATTACTGTTATTACTCATGGAGATTTGGTATCTGTCTGTTTGCAGCCAAACTATACTATTACTGCTATTACTCATGGAGATTAGGTATCTGTCTGTTTGCAGCTAAAGCTATACTATTACTGCTATTACTCATGGAGATTTGGTATCTGTCTGTCTGCAGCCAAAACTATACTATTACTGCTATTACTCATGGAGATTTGGTATCTGTCTGTTTGCAGCCAAAACTATACTATTACTGCTATTACTCATGGAGATTTGGTATCTGTCTGTTTGCAGCCAAAACTATACTATTACTGCTATTACTCATGGAGATTTGGTATCTGTCTGTCTGCAGCCAAAACTATACTATTACTGCTATTACTCATGAAGATTTGGTATCTGTCTGTTTGCAGCCAAAACTATACTATTACTGCTATTACTCATGGAGATTTGGTATCTGTCTGTCTGCAGCCAAAACTATACTATTACTGCTATTACTCATGGAGATTTGGTATCTGTCTGTCTGCAGCCAAAACTATACTATTACTTCTATACTAATATTTCCATATATTTTACTTAACTATTTCAGACTAATGTATTATTTTTCATGTGCAATTCAGAGGACTCCTTTAGTACCTCTTCTGTTGTCATGAGACCATCCTCTCAAGCATTTTCTCCTCCTAAAATATTTGTTTCGTTTGGTTTATTTTGTACAGAGACATCAAAGACCGTACCGTTTTAAAAGTACACGAGTGTGATAGTGACCAGCCGCAAGTGGTCAAGCAACGGCCAGAGGTCCGCGGTAAAACCATTGTCCCACCAGCACAGAATCGTATCTTACCTGCAAATATGCCTGCGAATGAAAATCCCCAACATGTAAGTAAAAGAAATTTTTTTTTCCTTTGATAAAATTTTAAAAATCTTGTCAATCCTTAAACCTGTTCATCAGGGGTCTCCAAACTACGGCCTGAGGGCCAGATCCGGCCCACCAAAGTCTGCTTGTTTGTATAAAAAAAAATAGCTAGAGCACTATAAACGAATGTTTATTTAAAATGAACATTTGTTGAGATCATTTGCAAGCACCGCTCCAGTGGGTGATTGGGTAAAACTGCCAAGTATCAACACGATGGTTGTAGGTTCAATTCTCAGCTAGGGAAAGTTACTAGTCAAGCCACACTGATGAGTTGTGATACAACAAAACAGTACTATATGTGGATGACTATATATAAAAGTGAAATTGTCTGTCTGTCAGTGTGTGTACATTCCCCCTACCAAACTACTCTGTCAATTTTCAATCTACAGACTCAATATTTGACAAAAGGGGTATTGAGATTAATTACAAAAAGCCAGGTTAAGAATGTTCAGATTTGTGTAAACTTAGTTACACCGGGTGTCCTACAAATGTTTTTGTTTAAAATTTTCTACTCGTTGGTTGTAAAATATTAATCTTTGGGGTAACTAAATAAAAAGTAATTCTTATCATTTGCCATTTGTATGAAATGTGTCAGTCTCCAAAAATTGTTGTACGTTTTGTCTTTTTTGTTATGTGTGTTGCATTTATATATCTTACACTTTTTCACACACACACACACACACACACACACACACACACACACACACACACACAAAGGGTATCCTAAAAAGATATATGCACCATTTGAATTGTTACAACTTATTCAATTTATTGAGTTTGACTTCCAAACAAGATTTACAGACGAGTAGAAGAGTAAAAATGCACATTTTAAAATATTGACAGAAAATTAACAAAAACATTAAAAAATTTTTTTAATAAAAGTAAAAGCTACCCGGAAGTTATTTTCAGAATGTTCATAAATTAACGCTAACCCTAATCCGGGTTAAAGTTCGGATTTGTGTTAATTTAACTACATGGTAGAGGAAATGTTGCAGGACGTTTGCAGGTCTATATCTTCATGATATGAAAATTGTATTAAGCTAAACGGGTTAGGTTTAGTGTTAATTATATGAACGTCCTGAAATTACTCCAAGAAGTCTTTGCGTTTATTAAAAATTAATTTTCTACGTTTTTGTTAATTTTATTACCGGTATTTTTAAATATGTATTCTTATTCGTCTATTAATATTGTTTGCAAGTCAAAATCTATGAAATATAACGAATTAAAAATGTATACACCTTTTGAGACATTCTGTTTATACATACATAAGCATGTACATAAACACACACACACAAAAAAGAAAATATTGTAAAAAAGTAGCAGAATTCTTCAGCTTAATCATACGCTTTTTACTTTTTCAATTTTTCTAAGGATCATTTTGTATTAAAATTAAAAAAAAAATGTATGTGCGTTTTCGATTCTTCGTTGAATCATCTTCATTTGGAAAAATAAAACAAAAAAGTTGGAGAAAAAAATTAATTTAAAAAAAGGCAATCTAATTTCTATTAATATTGTTTGCAAGTAAAAATCTATGAAATATAACGATTTATAATGATTTCGGATTGACATTCTTTGATGCCTATAACACAAAGCTGCATATAAAAACAAATTTTAGGGTCTTTACGTTTATTAAAAATTAATTTTCTACGTTTTTGTTGGTTTTATTATCAGTATGTTTCAATGTGTATTCTTATCCTCCATATTGTTTGCAAGTCAAAATCTATAAATTAAATGGATTTTAGTGATTTGGAACTGACATTCTTTGACATAACTTTAACACATAGCTGCATATAAAAACAATTAAAAAAAAACAAAAAAACATTTCAGCCATGCTAATTATTTTAATTTTAATTTTTATTTTCAGTCAACAGGAAAATCGAAAAGTTTACCTCCTCCAAATTCAGCCGCCTACCAACAGATGCTTAGCGATAACCAAAGTAGTCGGATGACAGAACGCCCACGGTCGACCACACCCACAATGGATGCACGTGGACAAGCAGGGATCATTCCTCGACAGGTGACCGCTCGACGTTACTCTCCAGAACGACAAGCTACACCTGATCGTCCCCCTCTGCTAGGAACTATTCCTGAAAATCGACAACTGCTTCATGGCCGCGCTCCACAAAATGGATATACCATCCCACCAGAAATCAACCCAATTCCTCCCTATAACGCTGGATATTGGCCCGTAGACCATACATATCAGCATCCTGGTAAGGGGATTACTGTTTTATAAGATGCATATCTTAGTACTAATGGTGACGTGATATCTGCGTTATATATCTACTATGTTTAAAAGAATGAGGACGAATCGATACATGGGAATATAACAATGCTAGCAGGGAGACCCGATGTTGCCCGGGATTGAATGATGATTAATGAATGTTTCGCGCTCCTATATTTTTATTGTCATCGAAATCGGTGAAATTGATTAATTGCCTTGGGGACCCATTTCAGTGCACCAGGAGGAAGCTTCACATGCCTCTCGCAGTGACTTAGTCCACAGTATATTGTAGTCTACATTGCACTGTAGAGAACCTACTGTTTATTTTTATAAAATTATTTTTATATATAATGGTTTGAAGTAAAGTTTAAAATGCAAAAGTCAAGTATCATGCTTCAATCGTGCTCTAAGCAGAAACATTCATTTCGAATGCACCACTGTCATATCAAAGAGCCTACTGTTGATTTTATGTGCCAAGCTTTTCTACTTATGCACTTGTCATGTTACGTTGTGTTTGGGTGTTAACTTTGGTCAAAATCGCCAGTCCCTTCTTTCATCGCATTATTTCAATTATCGATAATTATCATCCAAAACCTATCTAAGAACACTGCCAGGCATATAAAATATCTTTGTGTGAAATTTAAAAAAAAGTCGGCCCAGCCGTTTCCGAGTCCATAGGGGACGAATTCATACACACAGACAAATTTCCTATTATATAATAATAGAGATATCTTTATTGTCAGTAATGGTTTTTTGTTTTATTATTATTATTATTATTATTATTATTATTATTATTATTATTATTATTATAACTATTATTATTATTATTTTTATTATTATTATTATTTTCATTATTATTATTATTATTATTATTTTTATTATTATTATTATTATTATTATTTTTATTATTATTATTATTATTTTTATTATTATTATTTTCATTATTATTATTATTATTTTTATTATTATTATTATTTTCATTATTATTATTCGTTTTATTATTATTATTATTATTATTATTATTATTATAACTATTATTATTATTATTTTTATCATTATTATTATTTTCATTATTATTATTATTTTTATTATTATTATTTTTATTATTTTTATAACTATTATTATTATTATTTTTATTATTATTATTATTATTATTATTATAACTATTATTATTATTATTTTTATTATTATTATTATTTTCATTATTATTATTATTTTTATTATTATTATTATTATTTTTATTATTATTATTATTTTTTTATTATTATTATTATTATTATTTTTATTTTTATTATTATTATTATTATTGGCTCACATGAAGCTTTCACACAAGTCAGCAAACGATCTGATTGGAAACCTGTGGTGTTCTCTGGAAGCTGAGTGACAACAAGTCTCCCCAGACATGCAGTTCTCTCCACCTCCTTCGATAGCATTTGGAAATGAATTTGCATCGTCGCAATAGCTTCTTACCATTGATTTCTCGCCGGCAGTGGCCATTGGTTTATACTGGAATTTGAGTGGCACTAAGCCTCCCCAAGGTCCTAGTTCTCTTTGCGCTTGTCCAACCGGTCTTTCAGTCCTTCTTGACCCTTCTCAGCTCTTTGGTGTCACTTTTTTATTGGGAGGAGCGGTGGTGAAACTATGAGGGGGATGCATGATGGGGGTGTAGAACTTGTAGATATGCAGCTTCGGTGTTCTTTATTCCTTGTAACGCTTATTCGTTATATTGTCTTCTTGTATTATTATCTGCATTCAAGGGGTTTCCTTAATATTTCCGTCGTTTTCATTATCGTTAGTCATTGTACTTTTATAGTTATTCCTCTGATTCCAATTTCTGACATTCTTTTTTTTGAAGTTTTTCAGAATTGTTCCTAGTGCTCCTACTATTATCGGTACTATTTTGATTTTCTTCATCATCCAAATCCCTTTTAACTCTCTGGCTAGCTCTGTGTATTTGCTTCATTTCTCCTTTTCTTTCATAATCACCCTGTGAACAGCTGGGACAGCAAAGTCTACGATTTGACACGATTTTTCTTTCTTGTTAATTATTACAACATCTGGTCTTCTTGCTTGGATGCGTTTGTCCGTCTGTATGTCCATGTCCCATAGGATTTTGTGGTTCTCGTTTTCAAGTGCTGTTGCGGGTTTATGGTTGTACCATTTGTCTGTACGCTTAAAATGCAGTCGTTTGCACAATTCCCAGTGCACTGCCCTCCTCACTTGGTCATGCCTGTTTTTGTATTCCTTTTGGGCCAGTTTGCTGCATTCACTTACTATATGGTTTATCGTTTCGTCTCTTTGTCCACAGAGTCTGCATTTGCTGTTTTCTTGTGTTTTATCGATTCTTGCTTGGATATGGTTGGTTCTTATCGAGTTATCGTACTGCAGTTATTAGAGATTCAGTTTCTCGGTTTATATGTCCTTTTCGCATCCATGTCCAGGTGTTTTCGTTATTCTCATCTTTTGTCATTCTTATGAATCTTCCGTGGAGTTGTTTCTTTTCCGATTTCTCTTTTCTCGTTTTGTCGTTTGTCTCTCTGTTTTCTGTTTTGTTGTTTTTTCGGTGTCTCTCGTTGCCATACCTATCCTTTCAGTGTTTTGCATTATGTATTTTTCTAGTCTTTTTTCGTATCCTTCACACAGTCTTATATACAGATCAGTCCTCTCCCACCGTCTTTGCTTTTCACGTAGAGCCTGTCAATATCGTCCTTTGGGTGTAGTGCATTATGCATAGTCATGAGTTTCCTGGTTTTCTGGTCGAGTTGTCTCAGTTCTTCTTTTGTCCACCCTATAAACGGTCCAGAGTATCTTAATAGTGATACTGCCCATGTATTTATATCTTTTATTAGGTTTCTGCTACATAATTTCATTTCCAGGAGTTTTCTTGTTCTCCTGAGGTATTCCTTTCCAATTTTCTCTTTCATTTCTGTTGCTCTGATGGTGTCTGCTTCCAGAATTCCCAAGTATTTATAGTCGTCTTGTTTCCCTAGTGCCCTCATTTCTGCTTGATTGGGTAGTTGCATGCCTTCTGTCATTTCCAGTTTTCCCTTTCTTATAACTAGTTGTGCGCACTTTTCCACTTTCCATTCCAAATTCCATTTGGATATCTTGGCTGAAGATCCTGGTAGTGTTAATTAGTGTCTCTTGCTTCTTTTCGGTCCTTGCAAAAAGTTTCAGATCGTCCATGTACATCAGGTGATTCATTTTTTTCTCTGTATTGGAGAACCTGTATCCCGCTTGGCACTTTCTCAAAATACTGTTCAAGGGCATCATGGCTATGATGAACAGTAGTGCTGATAGTGAGTCTCCTTGGAAGATGCCTCTTTGTATGTTAATTTCTGTTATGTGTTGTCCATCAGCTGTCAATTCCAGTCTCCATGTTTTCATTGTATTTTCTATTACATTGGTGATCCCGCTTGGTATTTTATACATTTTTAGGCATTCTATTATCCATGCTTGGGGGATCCTGTCGTACGCTTTTTTGTAGTCGATCCATGCCATGGCTAAATTCTTTCTCCTCCTTTTTACCTCCTTTAGGATCTTTTGATCTATATATAGCAGGTTATGTGTTCCTCTTTTTCTTTTTTGGCATCCTTTCTGCTCTTCGGGGATGAGTCCACGGTTATTCAGGAAGTGGTAGATTTGTTCCCTCAGTTGTGCTGTCAGTATCTTCCACATGATGGGTAAGTACGTGATTGGCCTATAGTTGCTAGGGACGGTTCCTTTCTCCGTGTCCTTCTGTAGCAGTGTAGTTCTATCTTTTGTCATCCAGTCTGGTACACTTGCTTCCTGTATACAACTTCTCAGGTTTTGGGCTCTTTTGTGTAAGGTGAATTTTTTGAACCAGTATGCATGTATCCCGTCGTGCCCTGGTGCTCTCCAGTTTGCCATTTTTCCTATGGTTTTCTTTAGGGTTTCCTTGCTGATTTCATTCGCTGTTCCTTCTTCTATTTGTTGTAACTCTTCTTTCATGTCTCTCAGCCATTCGGCATTTCTATTGTGATCTCGTCGCTCTTCCAGTAGAGTTTTGTTTCTGCCAGATTTGGTTATTCTGTTTTTGTTTTTCCTCCGTTCACATTTTGGTAGAATTGGCTTCCATTAATTTCAAATGTTCTGATTTGTTTGCATTGTTCAGATTTATATCTATATCGTCTCAATCTCGCTTCTTTTGCTTTTATTTTTTGGTCCAGTTCTTCATGTTTCTTGTTTAGCCTCTCCCTGCCAGTTACATTTCCAACATTCTGTTTTCTCCACATTGCTTTCTTGCTGTTGATCATTTTGGTTTCTTTTTTATGTTTGTGTGTTTGAGTTTCTGGTCTTATTTCCCATCCAGGTTTTGTCGGTCCGCTTGTCCCTGATTGTTTTTCTGATTTGGGATTCATACTTACCATTTTGGCACCTGCGTAAATGAGGTTGTTTAAGTCTATGATTGTATTTGTTAGGATGTGTGGGAGGAGCTTGTTAACCTTCTCTGTTTCTGTTTTTAATTTCTCCTGCTCTTAGTTCCTTAACGATGGGAGCTTTGTTTTTTCCTTGTTCATCAGCTGTATTGTTTTATTTATTTTATTTGCTTCATTCTCTGTTAGTTCTGTTTCATTGTTATCGGTTTCCACGTTTGTAGACTTCGTTCTTTGTTGGTCCTCGGCCTTTGGTGTTTTTACTTGTGAGGCTTCAACTTGTGGGGTTTCTCTACGTGCGGTTTCGTTGGGGTTGCTTCTTGTTCAGTTTCATCATTTATTTTTCGCTGAATTTCTGTTAGTTCTAGTTTAGAGAGCCAACATTTCTTGAGTATCAGTCTTGCTTGGTCCGCAATTCTTTGTTCTGTCGTATGGTAGTCACTGGATAGGTCCCATAGTTCTTTCATTTGTTTCCGATAACCTCCATATCTATATTTAGGATGACTTCTATAATAACATTCCATTACGAGTCTATTCTCTTTTGTTGTCCATTTCTTTCTTCGTTTTTTTTTCCCATTTTAATGATTATCACGGCTGTGCTGTGTTTGTTCGGTATCATTTTGTTCCCTGAAATTAGAGGTCATGCTTACCTGTTCAGCGTCCATGTTATTTGAGTTTCTGAAACTAGAAAGTTGGCCAACATTCACAGGATAACGACCAGGTCCCCCATGCTGACTACCGAAGGAGCACCTGCCGATTATGACACCCAGATCTTTCTTCTGGTTCCCATAGTTTGGATAATTTGTAATTGACATTTTTCATATTTTGGTGTTTGTGGCAGCACCGAGCCCAGAATTATTTTACCTGTGGTTCTGACGCTGGAATAGTATAAAGGTCCCATGTATACAAGAGGTATCATACACTATCACACATACATATGGGACATGAACAAAAAAAAAAAAAATCATCATTATCATCATCATCATGATTATTATTATTAGTAGTATTATTATTGCTGCTGCTGCTGCTTTTTCACCCCAAAAAAGACACAGTGTCACTTTGATGTGGGGAGCTACTATTTATGACATAATTTTCAGGGATACTATGTAGGGAGTTGAGCAGTAACATGTCTGTTTACATTACACTTGAACTTCTGCATGTCAGTAAAGTCAGAAAAATGGGGATCTGGGAGGGAATTCCAAAGTTTAGCAGTTGACGGACGAAATTATTAAAGTAGATGGCTTTTCAGCATATATAAGTCTATATATACATGCTGGGTTGCTGATCACATTTGGATGTAGCTCATTATTCCGATTTTGAATCTCAGCATGGATACACTTTGTAAATTGTATAACCACACTGATGAGTCACAGACCATGGAAAACTATATATATATATATATATATATATATATTAGCTGAAATTTTAAAATGCTTTCAGATTATAGATTGTATGATACTGTGAAGTCCATATAAATATTAGTATCAGTAAGACAGTTGCAATCAGATAAAAAAAGTTCAATGAAAATTTTAAGTTAAACCATGGAATATCCTCTTTTTGATCTTTGATTCTTTTAGGCTTTTTTTCCAAGCTTTTTAGTTTTTCAATATATGTGCTAAACATAGGTTGGAACGCTAAAATTGTTGTCCTAAAGAAAACAACACTACAGCTTTATTTTAAAACTTTCATTAAAAAAAGAAAACTCAATTCAAGTAACTTGATTATATAGGAGACCTAACGTCTATTCAATGTAGTCGCCTTCAGCCTCAATCACCACCTTGATATGGGTCCAGAATTCGGAACATGCTTTTTTTCACAAGCGTTGGATGATGGCGGCGATCAGGCTGGCTTTGATATTGTGGAAGATCATGTTGATGACATTCTCGACATATGACCAAACGTAGTAGACCAGTGGGTTTAGCTCAGGGGAAGAGGAGGGGCAGTGAAAAGAGTACAAAGATGTAGCACTCGTTCTGAAGCCAAACCTGGGTTTCTCTGGATGTGTCGGTCAGCACTGAGTCCTGCTGCCACACCCAGTGTCTGTCAGCTGCCACTTGATTGCACCAGGGGATCACCACACTCTTCAGCACATCCAGGTACACTTTGGTGCTGATTTTAAAGTCGACTTCGAAAATGTGAGGTGGCATGATTGAAACACCAAAGACCATAACTGTGGTCGAAAACTTTGTTTTCATCACCCTGGGCATGTCCCTGTTATCCAGCTTTGCATTTTGCCGGTCCTGGCAATGGTCCTGTTGTTATAAGTTGGATTGATATAGAGCATGAGTTGTACAGTGGTGCATCTCCGATCTCGCTCATTGAACATTGTGTCACTTTCAGACACGATAGAAGGATCCTATTGTTCTTAAGATTTGTACACAACTGGCCAAATAGTAGATGGTCTGCAACAAAAAGAAAACCGATTTTCATCAAACGGAAATGGAATCATGTCATATTTTCTGTAGCAAAATTTATGACTACTTATGAAATTTATGAGATTTATGAGATGTGCCATTTATTGAAAATTCATGGATTAAGGAAAAAACTTAATTTTTATATTCCTTGTTGAATGATAAATTTGTCATAAATTTTTTAATTTACCGAATTTAACTCCAAATTTTCATTTTTATATATTTTATATTATTTTTAAATATTTAATTTGCTTGTTTTCTTGAAATATATGGGCTAATAAGTTTGTTTAACGTTTTTGTAAGAACATGGGTGAGAGTAGGAATTTAAGATATGATAGATCGGAGAGAAGAATTAGGCTTGTGTATCTTGACCGACCCATATAGGTAGCCAGGTTTATAGTCTTCAATTATTTTGGGGAGTTGGTAATTATCAATTTGTGCATTATTTGTTAGGATTAGTTTGTTAACCTTCATTTTTTTTTAATGAATTTGTAGGATTTTTATTAATGTTTTTGAATTTTGTGTAGTTAGTGTAATCAGATTTATTCGATCATCAAAAAATATTATATATATACTAGACTACCCGTGACCCGTTGGGTCAGTATGTTATATTAGCTATGGAATTCATGTATGAGTGTGACACTTGTGACGTAAAGAAAATAGGGTTTTTTTGACATAACAGAAACATTTCTATGAAAGCATATTAAAATGAAAAATCACGGACGGATCACTCAAACATGAAAAAAAAAAATCTTGCCTATTTGTGTAAAGTTACCTATTTTTCCGAATAATCGCTCAAAAAGCGAAAATTAAGCATGATTTTCCTACAAATTGAACGCCGGCGAAAGTCATTTAGCAGCAAAAATGCACATAAACCTACCGATGAGAAATATAAGAATGAAAAACCCATATTGGAATCCTTCAACCAAGTTATAGAAACTTAAAATCTAAAAATAATAATTAATAAAACCTGAAGCAAAAAAATAAAACCTAAATAAATAAAACAAAATAAAACTAATATTGAAACAGATTAGTAAATGTGTCAACAAATTCACCGTTCTCACACAACTATTTTGTATCTAGAAATGTAAACAAAAAATAAAAAAAGAAGGAAGGAAGGAAGGAAAAGGGACGGATACAGAATAGTAGTAGTAGTAGTCTTGGCTTCACTACAATTGTTCTAATGTTCGTCAACGGATTAAAGTTGTTTAGTTGTAAGAAAATAGCGACAGTATAGTTGTAATAAGGACAGTTGCAAAACACCCCCACTCTTCCCATGTTAAATAATAATTTTGAAATAATAACATTAATATTTCAGTGCGCAGGTCAAAATCTGCAAAAGAAGCGATTTATATTTATTTGTTTACGTTGTTATGGGTTAATGTTTATGCGCGCATGCGCAACCGGATGTTGTAAACCGAAAAGTAGGTTACATCACTCGTTACAAGGTCATTTGAGTTTTATAATTATATATATATATATATATATACTAGCTTGGGTGACCGGCGTTACTTGGGTGTTTGGAGGTGTGTGTTGAGCAAAAAAAAAAAAAGTGGTAGTAGGCAGGCAGGCAGGCTCAAACCTGTACCGCAAAGTAGTAAAAAAAAAAAGAAAACGGGACGTCTTTGCTGTTAAGTCCATTGCCAAACCGGAAGTGGTGAAGGTTTAAATTAAGGCTAGTCAATCGAAAAGAGGGAATGGTTTTCGAAAATATTGGCAAAAAAAGCGGCCCCTCCTTGTAGAAAAGTGTCCAGTTGAAGGTGAAGGTATTAATGTTTATGGCCAATTTTTCGATATTTGTCGTCTGAAGAGTTGAGCTTCAAAACGATACTAATCTCATGAAAATCCGTTGCCTTTGTCGAAAATTTTAGGCAGGCATACAAACATACATACATACATACATTTAAACAGACAGGTGAGATTTATATTCTAGATGTTTCGTGGGTGTATATAAGTTCTTATTGAATTGAAAAGAAAACTGCTGCATAATGTCAAGTTTAAATTAGTGTGTTAAATTTAATGGCAATTAGATCTCCCAGAAGTGTGTCATCAAGAAGAGGAAATTTTATTTTATGCTCCTTCCAGGAATAGGAATCCCTTTATAAAACAAAAGAAAATATGACCATTTGTCAGTAATGAAAATATCAACAAAATAATTTATCACAAAAAAAAAAATATAACTATATTATACAACAAAATCATAAAAAAGTAGTAATTTAGGAATATGTGATGCGGTTTTCATTCTTCTGCCTCCGTTAGCATGCTCGCTAGGGTACATTGATTTTCAACTTTTTCTGGAAAATCAAAAAATTCTATGCAGAGAAAGTTGTGTGTTGGTATGCTGCAAATGACAATCCATTGGCAAGGTTGAATAAATCAAAGTTTATTAGTTCATGATAGTCAGTTGGCTAAATTGGTTTGGCCACATTGAAAAGGAGCAATTCTTAGATTTTTTTTTTATTATTATTCAGTGGTAGAAAATCAGAGAAAAGTTGTACACTTCAAGAAAAATCCGGTGTAAACTATCAACAAAGATTTTCAAGAATGGAATTCGAAGAGACTCAATTCTCAAAACGATAAAGCTTTGAATGTCAGAAAATACCAGACCCCATGACCAAGGGAAAGTGGATATGCATGTAAAATAGACGAGGCTGAATTTTGTGTATCAGTCATCATCCTGGAGTTAGGGTTAGTGTTAAGATTAATAAATGGTATTTTTTTTCCTTATCGTCAAAAGAATTAAAAAATAATCATAAAAATCTATGAGTGATCTCCTCCTGTCATCAAAATAGATTAAAAGTTATAAAACAAATAATTTTTGCTTTGAGTGTTAAAACATATGAAAATCATACTTGTTTATTTTCATTAAAACTTGGAATATTATTTTTACACATAAAAATCTTTTGTAACCCAAAATTAGAACCATACTTAGTTATTTAATCAGATTTAATGGGTGCATGAGCGATTCATTTTTAAGATCGTCTTATTAGAGGCACTAGAAAAGCGTTATTTTTTTTATTTTATTTTATTTTTTTTTATACAGTTTGATATTAAGTTGCCTAAACGTTTACAATTTCAGTCCAGACGAATTTGTTAGATTATGTATTTAAGTGAAAAGGAATGCAGTTTATTAAAAATAACATTGAAAAATTAATTTAGCCCCCCCCCCCATATCCATCACTTCATATAACTTTCATTTGACAACATTCAATGAATGGTACCAGTAATAAAAATATGAAAGATCATAAATACAACTTATTATTAATGAAAGGAAAGTCAAGGATAAAATGTGCTTGAAATATTGAATGGAATCATTTTTTATAACTTTAAACTTGTAATTTACACAAAAATTTATTCAAACTGCCATTGTCAATTGAAACGCCTCTAAAACCCTTATTCATCATGGATATTCTCAGTTTCAAATTTATACAAACAAATTTATAAACTAGCATTGTCAGTTGAAACTCTGAAAGCTTCTTTCTTAGAACTGCACGCCTGTGGAATTGTCTTCCGTTTTCCTGCTCTCCAGCTGACTACAATATAGTCGTCTTCAAGTCTAGCGTAAACAAGTTCTTGATGAGCCGTTCCACTTGTTAACAAATTTACGGCATTTCCATTACTAACGATTACTATATTGTCGAATTGTCTACTGTACACTCTCTAACCCTTATCCTCGAGTGGCCTCTTGACCTTGATAAGTGGGGATGCCTATGTAAAAAAAAAAAAAAAAAAAAACCCTATAAAAACTTTATTGATCATGTATATGCTTAGTTTCAGATTTATACAAAAATTTTTTTATAAACTACTGTTGTCAGTTGAAACTCCTATAAAAACTTTATTCGTCATGGGTACTCTTAGTTTCAAATTTATACAAAACAATTAAAAAATTTCCATTGTTGATTGAAGATTATCTAAAAACTTTATTGATCATGCGTACTCTTAGTTTCAAATTTATACAAAAATTTTTAGAAATTACCATTATAAATTGAAACCTCTTTAAAATCTTAATTTATCATGGATACTCTTAGTTTCAAATTTATATAATTTTTTTTTATGAACTGCCGTTGTCGATTGAAACCCTTCTAAAAACTTTATTCATCATAAATACTTTTAGTTTCAAATATATACAAAAAAATTTATAAAATATGATGTTCAATTTTATTCAAGTTAGACTTGAAAACGGTCTTGTTATAGTCAGCTGGAAAGCAGCCCCATGGCTCCACAGACAAGCAGCTTTAGGAAAGAAACTTTGATTATGGAATTTGTGTTTAGTTTTTGGCACAGATAATAAAAGGAAATTATTAGCAGTTGTTGTAGATAGACGAGTGTCTGCTGTGAATGTTCTACAGGAAGGGAGGGCGGTCATATAGAAGGTCAGTAGAGGACCTGTCATGAAAATAATGATAAAACAAAGATAAACTCGTTCTGCCTCTTCTATGAGAAAGAGGAAGTAAGGAGGTGGAAAGGCTCTCGCTCACTAGATTTCGAAGACCAGTGGAGACGAATGATGTAAGAAAAAAAAAAAAAAATAAATAAATAAGAATCATGCAGGAAGAAAATATAAACAACAGTTTGAAGTTTTGTGGATTTTTCCTTTCCTGAAGCTCAAGGGGTCATCAAGTGCAATCCTCAAAGAATCCTTCCAGCATTACATATATATTCCCCTTTTATATCTCATACAAGTCTTTTTCCACCATGCTTTTCTGTGGCGCCGAAAGCCAAATTATGCTTGCTAGGAAAGTAATTGAAATTAGTATGCTCATACAGGGTGGGGCAGAGCAACTTGCTTGTTTGGAATATTAATTAAAACACAAGTAATGCAGGTATATATGTAATTATTTAAACTGCAACTAGTACAGCATTTACATTTTAGTTTTTACCAGTTTCTAAGATGGCGTCCTTTCTTTTCTATACACTAAGTTAATCAGACTCTGAAGTTTTGGTCAATTCTTTCCAGCATATCGATGGGTATGTTATTGACAGCTCGACAAATGTTTTTCATGCGAGTCAAGGCGCTAGGATTATCGTGGTAAAGAATTGATTTCAGAAATCCCCATAAAAAAAAAATAGTCACATGGTGATAAATCAGGGGACTATGCTGGCCAATGCAGATTGCCTCTCAAGGAGATGAAAGCGTTCAAACTTCGTCCACTCCATGAAGCTCATTGAGGTTCCTGAAAAAAATAAAAAAAATAAATAACGCATGTTAAGAGCCAAATTTTCCCTGCCATCCTTAGGGCAATCATCGCTTTAGGGCGCCAAATTTAAATAAGCAAGTTGCTCTGCCCCACCCTGTATAGGTTTGACCAATAAAGGATAAAATAAATCAACTTTCAAATACGACATCTATAATATAAATCTCACCTGTCTGTTAAAATGTATTTATGTATGTATATATGTATGTATGTCTGCCTAAAACGTTTTACAGAGGTGATGGATTTTCATGAGATTGGTATCGTTTTGAAGCTCGACCCTTCAGACAACAAATATCGAAAAATTGGTTAAACTCCTTCACCCTCAACTGGGCATTTTTCTACAGGAAGGGATCGCTTTTTTCACTGATATTTTCGAAGGTTATCCCTTCTTTTCGATTGACTAGCCTTAATTTAAACCTACATCACTTCTGGTTCGGCGATGGGCACAACAGTAAAGACGTTACATTTTTTTTTTTTTTTCACATTCTTTTCCTCCTTCACGGTACGGATTCAACCTGCCTGCTACCACATTTTTTTTTTTTTTTTTTTTTTGTCAACACACACCTCCAAACACCCGGGCAATGCTGGGTACCCATGCTAGCTATAAGATACAATTGGACAAGGAAAGATTTGCAAGAACTCAAGAATACATTACAATATTTTGCTCCAACTATTACATGGATTTTATCTAGAATGACAAGTCGAAAAAGCAAAGAAGACCTGCCACTTTTTCAACCTCTCACTCTTGATAAAGTCCTCTTAACAATTTGGCGAAACGTTGAGATAGATTCTTGAGTTATAGATCTTACCATCTAAATTTTATCTTATACTAGCAGGGAGACCCGATGTTGCCTGGGATTAAATGATGATCAATGAATGTTTCACACTCTCATATTTTTATTGTAATCGAAATCTGTGAAATCACTCATTTTTCTGTTAAATCCATTGATTGTCTGCTCTAGTTGGGGACCCATTGCAATGCATCAGTAGGAAGCTTCACATGTTTCTTCTCAGTGATTTAGTTTGCAATACATTGTAGTCTATATTGCACTGCAGAGAATCTGCTGTTGATTTTTATAAAATTATTTTTTTTTTTATATATAATGGCTTCAACTAAAGTTTAGAATGCAAAAGTCAAGTATCATGGTTCAGTTGTGCTCTAAACAGAAACATTCATTTCGAACGCGCTCCTGTCATATCAAAGATCCTGCTGTTGATTTTATATTATATTGATTTTTTCAGCGTGTGTGGTAATAAAACTTCTCAAGTGCAGTTGTGATGTTAGGCTGTGTAAGGTGTTAACTTTGATCAAAATTACTCGTTCCTTCTTTCATCAGATTATTTCAATTACTGATTATCGATACTTATCAAAGACATTCCGATACAAAACCTTTCTAAGAACACTGCTAGGCACATAAAGTACTATCATGTGAAATTTCATAAAAATCGACTCAGCCGTTTTTTGAGTCCATAGGAAACAAACTCGCAGACACACACAGACACAAGTTCCTTTTATATAATAGTAGACAGGGCTTTATATTGCGAGTGAAACAGTCGCATTTGCGAGTGTTTTTTTCTAAATGGCGATGAGAAATCATAAAACGCTTATCTTTTGGTGATTGTGTATGTATTTTTTATCGACAATCTTTCAAAGCTCATTACTGGGTGAAAAATATCTCTTTAACCTTTATTAGTTTTTTTTTTTTTTTTTTTTTTTTTTAATAAAACGAGAAAGTCAAATTAGTTAAACAATAAAAAGCTTAATAGAACAATATACTCTTTTTTAAAACGGAGGCTGTTTAAAACATCTGCATGAATTTGAATTTTTATACTTTCAAACCTTAACATAAAATTCGGTGCAGATTTAGAATTTCACTAATTAAACAAAAAAAATACAAAATTATCTTTATGATGTATGTACTCAGCACGGAACGAAGATGTCATATTCCAAAAATCACATGCGTATTGCTAATAACTTTTCTATTTGGCGAGTAAACGAAAATATTTAGTTGTCAAAGATAGATTTGTCCGTAGATCCCTGGTAGAGATGGATATTTGTTTACATTCGCAATACTGACTATTGAGAGTTATTATTTATTTATTTAATGAATTGCTTGCCATTTGACGTGGTGTTTTGTCAGGAATTTCCATTGTTATAACAATACTTGCTACCAAAAGAAAGTTTTCAACTGTTTATTTTATTGTTCGCAAGCTGTCTACCTTTCTTTGTCTTTCCTGATAATTTTTTTCTCTTCATCTCTCGATATCTGATGATTTATGTACGAACACCGCCATTTTCTCTCCATACAATTCCTCATTAATCACATCAATATTTATCACTTGTGCACTGCTACATCGTTATAAAAAAAAACACTTAATCCTATGGAGAAGTGAGAAAAAAAAGAAAAAGAAAAAGAAACAAATCAATATTAATGCTAGTTGGAATTGCCTAGGAATGATATACTGCTATTTCCAGCCCTACTAAATCCCATATTACAATTTTTGCTTTTTGTTATTTAAGTTCTACGCTGGTGCTACCAGATCAGGCTGTCTGAAGATATTGGCTTCTTTAGATGAAATGCACCTAATATTGATGTTTTTTTTATATTCATATTCCCTTTTGCAAAACTTAATTATGTTCTGCAAAACCAAAAACAGAATCCCACCTTTTCCTCCCTTTTCCTTTCCCCCTTTCTCTTTTCAAAACAACCAAACTAAACGCAGTGAATAGGTGTTTTGGAGATGCAAACAACTTGAAGAATAAAATTTTTTTTTTTTTTTTCAAAAATTGCTGGATTCAGCATAAAATAACCCGCAAAAAGTTTATACAATTTTTTTTAATAAGTTACCATTGTCAATTGAAACCACTTCTAAAACCTTAGATTAAATAACTAAACAACCTCGTCAGACAAAGAACTCTCTGTTACCTGATGAGGTTGTTTAGTTATTTATAACTAATTAGACCAAAACATTATCACAATCGTGTAGCGATATTAAAATAATGTTTATCTGAATAAAAGTGAATATATATATATATATATATATATATATATATATATATATATAACTACTTAATTTACTCATATAAAATTAATATACGAAAGTATAGATTTATGCGTAAACTTTAAGTATTTACTTCAAAAGTGCTCAATACGTAGGTAGAGCTAGTTAGTAAGTTAAAAAATGTATATGGCGATTAAGCTACACTGAATATTCCACGTTTCATCCACTCTAGGACTTTGAAGAGTCCTAGAGTGGATGAAACGTGGAATATTCAGTGTAGCTTAATCGCCATATACATTTTTTAACTTACTATATATATATATATATATATATATATATATATATATATATATATATATATATGTTCTATATTTTATATAGGAAATTAAACCTGGAGTCTAAAAGAGCAGAGTTCATTTTAATGTATTAATAAATGTATTAATACTTTTAAAAGAACATTGCCCATGGTACTGTAGATATATAATAAGCTCAATAGGTATATGTATCCTAGAGCTATATTAATATTAAGTAAAAAAAAAAAATGAATAATTGTGAATTAACAATCAGTTTCAAAAGGAAAAACAAACAAAATCATCTTCAGTGTACGATCGTTTCAGAAAACGATATTCATTTGAATTAAGATTGACAATAATTATTGACAAAAGTTTTATTTTGGAACATCATCTCCTCATCAGCAAAAATGGGGGGGGTCAGACACTAAAATAAAACTAGCATTTTTGTCGTAAGTAAGGTAGATGTTTCTTATTAAGCTCCATTAGAAAATTTGTCTTAAGTTCAGTCAGTATATCTTTCGGCATGCTGCAGTATCGTACAGTTGATTTTGTTTGTTTTTTACTTTTGAAACTGATTGATAATTCACAATTAATTTTTTTACTCTCTCTCTCTCTCTCTCTCTCTCTCTCTCTCTCTCTCTATCTATCTATCTATCTATATATATATATATATATATATATATATATATATTCGACCCAAACCGATTAAAAAGCTTGCCCTATCTCTGAATACCCTTTATGTAAAATTTCAAATGTTTAGACCAGAAATTGTCTGAGTAATTTGGTAGAGACTGCAGAGGTCAGTTTGTTTTTAACTTTGACCCCTATTATGACCCTTTAACATTTATTGTTTTGGGCTCAAATCAAATTATTAAATTAGATCCATGTCCAAGGAACCTATATCTAAAATTTCAAGTGTTTAGACCCCAAATTGTCAGAGGAGTTTGGTAGAGTTCTCAAAGGTCAAATCGTTGAACTTTGACCCCTTAAAACCAAATTTCTGGCTGAAAACCGATCACAAAGATTTTCCCAAATCTCAGTACCCTGTATATCAAATTTCGAGTCTGTAGACTGAAAATTGACAGAGTTATTGCATTGGAAAATGTACACACACACACACAGACACACACAGACATGTTCACTTATATATATATATATATATGTATATATATATATAAATGAACAAATGTCTATATTTCAAACTCTAAGATGCTGTTCATCTTACCATTTATTTTTTTCAGCATGTTAAAATTTCAATTCTTGACAGCATCTTTTTCGTAGCAAAGAAACAATCATAATGCATCAATTTTTAAAATATTTTCTGCCCTGACTCATCAGAAAAATAAGAACTCATTAGCTGTGAAAGAAGAATATTTGGTTAAATACATAAATCCAAAAAAATCGGAAAATAGTTGCAATAGTGCTTCGACATTTATGGCAAGGTGCTGTCAAGAATTGAACAGTTTGACATACTGAAAGAAATAAACGGTATGATGTACAACATCTTGGAATTTGGAATGTAGACTTTTTGTCATTTATTTGTATGTGCTCTGTAGTTATATTTAATATACATCGAGCTTCATAAATAAAAGGATTGGTATGAATAAAGGGTGCAATATAACTGAATAAACATTTTTTTCATAACCATTATTTATATATATTAGTGATGGGATGATTCTAATATTTTTCCCGATTCCAATACAATTACAGGTTCCAGTTTGATGAAAAGACATTATTTATTTCATTAAGTGATTATTTTAAAAAATTTATATTTTTAGTTGATTCACAATTTCCTTCTACACATTTTATGTGATTATTCATTTGATACTTAATTTCTGCTCTCAAAAATTTTTTTAAAATTAAATCCTTCTTTTATCAACCTAGATTTTTTGTTAGTTCATCAATTTTTTTTGACTTTGATTTGATCTCCAGGTTTTCGTCCAGATTTAATTTGATCCACAGTTTCTTCCAAATTTGATCCGACCTTCAATTTCCTCAAAATTTGTATTGTTCTTCAGTTTCTTCCAAATTTGATCCGACCTTCAATTTCCTCAAAATTTGTATTGTTCTTCAGTTTCTTCCAAATTTGATCCGACCTTCAATTTCCTCAAAATTTGTATTGTTCTTCAGTTTCTTCCAAATTTGATCCGACCTTCAATTTCCTCAAAATTTGTATTGTTCTTCAGTTTCTTCCAGGTTTAATTTGATCCTCATGTGATTATTATACAGTTTATGTGAACATCTTTCTGAGGTCAAATTAATTGACCTACCTGTTAGAGATCTCGAATCGTGTGTATCTATTTCTGATCAAAAATCCTGTGTAAACATTGCAGAGACAAATATTCCAAGACTGACAATGGAAACATCGTCTTTGTTGTAAAAGATGTTTCCCAAAACTGACTGTGACCCACACGGTCGCCGACCCCAAATGTTGTGTGCACCATGCATTTTTCATTCATCTTATCTTCTTACAACGGTATCATCATTTTCTCGCTGGCGACCGTCGATGGGACGCACACTGGTACACAAGTATAAAAATAAAATAAAACAGAAAAACCACAGATGCCAATTCTTCACATATATGTCGGTTGGAATCTAGCTGTGTATGAAACTGCCCTCTACATGTCGAGGTTCACATTTATATTATCTACTGTCGAGATAGTTTCTGTCAGTTAGTTGATTAATTTATCCTTGTCTGTTCAAGGGCTTTCGATCTGGTCCAAACTATGATCCGTCTTTAGTAGTGTTCAAAATTCAACTGTGTCCCCCCCCACTCATAGTTCAAGCCTCAACTGACTAAATGTACGATTGAACCCCCCCTTCTCTCCCCTGTCAGGTGTCGTTCCTATTGTTCCCTAATTATCAGTCATTCGATCACCCAATCACTCGTCAGATCCTGAATTAAACCCTTATTTCTCTTTGTCTGCTTTAAGAACAAATTCCTATCCATTGTCTGTTGATCAGTTCTTTTATTACTCGTTAGACCTACTTCCTTTTCTTTTTGTTATTTTCCTTTGTTTTTTTTCCTAACTCCTCCCAGTACTCTCAGTACTTAACAAATGTAGTGTCAGACTGACAATGAGAATGAAATATGCTACCAATTACAAAAGAAATGATCAAGCAATAAAAAACATAATGACACGGTTGCTAGTCTGATTCAACGATCATGGTCAACAAGATCATTCAAAAATCATTAAGGACTTAATATGCATTTAATTGGTTTCAACATTTATTTGATCTTTAGTTTTTCTTTTAAATTTGTAGCTAGTCTCATTCAACAATCATGGTCAACAAGATCGTTCAAAGATGATTAAGGACTAAAGAGTGTTTGTACCTTTATCGCATGCATTTAATTGGTTTCAATGTTTATTTGACCTTTAGTTTCTTTTAAATTTGCATTGATCCACAATTTTCTCTAAATTTTATTTGATTTGATCCTCGATATCTCCCAAATTGATCCTCTCACATGTGATTAACCTGCTCATTATCGTACACATCACAGATTTTATTTGCTAATATGTCAATTATTTCACATTGCTCGTGCACTTTTTTGTCATCCGCTGTTTGTCGTTCATATTAAGAACCTTGTTTAATTCTGATCTCAACGGTTAATAAGGAAAATCCTTTATCTTGTAGGATTCCAACGAGGTTACCCAAATCCTTCTGCGTGTCCCGCTAATCAAATGTATGCCCCTCCTCTGGCTGAGCAAGGAGTCAACTATGCGCACTACCAAGGCAACTCTACAGCTCAACCGCCACTTGTACCTCCACAGAATTATATGGTGAAAAGTCCTCGGACACCATCCTCCATGACACCTCAGCGATCTGCGCAACTCCTGAATCCTGTAGATACGAGTGAGTACTCGACTTACTGTGAAGAACTGAACGCAAGTTTTTATTGCGTGTGTAGATTATTGTGATCATGTAACGTTTAGTACGAGAAGTGTTCCCAAAGTAATGTCTCCTATTTTTTTTTCCATCCAAATGGATCAGATGGGATTACAAATTGCGTTGTTATGATGACTGAACTCATGCATTCATGATCTGAATGTTTCATCTTTTTGTTGCAGATATTGACAGTGTGAGAGTTTAAGAATGCAACCCCTGTCAATAATGTGTGTCAGAAGCAGAGATATGTTATTTAATTCCTGGCAAAAGTGCATTGAGAATTTTGGAGCACAAAAGATCGCTTGTTTTAATGGTACTACTCCCATCTTCGTAGCTCTTCAACTTTTTGAGTTAAAAAAAATAGGAATCTTTACTTTTGGAATGACCTTCTTATGATAAAGCATGTTTCGGATGCCGATGCACAGCCATCGTTCGTCAAGTGCATTAAGAATGTTGGTGGCTATGTAGAAAAAATAAATTTTAGAGCGTAAAAGGTCGCTCGTTGTAATGGTATCAGTTCTATTTTCATAGCTCTTCAATTTTTTAACGTTAAAAAGATAGGAGGCTTTACTTTTCAAACGAGCTTCATATAACAAGGCACGTTCTGGACGCGTGTGCACGGCCATCGTTCATTGCTAGCAAAAGTGCATTGAGAATAATAGTAACTATGAAGAGAAATAAATTCTAGAGCACAAAAGGTTGCTCGATGTAATGGTACCACTCCCGTCTTTGTAGTCCTTTTTTGAGTTAAAAAATAGGAGGCTTTACTTTTGGAACTACCCTAGTATTTGGGATAAACAATTACAAGACAGAAGAAAGTGTTCCAGAAATTAACAACTAAATGTAAACATATATAAAAATGGTGAACAGTATGATATAAAAATGCAACGAAATAGTTTTCTTTAGAAAAGGTTTTCTTCATTACATATGACATTTTTATATATATAAAAGTATAGCATAAAACATCTATTATAGTTTTCGGCTTGTTTCATTTAATTTTAGTCAAACTTTTGTCAGAAAAATCACTTCCTGGGGCTAAAATTTCATCTCTATATGAGACTAGTAGTTCCGCTCGGCTTTGCTTGGGCCTTATGTACTGTTCATAACTTCATGTGCATATGTATATATTAAAAAATGTGTGAATATGTATGGTAATGCCTTTATATATAAAAGGCTTCCTTAACTACCTTAGAGAAAAGTTAGTAGAGACCGCAGACGTCAAATTTTTTAAAACTTTGACCCCAATTTTGACCCTTAACATTTACTGTTTTGGGCTCAAACTAAATTATAAAGTTAGATCCATGTCCAAGTAACCTATATTTGAAATTTCAAGTGTTTAAACCCAAAATTGGCAGAGGAGTTTGGTAGAGTTCTCAAAGGTCAAATCGTTGAACTTTGACCCCTTAAGTCAAATTTCTGGCCGAACACCAATTAAAAAGATTTTCCCAAATCTCAATACCCCTTATGTCAAATTTCGAGTCTGTAGACCAAAAATTGACAGAGTAATTTGGTAGGGAACTGTACATAGACACATGCACACACACCCACACACACCCACACACACAACACAGACATTTTCACTTTTATAGATAGGTATATATACATATATATATAAATATATATATATATATATATATATATATATACATATATTCATACATATGTACATGTATATATACATATATATATGCATACATATGTACATGTGTGTGTATGTATATATATATATATATATATATACATACATATGTACATGTGTATATATATATATATATATATATATATATATATATACTTATGTACATGTATATATGATGATTGCAACGTCTTGTCAGACGAGTGCCACTCCCTCAGACACTTTAAGTCCATGAGCCCAAATGCCTGAGTGAGTATCTATACAAAGATGATGTTACAGAGTCTTAGCTTTGTACGACGGCTAAGTCTCTCTCTCGGTTCAAAATGTTGAGATCCAGCAACAAGCAGGAGCAAGATAGCCAGCAACAAATTAAACTGCAGACCAGCTTAATGCGGGTACTGGTCTTCCGCTTTATGGTTTTTTAAATCTGAGATTTGCTTCTCCTAGAAAGGTTGCCTTCACCATGGCTTACAGGAGCCCTCTCTACCCCAATACACATATACACACACACAAATATACATGGTGCTAGTTGGCCGTTGACCCAGAAAAAGAGTTCATTCGCCCTTTAGAAGGTCTTGTTTTTAATCCTTCAGGGAGACTAGCCGCCCTCCTCACCAAACAAGTCTGGTGGGGGAACCAGTTTAGTCGCCGGTGACCCGACCATGAGGCAGGTAGTACTGGGTTACATGGTACCAGCAGCACATGACATCACCTGACACAATATATACATACATACATACATACAATATATACATACATACAATATATACATACATACATAGATATACATACACACATTTTATTTTGAACTTGAAAATTTTCGAAGGTTGAATCATCACAACAAATAAACAGCTTTTTTTTTTAAATTTTTGTTAGTAATTTATTATTAGTCACTTTTGTAGTAAATGTGTATGGTGCTATTTATGATATCTGGATAGAATATTAGATTTAAGGGAAAAAGCAGGACAATGTGTGTTGAAATTAAGAATTAGTAAATGTCTAATTTTGGAAAGCCTGGAATCATAATTAAACATGAAAACTTGCTAATGCTCTTCGAAACATCATGATTAAAATTTAAAAAATGTAAAAACTTTGAATAAACAACCAATAAAAATGGTTATAAAACCAGACTCTGTGATTTTTTTTTTTGTTAAATAAATTTCTTTATTTTGTTTAAAATTTGAACACTATCCACAGTAACATGTCATCGGTAACTTGTTTTTATTAAAAGAATTGGTGAAGTTCTTGGAAGCATCATTATTAAAGTTGAAAAAAAACAACTTTTTAACTTTGAATAAACAAACATTAAAAATAGTTATAAAGCATACAATGCAATGTTTATTTGTTAAATAAATTTATTTTTGTTTATAATTTGAACACTGTCGACAGTAACATGTCATCATCAGTAGTAATAAAACATTCAGTAACTTCTTTTTATGTTGTTTTTTTGTCATCCAATACTTACTTAATAACACTTTCTCATTTTCGCATACAATCTGCCATAAAAAAATATCCACATAATTATAATTCTAAATGATTGTGCATTAAAGAACCCACAATGGTTAATATGTGTTGAGATTAAGAATTAGTGAATATCCCACTGTTTAAAGCATTGTTGATATTGGAAGCATAATTAAAAATAAAAAATTGGCAAATTTGGAATTGAAAGCCATGTTTAATTTTAGAAGAGTTTCTGACTGATAGCTAATCTGTATATGAGATGGAAAATAGTTCTCAGTGGGTAGTTAATTCATATAAGTCTTGAAATGTAAAAGTTTTGTAGATTCCTTCTCGTGTGGACACAAAAAATTATGTGTGGGAATTCAAACATATTCAGTATGCTTTATTGAGTGATTCTGGTTTCTGATTGGTTGCTAGTGTTGTATTATGTAGACTGAATTAGTAAAGGGTTAGAGAGAACATCGAGAGAATATAGAGACCCACGTGTGAACGATACAAAAGCTTTATTAACACTGAGAAAGAGTAGTAGTTTTTGCTACTATGATATACCACGTGATTGTGTGGTGGAAGGTTGCAGGCAATGGTGATGGTGGGAGTAATTCCAGTCAAGGGGAAATAACTCGTGTTACTCGATGTATATAACAGCTAGTAGAGCATGTCTCTGATTAGTCAGTTCTTATCGCTAGTGTCTATAAATAGAACCTTCGAATGTTCTTTTAATCACGCCCTATCATTATATAAAAAAATATTCCAACAGTAAAGCTCTGGATGCATCATCATTAAATAAAAAATTTTGAAAATTTGAACATTGTGTGATAAATTATCAGTGGTCTTATCATTTTGACCAGGTGAAAATGTTTGTTTTTTAAAAAATAATTATTAGATCAGGGTTAAGGTTTTGAATGAAGCAGGTTTCATTTTTTTCCATCACATTTTCCCTTTTCGCATTGGTTTCAACCATTTGTTTGATTAAAAATTTGATAATATGCGTAAACGCTTACTTTCTTAAGTGGTCTTATGATTTTGACCAGGACTGTATATATATGCACAGACTTTCAGATTGGTAATACTAATATTAATATTTACGAATTTAATCTTATCCTGGATAAAATGCTCAGTATTCGAGACTCGCATTATATAATGGAGGAATTAAACTATGCAACATTTAAAAAACTTGTTAAAATGAGGAATACAACATTCCTAATATTAACTTGTATAGTTTAATCCACTACATATATATATATATATATATATGCATATATATATATACGCATACATACATACAGTTCTTATCGCTAGTGTCTATAAATAGAACCTTCGAATGTTCTTTTAATCATGCCCTATCATTATATAAAAAAGGAGCTGCTAGAAAGGACTTGGCCTGCCTTGATAGAGTTCAAAATAGACTTCGTAGCCTCGTAGGAGATGTCCTTTTCTCTTCCTTGCAACCTTTATCTCACAGAAGAGATGTTGCGAGTTTGTCTCTGATGTATCGTTATTTTCATGGAAAGTGTTCGAATGAGCTTCAATCTATGGTCCCCCCTCGCCAAACTTTCACAAGAAACACTCGTCTAGCTGTAAACACTATCAATAATTCCCCCCACTCTTTATCTGTGCCTAAACCTAAACGTAGATTCCATGAACAAAGCTTTTTTCTTAGAACTGCACGCCTGTGGAATTGTCTTCCGTTTTCCTGCTTTCCGGCTGACTACAATATGGTTGTCTTCAAGTCTAACGTAAATAAGTTCTTGATGAGCCGTTCCATATAAGTTATCAACTTTACCAAATTTTCATTACTAATGATTACTATAATGTCCAATTTCTACTGTTCACTCTTTAACCCTTATCCTTGAGTGGCCTCTTGACCTTGATAATGTGGTGATGCCTATGTAAAAAAAAAAACATCTTTACACATATATACATGTAAATTAAACTTTAAATAAACAGACATATATACATGTAAAATTAAACTTTAAATAAACAGACACATATATATACATGTAAATTAAACTTTAAATAAACAGACACCTATATACATGTAAAATTAGACTTTAAATAAATAGACATTAAAAATGTTTTGAAAACATGTTAAGATGCAAATATTAATTTATTAAAAGAAGAAAAAAAATCATTCAGATTTTCCTTTTCTTTTATCTTTTTTTTTCTTTAACACAGTAAATATTTCTTCTTAATTTCCGACAGTGACATATATCCATCATCAGAAAATAAGAGTTATTTATTTATTTTTTTTTCTTCCTAAATAAAATGTCCTCATGTTATCTCAAGGCTGTGATGATGTAAGCACACACAGTATTGTTTGACCTCTTGACGTTGAGCTTTTTAGGTGCATGTTCAACCTAATGTTAAAAGAATTTGTAAAGTTCTTGGAAGCGTCATTATTAAAATTGAAAAAAAAAAAAAATTTAAACTTTAAATAAACAGATATTAAAAATGGTTATAAACCATACCATGTTTTACACGATGGTCACCACTTATCAAGGCCCGGGAGCCACTCAGGGATAAGGGTTATTGCAAGTACAGTACGTTAGTATGGAGATTTGATGAAGTGTTTACTTAAAGGGGTGGTTCATTAGGAATTTGTTAACGTTGGTCTTGAAGACATCCAAGTTGTAGTCAGGTGGGAAGCTGTTTTAAATTTGAACACTGTCGACAGTAACACGTCGTCAGTAGTAATAAAACATTCAGTAACTTCTTTTTAAGATTTTAAAAAAATTTTCATCCAATATTTATCAATAAAAATGGTTATAAACCAGACCTATGAGATTTTTTTAGTTAAATAAACTTCTTTATTTTGTTCTGAACTTAAACACTTTTGACAGTAAAACATCATCATCAGTAGTAATAAAATATTCAGTAACTTCTTTTTATGTTTTTTTTTTTTTTCAAGTTTTCATTCAATACTTAACAACACTTTCTCATTTTCACATACAATATGCAATAAAAAAAAATATCCAACTATTTATGATTCTAAATGGCATTAAAGTACCCACAATGGTTGATGCATATTGAAATTAAGAATTAGTAAATATCCCACTTTGTAAAGCATTGTTGATATTGGAATCACAATTAAAAATGAAAGAATTGGTAAATTTTGAATTGAAAGCATGTTTAATTTCAGAAAAGTTTCCGATGGGTAGTCAATCTGTTATAAGTCCTGAGATGAAAAATAGAGTTTTTGGTGGGTAGCTAATCTGTATAAGTCTTGAACTGTAAAAGTTTTGCAAACGATAAAAAGTATCCACCTATTTATAATTCTAAACGATTTGACATTAATACGTCATGAAATCACTATCAATAATTTTCCCCACTCTTTATCTGTGCCTAAACCTAATCATAGATTCCATGAACAAAGTTTCTTTCTTAGAACTGCACACCTGTGGAACTCTCTTCCTTTTGCCTGCTTTCCAGCTGACTATAATATGGTCGTCTTCAAGTCCAACGTAAACAAGTTCTTGATGTGCCGTTCCCCTTACATAATCCAATTTACCAAATTTCCACTACTAACAATTATTGTCCCATTGACCACTGTACGCTTATTAACCCTTATCCTCGAGTGGCCTCCAGGCCCTGATAAGTGGTGACACCTTTGTAAAAAAAAAATAAAAAGCTGAGTAACGTAATCTAATCTTGTCATTTACAGGAGATGGAAGTAAAGTCATACCTCCCAATCGGCATTCTCTCACTTTCGCACCAATGACCCCTATCCCAGGGGTTATGCCATTAGAAAGCACTCCAGTTAACCCGATGCAACGATCCCAAAGCTACCGAGTGAGTACCGAGAGAGAGCCGATTGTTGAGCAAGTGCGCAGCTTAACGCCACAACCTGGTCAAGATTCAGAAACTAAGTAAGTGTCACTTTTTGTATATCGGGGGTGGCGGCGGGGGGGGGGGTGGAAGGCAGAAATAGATGCAATTTGGATTTTCAATTTAGGCCTTGTTAAGATATCCTTACAAAGAAAAAAGTGATTTGAATTATTTAATAACAAAAAAATATATTATACTTGTTTGGATCGAACTATTGTTCTCATCTTGAGTGTTATTTGTGCCACGTTTCTGTTCTCATCAGGCATATTAGTGTTTATCTTGGAAAAGAAAGAAGAAAAGCTATTGGCTCCGTATTCTTGGAGTTGTTTCTTTGTTTTTTTTTTTTTTTTTTTTTTTTTGCTATGATTTCGTATGTGTGAAAAAAAAAAAATTAGTTGACAAAGGGGAGGTAATTCTAATAAAGTTTGACAGAATTATCTCCCTTTCATCGTTTAAATTTTAAGAAGCGAGTTGTACAAATTTTTTGTTTTTGGTACAATTGGCCTTTTGGCCAAGATCAAAGTGTAGTATCTGCTCTTCAGATGCTGCACTTCCATTTCTTGTTCTCTTTCGGTGGAGGAGCAGTTTTTCACGACTGAGACAATTTTTATTTATTTATTTATTTTTTATTTTTGTACCTTTTCTCCACGTTAAAAAACGACCCTGGTGTCTAACTCTGCCCCGTGGGGAGGTATTGTAAATAGGTACAATTAGAGGTTCTCAAATGTTGCTAACTTCTACGTTCAGTCTGCTTAGTCTTTTTTTTTATATATATATACTGCTTCTTTGAGTCGTCTGACTCTCCATCTTGCATCCATGTCAATTATTTGACCTCGTTCCACAAAGGGAAGTGTGTTCCTATTTCTTTCCATATGTGATCATCACATCCCGACTTTTCGATCTCCCCCTGTGTTATAGCTTTACGGGGTTCTTCTAGCTTTACCAATAGGGGGTAACTGGTCTCACCTTTGTATAATTTTCCGCATTTGTATAAAATTTTATATACGCAGTTTTTGTCATGAGACTTTCGGTTATGGGCTTGACTCATACTAGATGTCTTTTGAGAGTCGAGTAACTCTTGAATCTTGTTCTGATGTCATATGGACTGCATATTTTAGAAATTTTTTTCCACCAGGCTCTTTATGTTTGGTGTGCAAATTGTGGCAAGTTTCCAGGTATTGTCCTTTGGTGCTTGTTGTAGGTTTTCTGGGGCCGCTGTTACACTCTCTGGGAGGTGGAGCAAAATGTTGCACATATAACACTCAAGATGAGAACAATAGTCCAATCAAGACAATTAATATAAACAATCAATCCTCATCTAAAAAAATTCAGAACTGAACATTTTCAATGTGAAATGAGTTCTATAATCATGGTAATTGTTATAAAGGAAATAACTATGTATCGAACTGGATACGAAACAGTATATAAAAGAGCTACCATTTTAAGGTAGGGGCGTCTTGTCTTGTTTGCAGTCTAGTCTTATGTTTTAGTCTTGCAGTCTTGCCCTGCAGCCTTGCATCCTACCAGTCTTGCGTCTTACACTCTACAAGTGTACTCTGGTTAACCAAGCTTCCTAGGGATGAGCGTTTAGTTCTCACACGCTAAGTTCCTTTTTCTTTACCTTCATTTACATTTATCTAACTTCAAAAGCAAGTAGCCATTTTGTATTTGTATTATTATGAAGTACTAATAAACCTTCTTTTTGTTGGGCATCCAACTAGGCATATTTTGTCATATTATTATACTAGCAGGGCTACCCGGCGTTGCTCGGGACCGTATAAACAATGAAAAAACAAAAGCAGATATTGAACATATGTTTTATTCTTAGGGGAGAGGAATCTTTCATCTCAAGTTTTAGCGTTACAAACAAACATTTGTCTTTTATATATATAGATAATGACAGGTTTTTTGGGGGCCCCCCTCGAAGATAACTGATCAGTTGACCAACTTCTAGTGGTCCGTTTGACGTGAAATTTCGATATTTGTCATCCGGGTGATGGGGCTTCGATATGATACCAAATTTGTCAAGTTTGGTTCCGTCTTTCAAAAGTTTTAGCGTTACAAACAAACATACATACACACAGACGTTTGGCTTTTATATATATAGATAGAAGAAGATACCGTTGAAACAAGATATAACAGTGATCATTGATAGTGATGAGGTTTTAGATAAGGAATACTTTGATTTCTCGATGAGGTCTTAATGTTACATCTAGACCAGTCATTTCCACCGGTGGGGCATGGCAATATTTTGGTGGGGCATGGGCAGGACGTGCACCCTTGGGCTTACTATACCAAAGACTAGGGCAATTTGAGAATGAGTTATTTTTTTTCATTATTATTATTATTATTATTATTATTACTACTACTATTATTATTATTATTATTATTATAATAATAATAATAATAATAATAATAACAACAACAGTGAATTGTTTCATAGTGAATCTTTGTATTAAGGGGAGCGTCCGGCCGTGTATGTGTGTGTGATATATATATATATATATATATATATATAATATATATATATATATATGCAAGTAATAGTAGTAGTAGTAGTAGTTCTATTACTACTACTGCTACTAAATTGTTAAGTTCTATTACTACTACTAAATTGAAGGCAATGTGTTAATCATCTTAATATGAACTTTGTATTCCAAGTAATGTGTCCCCCTCCTCATCATAAGTAATGATTCTCCCCATCTGTGTAAAAAAACAGTAATACACATTCATTCAATAATGAATTCTCTCTTTCACTCTGTTATAAATGTCTCTCATCGTCGTCAATCCTTTATTACATGTACCCGTTATATGTCCACGTCATCTATCGATATATGACCCCATCCCTATACAACAGCAAGAACCCGGAAGGGAATTGCAAAGTTTAGCAGTCCTAGGGAGGAAACTATTACAGTAGAAGGCTTTCTTACATCTAGGGATTTCTACTGTGTAGGGGTGGGATTTTGCTGCTTGTTGGGTTTGTGAGGGGAGGGAGACAAGAGCTTGTAGTTCGTCGGAGCAACTACCATTAAAATACTTGTAAAACAGACAGAGGGTTGCAGCATTTCGTTGAATGGCCTTTTAGCTTTGATAAGCAGTGACCTATCAGTACATCAAAAAATCATCTGAACGGAGATTTAAGAGACGATTGAGGGCAGCTGGAAAACGAATATACTATACAGTAAAACAACCGACTTTAAGTAACTGGGTACCCATGTGTGTGTGTGTATGTGTGTGTATATATATATATATGTGTGCACGTAGTAGTAGTAGTATCACAAAGGGGAGGCACCAGGATTTTAAAAATGCCTAGGTGGGGCATGGCCCGAAATAGGTTGGGAACCACCGATCTAGACAAATAGCAGAGTTTGTTTATGCTTGTTGTGCTATCCTTGAATAAGCATATACATTTATAGTATCTGCTTTATGTACAGCTTCTTTAAGTCGTTTGATCGTCCATCTTGCATTCCAGTCGATTATTTTGAACTCGTTTCACAAATGGAAATGTGTTCCTTTTTCTTTTTCTGTCCATATGTAGTTGGTTAGTCCTGACTTTTGGACCTCCTCCTGTGTCATAGCTTCACGGTGTTCTTCTAGCCTTACCTATGTATAGCTTTCAACATTTGCAGTTCTGTGACGACGGTGCCAGTAACTTTTCTCCTTTTTTTTTTTTCCAAGATAAAGACCAACACGCTTGACGAGGGTTGAAGGCTACACCGACCGAAACGTTGCACAAATAACACTCAAGATGAGAACAATAATCCAATCAAAACAAGTAATATAAGCAATCAGCCCTCATATCAAAAATTTAGAACTTTAAAAATATATAACATTATTTGAGAAATTAAATACGTGTCACTTTTTGCATCTCCTATATTTTGGAGGGGGTAGAAATAGATGTAATTTAGAATTTGTTACACACACACACACACACACACACACACACACAATATATATATAAGTGAAATTGTCTGTCTGTGTGTCCAAGTAACCTACATCTAAAATTTCAAGTCTTTAGACCCAAAATTGGTGGAGGAATTTGATAAGGTTTTCACAGGTGAAATCATTGAACTTTGACCCCTTGACAGCAAAATTTCTGGCTGAAAACCGATTGAAAAGATTTTCCCAAATCTTTATACTCCTTATGTAAAATCTCAAGTCTGTAGACTTAAAATTGACTGAATAGTTTTGTAGGGGAATGTAGATACACACAGAGACAATTTCACTTATATATATATACCCCCTTTTTTGGCAATTTTATAAGTTCCAAATCTCAACGACTATTGATAAGAATTTGACAAATCTTGGAATAGTAATGACTTGAATTGTGTAGCGGACTATGTGATATTTGCCCTTAAGGTCTAACATTAAGGGGATCATCCATCATCCAGAGCCTGTTTTGGGCACTTTTTTACAGCCATAAAATTTTCAGTAAAGATGCAGTATGCAGTGGAAACCTTCAAAAAATCCTTTAAAATTACCAGTATGTTTAAAATTCTAAAATACGAGTATTATCCAAGATATGGAGAAATTATAGTTTCAGAAAGTGGAGGATCACTTTTTTATATTAATTTAACGTAAAATGAACACCCATTTTATATCCACCATTTTAGTGAGGTCTATTTTTTTTTTTTTTTTTTTTTAGGGGTGGTGTTTATTGTGACCTGGTAGACCAACACAAAACCTATCTTAAAAAACTTGTTTTCTCTAGGTTTTCGGGTGTACTGAAAAAAATATCGCATTTAAATTTTCCGTAAATAAGTATTTTTCCGAGTATTAAGCAAAAATATGCGCGTACAACAATGGCCACCACTTATAACAAAGAATTATATTGCTTGATATATATATAAATACTTATTTGCGGAAAATGTAAATGCAATATTCATTGTTAGCACACCCGAAAACCCATAATAAACAAGTTTTTTAAGGTAGATTCTGTGTTAGTCTACTAGGCCACAATTATCAAATAAACACCAAAAAATAACAGATGCCGTCCTCCACCCCCTGGAAAAAAGGTGGCTATATAGTGGCTGTTCATGTTACATTAAAAGTGATGCCCCACTTTTTGTAACTATAATTTCTTCATATCATGATATCTCACTGCTGATGCTATTCTCTATCTATATAAGAGCCAGGTACGTCCAAGGATGGAATACTGTTGCCACATCTGGGCAGGAGCTGCTAGAAAGAACTTGTCCTGCCTTGATAGGGTTCAAAATAGACTTCGTAGCCTCGTAGGAGATGTCCTTTTCTCTTCCTTGCAACCTCTATCTCACAGAAGAGATGTTGCGAGTTTGTCTCTGATGTATCGTTATTTTCATGGAAAGTGTTCGACTGAGCTTCAATCTATGGTCCCCCGTCGCCAAACTTTCACAAGAAACACCCGTCTAGCTGTAAACACTATCAATAATTCCCCCCACTCTTTATCTGTGCCTAAACCTAAACGTAGATTCCATGAACAAAGCTTCTTTCTTAGAATTACACGCCTGTGGAATTGTCTTCCGTTTTCCTGCTTTCCGGCTGACTACAATATGGTTGTCTTCAAGTCTAACGTAAATAAGTTCTTGATGAACCGTTCCATATAAGTTATCAAATTTACCAAATTTTCATTACTAATGATTACTATATTGTCCAATTTCTACTGTACACTCTTTAACCCTTATCCTTGAGTGGCATCTTGGCCTTGATAATGTGGTGATGCCTATGTAAAAAAAAAAAAAATCATGGATACTACTCGTTTCCTAGAATTTTAAATGTTATTTTCGTTTTCAGTACCCCCGAAAACCATTAATAGTGGTACTTTTAAAGGATTGTTTGAGAGTGGAAAGATACTGCACCTTTACCAATATTTTAATCATCATCATTTGTTTTCCTAGTTTTATGAATTACAAAATCTCTGATATTTCCCCGAAAACCTTGATGGAGGAAAGACTAAAACTTTTTTTACAATTTAAAGTTGAAACAATAAAAGTAAAAATTCCCTGATAAAAAACTTAAGCATGAAACCTTAAGAAATTTTGGGGAAAGGGATGGGTGCAGGGTCTTTCTAAACGATCTTGAAAAACTTTGGAGATTACTCTTGACTGGCACCATTTATGACAATACCACATTCGCTCCGTGGAGTTAAACCTAATTAATAAAATCTCCCAGCATTTTTGTAAAAATTATGTGCATGCGTGCGTGTATATACAGGATTTTTTTTTTTATTATTTATAATACTAAAGCGAAAATGTGTTTTAGTGTGTATGTTTTTTGTGTATGATCGGCAAAGGCTTTTTTTGGGGGGCGGCGCTCAGAGGGGGAGGGGTCACTGTTTCTTACAACTTTTTATATACTCCCTAGATTATAATATCTCCGATTTACGAAAGGAAGTCACGTCTATCTTTTATTTGAGCGACTTTTACACGCTATTTTCGAGCTATGTTCTGGTCTCCGCGTGTTTGTTTGGCTTTTCCATATATAAAAAAGCAAAACTAAACCCGGAGCAAACGAGTCTTCCTGGCACATGTGCCAGGGACGTTCAGAAAGCAATGAGCTTTGATCAATGCGGGCAAAACCCATCATATCAGACAATTGCTATTCAGTTGGACACTCCCCTTTTTATGGGGAGCTGGTTTTCTCTAATATCTTGGGCAAATACGCAGAAACTGGCTCGTAGCCAAAGTTCAGTGCATGATTTCATTCCCGTATGGCGTGATGTTTGACCTCATTAACGTTACGCACCTGTCACGTTTAACTTTTTAAATCGTTTAAATTCAACCGTTCTCACTTCCGCTGCCCTCATAGCATCGTGGTAAGTTATCAGGCTATCACTTTGTTTTCTGCCTTCACCTCACCTACCTGCCTACCAAAACTTTTTTTTTCTTTTACGCCCCCAAACACCTGGGCAATGCAGGGTACCCTCGCTAGTTATATATAAATTAATAAATAATGCAAAATGAGAAAAACTATTATATATAAAAAAGTCTTTAAATTTGGTGGTGTAAAAAATTTGTGGCGGGGAGTGGGTAAGAGCTAAGAACCCCCCCCCCCCAAAAAAAAAAGATTGAACCAAATAAAATGCCTATTGGGGTATGTTAGTATAGTTCCTCCTGACCCTAATCTAAGCATTAGCTCACCTACTGTTTTCCTGGACCAAAAACAAGCAGGACGATTTCTAGTTGGGGCACGGAGGTGGAGCTGATTTACTAGAGGATGTGGGAAGAAAATATTAGGGAGGGAAAGTGAGGTGGAAAGGTGACCTCCGAATTGCTGAAGACCGGGCGCGGGGGGGGGGGGGGGCTAAAAAGAAAAGGATGCGTGGGTTGGACAAACTCAGAGGTTCTTTAGTACCAAAAACAAGCGCTGGCTTTACTTTCCCTACTTTCTGACCTTGTGTCACATCTTCCTGCCGTAGGAAGGAAGTAAATACCAGTAGCGGCTTGTGGCAGTTGTGGCCCCAGAATCATGACGTATACTTCTGTAGCATATTTTTGACAATACAGGTTTTGTTAATTATACCAATGTGGTCTTGATTATTACTGGACTTTCCTACAGAAGAGACGTTGCGAGCCTGTCTCTGCTTTATCGTGATTTTCATGGCAAGTGCTTGTCTGAGCTCCAATCTATGGTGCCCCCTTGCCAAATTTTCACAACAAACACTCATCTAGTTGAAACCACTGTCAATAATTTTCCCCACTCTTTATCTCTGCCTAAACCGAAACGTAGATTCCATGAACAAAGTTTCTTTCTTAGAACTCTCTTCCGTTTCTCTGTTTTCCAGCTGACTACAATTTGGTTGTCTTCAAGTCCAACGTAAACAAATTCCTGGTGAACGGTCCCCCTAAATAATCCAATTTACCAAATTTCCACTACTAACGATAACTACGAAATTGTCCCATTGACTACTGTACACTCAATAACCCTTGTCCTCAAGTGGCCTCTGAGCCTTGATAAGTGGTGCCCCCTATGTAAAAAAAATGGCTACAGCAATGATTTAATAAAATTTGGTATTTTTGCCTAAATTGCAGAGAAATTCTTTTGTCGATTAGATTTTAAAATGGATGAAAATGATAGCCTGCATTTGAAGTGCTGTATTTTAATTGAAAATGAATATGTTTAAAGACCTAAGCAATGCATTTTTTTTTTTTTATATATATAAACAAATTTATTTGCTTAAATCCAATCAGATATATTTCAATGCTATAAATCCTTGTTAATTAAGTGTCTGTTTTTTTTGTTTTTTTTATGGTACACATGGTGGAATTCTGTACCCGCATAAATTGAATTAATGAACTGCATTTAAAGCATTGCATATGATTGAAAATAAGTATTACATTTTTATTATCTTTAAATTTTTTTTTTTACCAGAGTCCGAATGGAAAGGATGGAAGCCCAGCTAGCCAATTTAACTGCCTGGGTCCATAACACTGTGATCCCATCTCGGCAACACGACTCAAGCAACAGATCCAGCACAGACATGCATAGTAATAGTAGTACTGTTTCGGATAGCACCTATACCGGCTCTGCTGCCAGCAGTAAGTCACAGTTTTTATTATTTAATTTATTTTATTTTTAAATTTTCTTTTGTTCTACTCAAGCCAAACAGAATCATAGCAAGCTACTGTGACAGAGGCCAGATTTATAAGAGTTAATTTTGAGTTGTAAACCCTTTTAGTTTCAGAAGAGAAGATAAATGTTGTATCAAACAAAATGGCAGTATCGATCCTGGGAAGCCTGGAATTGTAAAAGATGGCAGACAAAGAATAAAGTTTCTGATATGATAACCAATCCGAAGAAGTATGGAGTTCTTTCCTATGTGAAGACGAAAAGTTATGTGCTGGAATTCTAAAAGATTCACAGCATTTTATGGAATGATTTTAATTACTGATTTTCCAATTTTAATGGAATTTTAACAATAGGTCTTTGATATCAATTAATAAATATTCTCCTATTTTAATGAAATTTAGCAATAGTTATTAGATATCAGTTAATAAATATTCTCCTATTTAAATGAAATTTAAAAAATAAGTATTTGATATCAAATTAATATTATTCTCTTATTTTTAATGAAATTTTAACAATAGGTATTTGATATCAATTAATAAATATTTTCCTATTTTAATGAAATTTTAACGATAGGTATTTGATATCAATTCATAAATATTCTATTTTAATGGAATTTAACCAATAGGTATTAGATGTCAATTAATAAATATTCTTCTATTTTAATGAAATTTTAAAAATAGATATTTGATATCAATTAATAAATATTCTATTGAAATTTTAACAATAGGTATTAGATATCAATTAATAAATATTCTCCTATTTTAATGAAATTTTAACAATAGGCGTTTGATATCAATTAATAAATATTCTATTTTAATGAAGTTTTAACAATAGGTATTAGATATCAATTAATAAATACTTTCTCATTTTAATGAAATTTTAGCAATAGGTATTTGATATGAATAATAAATATTCTCCTATTTTAATGAAATTTTAGCAATAGGTATTAGATATCAATTAATAAATATTCTCCCATTTTAATGGAATTTTAGCAATAGGTATTTGATATCAATTATTAAATATTCTCCCATTTTAATGAAATTTTAACAATAGGTATTTGGTATCAATTAATAAATATTCTCCTATTTTTATGAAATTTTAACAATAGGTATTTTATATCAATTAATAAATATTCTATTTTAATGAATATTTACAATACGGATTAGACATCAATTAATAAATATCCACAAAATTTCATTGTGTTTGGAGTATTTTAATTAGTTTTTATGGGAGATAATATGGACACATCTTTCTATTTGAAAATTTAATTATTTCAAATTTTCTATAAATTTGAACTGTAATCTTCAAGTCCAATGTAAACAAGTTCTTGATGAGCCTTTCTCCTTAAGTAATGTAATTTACTAAATTTACACTTCTAACGATTACTATATTGTCCATTTGACCACTGTACACTCTTTAACTCTTATCCTCATGTGGCCTCTGGGCCTTGATAAGTGGTGATTTCCTTGGGAAAAAAAAAGAAATTATTTGACACTAATTAACAAGATTTCATAATGTTCAGTTTTTAAGACTGTTTAAATTTTAGATATGTTCTAGAATTAAAAACTGTTAGAATGAGAATTGCAAGCATAAGTCTTAGTAGAAATATATCGTGATTTTAATTTTTGTAAATGGGGATAAAAGTGTCCCAGTTCAGCCCTGATTAGTGGTGATTCCTTAGCTTTAAAAATAAATAAAATCTGCACCTATTTGTATCTGGAGAACTACCATTTTATGTTTCAGGTAGTCCAGCTTAAGAATTTCCATTTTAGTTTTTCTGTGCTAAAAGTTATTTTACATTTTTACAAAAGATAATTTTCCCTGTGATGATGGCAGATTTGCACGTTTTTATCTAGGTTGTCTTACCCAGGAGTACGTCTATTTTTTGTTGATGTTTCTGCTTTCAGAATGTGCCGTCATCCTGGCTGCAGGTACTTGTGACATAAACAGTGTGCTTTTCAAAAAATAAAGTGTGCTTTTTTTTTTCTTTTTTTTTTTTTAAAATAAAGTGTGCTTTTATTTCTTATTCTTCATCATATTTTTTTCTTGCTGCACTTAGAAAAAAAATTCCTTTTTTTTTTAAAAAAAAAATCACATGGGAGAAAATTCCCTTACTATTTTTTCAAGTGGTCAAATTTAGGGTGTTGGTACCAAGATTACTGCAGAGTCGGAGGCTTTGGAAGAAGTCGGAGTTGAAATATATCCCCAGTCAATAATAATAAGATAAGATTTATCATCTACTACAAGAAATTAACAACTACTAACCTTATAATTAAAAACAACACTTCCCAGACAACAAAATCAGTAAATGAAACCAATGTAGTCTACCCATTCAAATACCCCTTGGGGGAATGCATCTCCAACACCAATAGCTACATTGGATACACAACCAATACATTGTCCAGACAATTGAGCCTACACCTTTCCGAGACAAGCTCGATTTGCCAACACCTAAAGCAATATGGCTGCCCACATTCTCAATTTAGAAAAATCCTAGTTGAAAATATAAAAATCATCCATATTGATTCAAACATTAAAAGATTAAAAATACTGGAAGCACTATATATAAGAACTAAACAGCCAAAAATTAACAATGTAAATTTTGGAAATAGTAAGACCATTTTAGAGTGGCTGAGTACGTAACCATCCAATATATGCACACACACACACACACACACACACATATATATATATATATGTATATGTTGTAATGTAAAGTTATAAATTATTAAAAATTAAATTTAAAAAAAAAACTGTAAATTCTATATCATTTTATAAATCACACCTTTAAACCATTATACATTTATTTTAGCCACGTTCTTAACACGTTAAAAAACGTATATTTCTTCTTTTTTTTTTTTTTTTAAACACACGAGCCGCTTCACTATTTCAAGTAATTTAAATGTAATTTTAACTGAACCATACAAAAACATCCAGATTTTAAATGAAACAGTAATCAAAAACTGCCTGAAGACGATTGATGAAACTCAGTCGAAAGTACTTGCAAAAAACAATCAAAAGAAAAAACAGATGGATGAAGACGACTATGGAACTTTCTGGCACAGATCCGACAAAGAAATAAGAACGACAATTCGAAAAATTGAAAAATTACAAAAAATTTCATTAAGCAAAAACACTCCGTGCCATTTAACAATACTTGTCTGAATGAAAACATGCTGCCTAAATACTATATATATATATCTTTCTAATTATAGTCGTGCTTATGAATTTTATACATATTATACAATGTATATAATTTTGATATCAAAGTATACTTTGATATCAAAATTATATACATTGTATAATATGTATAAAATTCATAAGCACGACTATAATTAGAAAGAATCAAATATGGTGTTTTAAATGGTGTTATATCCTTGTGGACTTAAAATTCCTACAGCTTTTTCTCCAGAAATGTTCCAGTATATTTTTAACAAGATTTTATGATTTTTAAGGATTTCCATTTTTTTTTCTACCATTTTTTTATCCTCTTTAATCCAAGGGTGAAAATACTCTCCAAGTGTTTGTTTTTCTGAGGAAAATATTAATTGTCTCTGATGAGTTGTTTGGCGTTTTTCCACCTTTCAACAAAACATGTGTAAGACACAAAATATTAGAAATGAAAAATTAAGTATATATTTGGCTATGGAATGTCCACTATATATATATATATATATATATATATATATATATATATATATATGGCAGCTTCCTTTGGTCTTGACAGACTATGGATACCCACTGTAAGGATGCCGGCATGTGGAATTTTTGTGGCAACCCCACCCCTACTGTCGGCATTGTTAAATACCAGTGGCAAATAGAAGTACAAGACAACTAGAAACAATGCCGAGATAAGCAGAGAGTACATACAGTGCCTAGAATTCTCAAATGGTCACTCATCTAATACTAGCAAGGCTCAACATTGCTTAACTTCGGTGATCTGACGAGAACTGGTGTGTCAACGTGATTATGCCATATATATACACACTTACACACAAGAGGTCTCTACTTACTTGTACCTGGCTGACCGAAACATGCTTATGGATGTGCTGTGACATATATAAATGCTTATGTAAAATAAATAAAAAAAAAACACACACACACACACACACATATATGTATATATATATGCACATACACACACACACACACATATATATATTTTATTCCTCTATCATATTACCTGTTCATATTTGATACAAGGGGAAACATTGGGTTCGCAGACAGGTCTGTGTTCAATGTCCGTGTGAGGGAGGCTTGGGACTGCCCAACTTGAGGTATCATCGAGATGCTGAGAGGCTGGCCTTCCTGAGTTGAACCTTGACAGAAGAGTCTGCGTCAGACCCTGCGATCCAGGCCACTTTTCCCGATCTCATCCTCAAACACACAGTTGAGCTGCATTGAAAGCCGTGGAGCGACATGTAGTTCTTGAGAGAGTGTAGGGCCATGCTAAGGGAACTCCCAGGGTCCAGCAACCTTTGATGGCTTACTAGAAAGTAACTTCATAAGTAACTAGTGAGAGGGGGGGGGGCGCTGATGACCTGCTCATCAAACGTTTAAGGTTATCTAAGGAGGAGGTTTGCTCCCGGGGAGTTGGGCACTAGGTTTGAGTCATCTCAACAACTCCTTGACCTGGGGATTAGCCCGAACTGTGTTGCCCCTCAATGCCATACTACACAGTGCCAGATTAGTGAGGTCACCTGGGTGTCCTCATTGCAGGACCCTAGCCGAGGAAATGCCAGAATATGTGTTCTTCGAATTCAGTGGACTAAGACATTACTAAGCATATATCAACAAGGTGACAGCTCACATCGATCCTGAGCAGCCTCGCCTGCTGGATGTGTTCTACATCATTCACAGCGCAAGAACAAGAAGAGACGAATGGTGTTTTTCATGATCCTGGCCATAGCCAGAATGGTGATATGCATGTTGAAACTGCATAAGAAGCGTGAAGTTGAGTCTTTTACTGATCAGGAGCTGATCCCTTTCCTTAAGCACCAGCTGAAATTAAAGTGATAGGAAAAAATTGACCAAAGTTTGTGTTCCCTGCCTGAGCATGGCACGCACAGTTTCAGATCCTGCCGGACTCCAGATCCCTAATAGTATCTAGTTTAGGTTCTTAGCTAGCCGAGTGAATGGCCCCCTCTATCCCTGATAGGAAACCTCCAAGATGCCCACATTCTAACTTTTCTCTTTTCGTCCCTCCAATAAGCGATCTCATCTTGGAACAACTGCTTTTTTCTTTGATCCCATGTAAAATCCAGCCCCATTTAGAAATCGACCTGCTTGCTTTCGGGCCCTCCATCAAGCTGGTAAAAAGTAGGCAGTTTACCATCGAGAGAGGATTAGGATTAGGAGGGTCCTACTAACATTTGTCTGTTTTTTGGACTTTTTTCCCCATCCTACGCCAGTTAATTAAACAAACGAACATCCTTTTATATAACTTTATTTGTACTCAGAGTGTGTGTGTGTATATATATATATATATATATATATGCATATATTTATTTTTTTTATAAAGGAGTTACCACTTATCAAGGCCTGGAGGCCACTGGA
>NC_136520.1:40105724-40150724 GCF_053919585.1 Euprymna scolopes
AGTGCTCAATACATAAATAGACCTAGGTAATAAGTTTGGAAAATATATCTGGCAATCAAGCTACATCATCATATATATTTTCAAAGCTTATTAATTTATTTATTTAATAATACTTAAAAAAAAAAAATGATATGTATGTAATAAAACCTGTCTACCATATATTTTTCTGAAAGGTTGTGTTAAAAAAAATGTTCTCTCCATTGCCAGGTTTGTCCGACATCCCGAGTGCAGCTCAACATGCTTATCAAGGAATGGCCCCTTCACAAAAGGCTCAGTCTCCGATGTATAGTACCACCAACAGCAGCAGCAACCCGAACCAGCCGCCGGTTTTTGGACCGAACACGCGGACCCGTATGATACTCATTAAACGTAGGCTCGACGAATTAAAGGCAGATTTTAAAAACATGCAACTTTTGCATCAGAAAAATACGGAAGCCGGACAAGCTATGTTTATGGACTCGGCGAAAAAAATTTTGGTAAACCACATTTGCAATTATTTATCTTCTTTATTTGATATTTATCTTTGTCTGTCTGTTTGTCTGTCTATCTATTCATTCGATTTTCCTCAGAAACTACTGGGCCAATCTTGATGAAATTTTGTATGGAACTTTGTTATGATAAGGTACAGCAAACTAAGTATTATGGTATCTTTTCGAGACACAGTTAGAGATTAATAAGGATTAGTCATCTCAATACCACATTTACTCTAGAAGTTTGACATAGGGCACTCATTCTCAGGAGTCTCAAACTTACGATCGTTTATCGGGGGGGGGGGAGTTACTTGGTTGAGAAACGTCCTGGGAACTGCAACCAGCTCCTCGGTAGTTGGACACGATCAAACAATATCACAATATGGCACATGGATGATAGAAACATCAACGGACCAAGATGGCATCGACGATAACTGGCTGCCTTGAGTCGCTTCTTGAGTCTTTTTTGCGTCATTATGGGCAGCATTTCGATGCCATTTATCAAATAGGAAATAAGACATAATCAACGGTCGACTGTAGTCGAGGACGACCCTAAGACTCCTTTTCATTAGCTGTTAGTCTAAGATGTAGGGGAGGGCGCCACTCTGTTCCCCGGATTACTCCTCTTGCCCTTTATCTTCCCCTTATAATCTTGATTATTTATCAAGATGGCGTAAAGTACTATTTTTAGGTCTTTGACTGAAGATTGAACCTCAGTCTACCGGTTCATTATCGAACACTCTTACCATTATTCCGAAAAGACACGATGGAACAATCAAGAATAATAAAATATTTAATTTTTCAAATTTCATTTTCGGTTCACGAAGTAAACAAAATACTTTTTACTCAATGTAATACACTTGGATGTAATAACTAGTGTGATCAGATCGTTTACCGGGGAGAGTTACTTGATTAAGAAACATCCTGGGAACGGCAACCAGCTCCTCGGATGTTTGACACAATCAAACGATATACACGTGGACGATAGATGATATCAACGGGTCGATATGATGTCAGCTATAAATAGTTGGCACTTGTCTTGTCGTTGTCGAGTCTTCATTGCGTAGTTAATGGCAGGCATTCTTCATGACAGGGACTGCTTCTCTTTTGCTGAAAATTAACACCTGTACAAAATAGCAGACAAAAGCATTTTTTATATGAAAAACAATTAAAAGAAGCATTTAACCTTTAAACTCATTCTCGACCGCCTGTCATCGACCAGTGCAAAGTGAACGTTACTATACATTGCTAGTAGACCATTTGTTTTTGATGGAGTCTAACAACTCCACTGTTTTAAAAAAATACAATTATATTTCCATTCTCTCTTTTAGTGAGGAAAGAGAGAGGAAAGGGAGTGAACGAGAAAGAGAGACAGAGAGAGAGTGAGAGAGAGTGAGAGAGAGAGAGAGAGAGAAACAGAGAGTATACTGTTTAATGCACGTTTTGTTTTTCAAATTCAGGTGTCAGCATGCAAAACTGATCTTCCACTGTGCACCCAATTATGCTTAACTTCGGTGATTTGACGAGAACCGGTGGGTCAACGCGATTATGCCATATATAAGAGGTTTAGTCTACCACTATTTCCAATTTGGCCATTGACGAATGCTTCTTCTGTTTCTTCTTTTTCAAAATTTATTGAATTGCTAAAGATCAGAGTACTCATGAATGCCTCAGCAAGCTGGAGTAACTGTATTCACTACCTGGTGGGTTGAACCAGCTTCCTCGAAAGTAAGAAGTTTCATGAGAATATCAATTTCACATGCGGTCCCCAGTCATTTGCATATCCCTGACATTCAGTGATACAAATGACCATTTGACGTTCAAAGAACGAATCCTTTTTTTTTTTTCTAAATTTTAGATATTATTTTTCCCGGGGTTTATGATGATTAAAAAAGAAACAGCAACTTTGTAGGGGTTTGTTGCGTATTGTTAAAATTTTAGCCGGACAGACAAACATGCAAACACACAGACAACTGCTCTTTGTAGACGTAGCCCAGATCATATAAAAAACAAACAAAATGAAGTTGCTAAATGATTTTTGTTTTAATTTTATTATTTTTACTGTGCAATAATTTATATCAGTTTGAAAAAAATCCACCGATGTTGGCTCATGGCCACAAATTCAGACTAGGGGTATGTGAGCAAGAAAAAAATGTTTTAAGCAGTTATGATAAAAAAACAATTATTTGTGATTTACGTAAGTAACTAGCCTGGGTGCCTGGCGTTGCCCAGGTGTTTGGAGATGTGTGTTGAGCATAAAAAAAAGTGGTAGTAGGCAGGCAGGCCGTACTGCAGAGGAGGAAAATAATGTGAAAAAAAAACAAACTGTGATGTCTTTGCCGTTGCGTCCATCGCCAAACCGGAAGTGGCGACAGTTTAAATTAAGATTAGTCAAGAGGAGATTATTTTCTGAAAATATCGGTGAAAAAAGTGATCCCTCCTTGTAGAAAAGTGCCCAGTTGAGAGTGAAGGAATGAATGTTTTTAGCTAATTTTTCAATATTTGTCATCCGAAAAGTCGTGCTTCAAAATGATATCTGTCTCGTGAAAATCCATTGCCTCTGTCGAAATTTTTAGGCAGACATACATACATGCATACATACATTTAAACAGACAGATGAGATTTATATTATAGATGATTATGCATTTAATAGTAATCTGATCTTTAAATCAATCCTCAGTTAAATCAACCACCGACAAAAAAAATTCAAAATAAGAAAATGATTTTTGTTTTAATTTAATTATTTTTACTGTGCAATAATTTATATCAATTTGAAATGGGTTTAACAAAAAAAAAACATTATTAATAATATTTTTAATTAAAAAAACATTGTTAATGATATTTTTGGTAAAAAAAAAAGCTTTATTAATGATATTTTTGGTAAAAAAAAAAGTATTATTAATGATATTTTTGGTAAAAAAAAAGTATTATTAATGAAATTTTTATTTTAAAAAAAACGCATTGTTAATGATATTTTTAATTTAAAAAAAGCATTGTTAATGATATTTTTAGTTAAAAAAAGCAGTGTTAATGATATTTTTAATTAAAAAAACATTGTTAATGATAATTTTAGTTAAAAAAAGCATTGTTAATGATATTTTTAGTTAAAAAAAAGCATTGTTAATGATATTTTTGGTTTAAAAAAACGCATTGTTAATTATATTTTTAGTTAAAAAAGCATTGTTAATTATATTTTTAGTTAAAAGAACATTGTTAATTATATTTTTAGTTAAAAAAAGCAGTGTTAATGATATTTTTGGTTTAAAAAAACGCATTGTTAATGATATTTTTGGTTAAAAAAAGCATTGTTAATGATATTTTTTAGTAAAAAAAGCATTGTTAATTATATTTTTAGTTTAAAAACATTGTTAATGATATTTTTGGTTTAAAAAAAAAGCATTGTTATTGATATTTTTGTTAAAAAACGCATTGTTATTGATATTTTTGTTATAAAAAAACATTGTTAATGATATTTTTGGTAAAAAAAACGCATTGTTAATTATATTTTTAGTTAAAAAAAGCATTGTTAATGATATTTTTAGATAAAAAAAGCATTGTTAATGATATTTTTTAGTTAAAAAAAGCATTGTTAATTATATTTTTGGTTTAAAAAAACGCATTGTTAATGATATTTTTTAGTAAAAAAACGCATTGTTAATGATATTTTAAGTTTAAAAAAAGCATTGTTAATGATATTTTAAGTTTAAAAAAAGCATTGTTAATGATATTTTTAATTAAAAGAAACATTGTTAATGATATTGTTTAGTAAAAAAAGCATAGTTAATGATATTTTTAGTTAAAAAAGCATTGTTAATGATATTTTTTAGTTAAATAAAGCATTGTTAATGATATTTTTTAGTTAAAAAAGCATTGTTAATGATATTTTTTAGTTAAAAAAGCATTGTTAATGATATTTTTTAGTTTAAAAAAAGCATTGTTAATGATATTTTTTAGTAAAAAAAGCATGGTTAATGATATTTTTAGTAAAAAAAAAGCATTGATAATGATATTTTTTAGTTAAAAAAAGCATTGTTAATGATATTTTTTAGTAAAAAAAGCATTGTTAATGGTATTTTTTAGTTAAAAAAGCATTGTTAATTATATTTTTTAGTTAAAAAACATTGTTAATGATATTTTTTAGTTAAAAAAAAACATTGTTAATGATATTTTTTTACTTAAATAAAGCATTGTTAATGATATTTTTTAGTTAAAAAAAGCATTGTAAATGATATTTTTTAGTTAAAAAAAGCATTGTTAATGTTTTTGTTTAGTTAAAAAAGCATTGTTAATGATAGTTTTTAGTTAAAAAACATTGTTAATGATATTTTTAGTAAAAAAAGCATTGTTAATGATATTTATTAGTAAAAAAAGCATTGTTAATGATATTTTTTAGTTAAAAAAAGCTTTGTTAATGATATTTTTGGTTTAAAAAAACGCATTGTTAATGATGTTTTTGTTAAAAAACGCATTGTTATTGATATTTTTGTTATAAAAAACATTGTTAATGATATTTTTGGTAAAAAAAACGCATTGTTAATGATATTTTTAGTTAAAAAACATTGTTAATGATATTTTTAGATAAAAAAAGCATTGTTAATGATATTTTTTAGTTAAAAAAAGCATTGTTAATTATATTTTTGGTTTAAAAAACGCATTGTTAATGATATTTTTTAGTAAAAAACGCTTTGTTAATGATATTTTTTAGTAACAAAAAGTATTGTTAATGATATTTTAAGTTTAAAAAAAGCATTTTTAATTATATTTTTAATTAAAAGAAACATTGTTTATGATATTTTTTAGTAAAAAAAGCATGGTAAATGATATTTTTAGTTAAAAGAATGCATTGTTAATGATATTTTTTAGTAAACAAAAAGCATTGTTAATGATATTATTTAGTTAAAAAAGCATTGTTAATGATATTTTTAGTAAAAAAAGCACGGTTAATGATATTTTTTAGTTAAAAAAAGCATTGTTAATGATATTTTTTAGTTAAATAAAGCATTGTTAATGATATTTTTTAGTTAAAAAAGCATTGTTAATGATATTTTTTAGTAAAAAAAAGCATGGTTAATGATATTTTTTAGTTAAAAAAAGCATGGTTAATGATATTTTTAGTAAACAAAAAGCATTGTTAATGATATTTTTTAGTTAAAAAAAGCATTGTAAATGATATTTTTTAGTTAAAAAAAGCATTGGTTATGATATTTTTTAGTAAAAAAAGCATGGTTAATGATATTTTTTAGTTAAAAAAAGCATTGTTAATATTTTTTAGTTAAAAAACATTGTTCATGATATTTTTTAGTTAAAAAAAGCATTGTTAATGATATTTTTTAGTTAAAAAAAGCATGGTTAATGATATTTTTAGTTAAAAAAAGCTTTGATAATGATATTTTTTAGTTAAAAAAAAGCATTGTTAATGATATTTTTAGTTAAAAAAGGCATTGTTAATGATATTTTTAGTTAAAAAAAGCATTGTTAATGATATTTTTTAGTTAAAAAAAGCATTGTTAATGATATTTTTAGTTAAAAAAAGCATTGTTAATTATATTTTTAGTTAAAAAAAGCATTGTTAATGATATTTTTTAGTTAAAAAACATTGTTAATGATATTTTTTAGTTAAAAAAAGCATTGTTAATGATATTTTGTAGTTAAAAAAAGCATTGTTAATGATATTTCTTAGTTAAAAAAAGCTTTGTTAATGATATTTTGGGTTTAAAAAAGCGCATTGTTAATGATATTTTTGGTAAAAAAAAAGCATTGTTAATGATATTTTTTATCAAAAAACGAATTGTTATATATATTTTTTAGTAAAAAAAAGCATTGGTTATGATATTTTTTAGTAAAAAAAAGCATTGTTAATGATATTTTTTAGTAAAAAAAAGCATTGTTAATGATATTTTTTAGTTAAAAAAAAGCATTGTCAACCATTACACCATAGCAGACAGCGAAATAAATGAGAAATCTGGCTGTAGGCCAGTTAAGCTTTCAGCTTTCTGTCATATTTGTTTCCCCACAATGTTGGGGAAAACCAGCTTCCTCCAAAAAGGGGGAGCTCTGGCAGTGTCCAAATGAATAGCAATTGTCTGATATGAAGGGTTTCCCTCACATTGATCAAAGCTTCAAGACGTCTTCGCCAGGAAGGCCAGGAGGCGCTGATGTTTACTTCGATCAGTTTTGCTTTTAAAGAAAAAAGACAAACAAACACTGGAAACCAGGGATTTTTTAAAAAACTCAATCAAATAAAAGATAGAGACGATGTCCGTTCGCAAATCGGAGATATTAAGATCTAGGAAGTATAAGGAAAGGCCGATGAAGAAAGCCTTTTGTGGACATACACGGACGCACACGCAAATTTTGCCTTTTATATTATAGACTAGTGGGGGTTACCCGGCGTTGCCCGGTTGTTTGGACATGTGTGTGTGTGTGGGGGGGGGTCGATCAAAACAACCCTGCTTAAAAAAAAAGTTCATCGGGTGTTTGGAGGTGTAAAAGAAAAAGAGAAGTTTTAGTAGAAAGGTAGGCTCGAACCCGAAGCCTCGAGGCGAAGGTGGAAACGAAAGGGAGAAAACCCCAGACACCTAACCATCTCGGTCACGAGGGGATAGGAAGTGAAAGCGGTCTTAATTTAACGTTTATAAAGTGAAATTGACAGGTGCGGGAAACTTAAGTCATGTGATGTGACCTTATTAAGGTTAAACATGAAATGATTTAAGTTTGGCGCTGCAAGCCAGTTTCTGTTTCCCCCGACCCAGCATTACGTCTAGGGCCGAGAACACAAATTCGTTTTCACAGTTTCGAAAAGCGAAACAAAGACCTGGCGATCGAAAAAAAATCTCCAAAATAGCGCATAAAAGTCAGGCAAATTAAAGATAGACACGATCTCTTGTCTTAACCTGTAAATATTATGATTTAGACAGTATATAAAAAGTTTTAAGAAGGAGTGAGCCGACCAAGCACCCCCTCAGAAAATGCCTTTTGCGGACATACACAAAAAGTGTACACACACACTTACACACATTTTCGCTTTTATATATATAGACTAGCGAGAGGTATCCAGCGTTGCCCGAGTGTTTGGAGGTGTGTGTGGAAACTCCGGGGGGGGGGGGGGTTAAAAAAAAAAAAGTAAGTATGAGGATCGAACCCGAACCCTTGGGGCAAAGTTGTAAATTAAAGTGTGAAAAAAAAAAAACATGCGACGTTAACCATTGTCCCACCGCGAGATGCTAATGGAAACACGTTTGAATTTATTTAATTACTTGGATTTGGCAGGTGCCTGTTTTAATGAGTTAATGAGGTCAAGTTTGACTGCGGAATAGTATTTCATTTACTGCGGGAACGCTTCCCAAGATGTTATAGGAAAAAGACTAACCCACATGCGGCGAGCGACAAATGTTGAATATTTATCTTCCCAAAGTCGAGCAAATTAAATAGACAGGCGAGCTTCGTTGTTAACTGTGAGATATTACGATTTATATGTGATATAAAAAGTTTTAAAAAGTTGTTAGGTGAGCGACCGCTTCTCTGAAAAAAGCCTTTTGTAGACATACAGAAAAAGCGAACACACATACATACATTTTGGCTTTTATATTTATAGATTGTTATTTATTTTTAAAAACTTTGGTTATTTTATTTATTTTCAGAGTGTACTAGACAGGGTGTCTTTCACTGTAAGCATACAACCAGTTCGCAAGCAACGGCATGATGTGGATGTGGAGTATAACAATTTTATGTGGGAAGAACAAAGGATCGACAATGCACTTACGTGAGTAAATAAAGGAAAACTTTTTTTTTTTTACTTTAATTGCAACTGAACATTCACCATTAAATTGACGACTTTTATAGTTTTTTGGGGTATGCAGAAAACAAATATCATTTTTAAATTTCTGGTTTTCTGGATATTAAGACCTTTATTATCTAATGTAATCCCTTATGTTTTGACTGGTGGCCATGTTTTTTTTTTCCATAACTCGACAAGTACTAAAGCACATGCATGTTACAAAACATCCCCTCCCCATGTTAAGAATGACGACGGTCACTGAATCTTATTAAGTAATACATTGGAAAAAATGTCTTAATATCCAGAAAGTTACTTGTCTACCCCCAATTTTCATGTGATATTCATTTTCAGCATACCCAAAAACCTGCGAAAGTCGTCAGGTTAAAGGTGAGTGTTTAGTTGCAGTTAAGTAAAAAGTTACCAAAGAAAATTTTAGTTCAGATTTTTCTAAGACTTTTTTTAAACATTATTGATGGATGTGATGTCAAAGGAATCCATGAATCTTTAATCCACGGATTTTCAATAATGGCCCATTTCAACAGAGGAAATGAAATGATGAAATGAGTCATTATTGAAAATCCATGGATTAAAGAAATAAATATAATTCTTTTCCAATATATATTCCTTGTTTCAATAAATTATTAACTTGAATATATCTTTATGTATATTTAAATCTACAGAATTTAACTTTGATTATTACACTTACATGGTGGGGAAAGAATTCCAGCAAAGTGCTCGATTATAAAGCAAAAAATTTTCAATATAAGTGTTTAATATTTATTTATTTAAAACTGTACAGAAGGTCAGAAAAACATTGGTACCGTCGGTTTCAAGCCTAACATAAGGGGGACTAGTTAATGGTAAATAATGTCTGGCTCTCATCAGCTATGGGGGAAAAATGGCTGATGAAAGCTTAATATTATTTACAATTAATATTCTGCATAGTTTTAAATATATATCTATATATATTTATTCGTTTTTCGACATACTTCTTAATACTTTATAATTTAATAATCCTTTATTTTAATTCTTTATCTCTTCTTTGCAAGGCCGTTTTTTTTTATCTGCATTTTCTGTTTTATTCTTTAAACTTTCCTATCTATCTAATATATCAATCTACCCACACTTTCATATCCTGTATGTATATTTACTTAAATTTTACTATATGAATTTACTTACTTTTTTTTTTCCTGAAATTGCAGATACCGGCCATCTTCTCCCCTTAAATAATTTTTATTTTTTTATTTTTATTCTTATTTTATTTTATTTTATATTATATATTATATTTTATATTTTATTTTTTATTATATTTTATTTATTTATTTATTCTTTATTTTCTATTTATTTATTGTATATTTATTTTTATTTTCCTTTTTTATTTTTTATTTTCCTTTTAGTGTCGTTTAACAACTCTTGCTGACATTTTTTTTAAGTGATGACCTGTACATTTCAGTTGACCTATATTATTTTGCCCTATATATATTTTCGCGCCTTTAACATTTTGCGTTTTAATTCTATTTTGCAGTAATCCCATGTGCGTAAAATTGTTATAATCTTTCCAGGTAGTTCGAATAACTGAAATGTCTATCCTTTTAGTTGTCACTTGTAGACTCAGAAATTACTGTATGGATTTCAACTAAACAGTACGTAAGTAGGCTTAAAATATAGTCAGTCTCACGTAGAATGAAGTTTACATTTAAGTTTATGATTTTTAAATTTCAGAAAATTAGAAAATTCGGTAGAAGAAGTTCGGACAGACGTGATCTCAAAACAATGCCGTGTGAACTCAACCGATGTGGAGAAAATGGCGCTAACTTTAAGTCAGCTCTCAAAATGTATTGCGGAACAAAAAAGTAAGTAAAACGATTTTAAAAAAGTTTTTTTTAAATTGATATCTCTTTATTTATTTAAATATTTTTTACAATGTTTGGAACTTATCAAAAAAAAAAAGAAGTTTTGGTTTGTTTTTTATTGTTAAATATTTAAACAGGGTCTAATATACTTCTTTTTTTTTTTAGAATTAATATTTTTTACTTGAAGATTTTAATAAATTAATACATCTAATATATAAACGGCTATATGTCTGTCTGTCTGTCTCCATATTTTCAAACTCTATCTGTTACGAAACTAAAAGTTGCAGAGAGCACTAGGGGGCCTCAAATGATTGGATTTTTTACGAACCGTTCTTTTATGGGTCTTTAGCTGGTTAAAATAGTTTTTAAGGGGTCAAAATTGAAAAAAAAAAACATAAATTTTATACATTCATCTTAGTTTATTTTTAATCGGTTTATATGCATGTCATGTTGGTGCAGTGGTAACATCACCAGCTTTGAATGCTACAGTTTCGGTTTCGATTATAGTTGATGGCACCCAAGTACTTGTTTTTTTGTTTTTTTTTTTGTTTTTTTTTTTGGACTTTTGAAATTACGACTCTATAATGATATATACAAAATCTGGACAAATTTACGACCAGGCAAAGCTGAACGCCTTCCCTCCTTCCCCTCGCTAGTTATTGAATAAAATTAAAAAAAAAATTTTTTTACTTAACACAGAGATCATAGAGACCCTTTTCTGGGATGAACACTTGACTTTTCAGAGATACACAGATATCCAAGTGTTTATTTAAGGTTCTTTTCTATTTAAAAGAAAGAAACCCCTGTCATGTCTAGTGAAAATCTGGAAGACGTTTGCATCAGGATCTGCTGTCCTCTGCCTCTACATGTGACAAACAAAGATGTGTCAGGTGTGAAACTGCAAATGAAAACTTTGCTTCTACACCATTCCTTTGTGTGTTCTAGGCTTAACCTTCCATGAGATGAAAGAGGCTGTGATGAGGGTCATTGACATGCTCGCACAAGAGGACTTTCATAAAAAAGATAATAGAAATCTATTTAATATAGGGGGAATCCTGGACAGTAACCTAATGAATCAGCATTAGAATTAAAATGGAAAAATGGGAGCAAGCAAAATAAAATATTCAGTTAATTCCAAGGATGGAATACTGTTGCCATATCTGGGCAGGAGCTGCAAAAAACAGCCTATCCTGCCTTGACAGAGTACAAAATAGACTTCGTGGCTTAGTGGGGGATGCCCTTTTCTCTACCCTGCAACCTCTCTCCCACAAAAGAGACGTTGCGAGCCTATCCTTGTTTTATCGTTATTTCCATGGCAGGTGCTCGTCTGAATTCCAATCTCTGGTCCCCCCTCGCCAATCTTTCACGAAAAACACCCGTCTAGCCGAATCCACTGTGAAAAATTTCCCCCACTCTTTATCTGTGCCTAAATCAAAACGTGGATTCCATGAACAAAGCTTCTTTCTTAGAACTGCACGCCTGTGGAACTCTGTTCCGTCTGCCTGCTTCCCACCTGACTACAACTTGGATGTGTTCAAGTCCAATGTTAACAAATTCCTAATGAACCGCCCCCTTAAGTAAACACTTCATCAAATCTCCACACTAACGTAATGTACTTGCAATAACCCTTATCCCTGAGTGGCTTTCGGGCCTTGATAAGTGGTGATCACTGTGTAAAAAAAAAAAAAAAAAAAAAAATGAAATAAAATCTCAAGAAAGAAATTAATGTATTGAAAAATTGTTAGAAAAAAGGAATTTCCCTAATATTAAAAATAAAAATGAAAAAGATTTTTCATATGGGGGGATTTCTGGACAAGCACAACAATTTTTCATGATTTTCTTTATTTCCTTATTTCATTGCCTTTCATAGTTTGTGTGAGCTGCAGTTTGTTATAGTTTATACTACCTCACATTCAAAAACAAATCTAGAACTTCCGGTCTGTGCCTTTCATAGTTTGTGTGAGCTGCAGTGTTGTTTGTTATAGTTTATACTATCTCACATTCAAAAACAAATCTAATATTAATTTGTTCGCTGGATTAACTTGTTGGATGACATTGTCCTAATAAATATAAAATCCTACTGACGAGACATTAGCCTGGGTTCTTACTGGTTGAATGAAGGCACCTCTTGTTGAGAAGAAGTAGGTATATTCCACAGTCAAATGTTGCCATGGTTTGTTTGATCTGTGTCAGTCAATGTATGTGGTGTGGTAACTCAGATTACAAGGTGCTCGCCTCACATGCAAGTGGCTCAGGTTTCAAATCCTGAGTTCGAACATGTTCCACTAATGAGCTTAAAGAAGGGCGAAACTCAAGTCTAGAACTTCCAGTCTGTGCCTTTCATGGTTTGTGCGAGCTGCGACCTTGTATGATTGTGGAAATAATCACATTTTAAAAAAGAAATATTTGATAATTTCATCTTTTAAATATAACGTAACCTTTCAAAAATTAATGATGAAATTTCTTCACGCATTTCTGGAGGTTGTATTTGAATGCTTACAAGACACTGTCATTAAGTGTATTTGATTTCTCCGTACAGGGATTTGTCAGGACAGCCTAACATGATGAGATTTCTCGCAACGAGTAAACTCTAATCAAATATTCAAAATAATATAGTATTCGAATCCCAAATAAGATCCCCTCAGTATGACTAGACACAAAATCATATGACGTATGCTGCATCTTCTTCTTGTAGTGTTATCTCAAATAATAACATTAAGTTAGATATTCCACTAGACCAGATGAATTCCACTGATGAGCCTAAAAGAGGCCAAACTCAAGTCTAGGACTTCCGGTCTGAGGATTTCATGGTTTGTGTGAGCTACAACATTGTTAAATAGACAATCACTGCCTGGTTCTGTAAAACTTCCTGTTTTGGGTTGGTTATTATTCTAGTTTCCTGTTATCGTAACATGGTCAGCTAAAAACAGCTCCTGTACTTTTCAAAATAGATTGAGACGAAATAATTTTAGTTCTGAATTTTTTAGGTTGATTATTCGTATTATTTGGATTCTTCGCATTACTGTTATCTTGAGTGTTATTTGCTCGACGTCTTGGTTGATATTACCTTTGACCTTCTTCAAGGGTATTGTATCTCTTACTTTTTGCAATGTTTCAGTCGATATAACTTTTGACCTTCTTTGTGTGTATCTTATCAAACCTGAGGAATCTTTCTGTTGAATTCTGAAATCTGCATGGAACGGAACCCTTTCCTTAATCCACTAATTTGTAAAAGTGACACTCTTCTGTAGGTTGAAGGTTCAATCCTAAGTCAGATGACATTTAAAATACAATTGCAAATTACTTAGGACTTGTACTCGGTCATGGTTGATGGAATGAGAGCATGCTACCCCCATGGATTAAATAAAAAGGGTTCTGTCCGAAATTTTGTGCAGATTGTTGAGTTTGACAGGAAGATTCCTGAGTTTAATAAAATACACCTGAAGAAGGTTAGAGGTTATATCGACCGAAACGTTGTGCAAATAAAACTTAAGATGAGAACATCAGTTTGAAGAATCCGCATAATAAAAATAATTTTTGTTTATAACTTCAAACAGATTTATATTTGATAATTTGATGTGTTTTTAATACCAACATTTTTTTTTAATATATTTTGTGTAGATCGATTTCCATCTTTAACGGAAAAAATGAAGTCAATTATGTCGGCTGAAATGGAAATTGTTGTCCAAGAAGAAAAGTAAGTTGCATTTACTTTTTTTTTTTTAATTTGAACATAAAATATGCAGTATTGCTATAGCTATTAAACCAGAAAAGAAAACGACCTTTTGTTTAGTGTCATAAACTGCTGGAAGATGCTGAAACACTTAGTCAATCAGAAGAAATTTTTCATATACTTTTTCTTAAAAATAAAAATATTTCTTTTGTATAATTAAACTTATAGTAACTCTTATCTGTGTTAAAGTTTTGTTTCAGCATTTAGAATTTTATTGTCGAGTAGGGTTCACATCATCAACTTTTCTGGCTACTTACTGTAAACTGTAGGAAGATGCTGACAGTTTTCAGGTCAGGTTCTGAAGCAGTACCTGTTATTGTTAAGACAGATTTCAAAGACGTAGATCGACTAAATAATTGATTGTTTATATTATTCGTATTGATCAGATATTGTTCTCATCTTGGGTGTTATTTATGCAACGTTTCGGTCGGATTGTCCTTCGACTGTCTTCAGACATGTTGGTTGTTGTTTGGAAAAGAAAAGAGAAAAGTTACTGTCTCCGTAGATGTTTTCATATTCTGTAAGTTAGTCTCTATTTTATGGTTTTAGTTTCGAATTTGTGAAAAAATTGGTTTACAAATTCAAAACTAAAACCATAAAATAACTCACAGAATACGAAAATATCTACAGAGCCAGTAACAGAGTGAATGTGGTATTTTGGTTACTGAAACTAGACCAAGATGATTCCAGCTGAGCAGTATTCCATCCCACCCAATTTGGGCCTTGTGCCATATCTTATTTTATAAAGAAACTTTATTATACTGTGAACTATTATGTAAAATTTTAAAGATAAAATAAAATCACTTTTCATTTTAAAACAGGTTGAGTGGAGGAAAAAGATAATGTTGAGGAGAAATAAAACAACATGGGGGTGACAGAAAGAAAGAGAGAAAAAGAGATGGTTAGCGGGGAGAAAGGGAGTGATAGAAGTTTAAATATTAAGATGTTGCACACAGTGTCTTCTATTTAGTTTCTTTTTTATGGCCTTGGAAAACAGTGGGTAGCTCTGCTAGTATTTTATAAAGAAAATTTACTATATTATGAAGTTTTTAAACTTGGAAATCTGTCTGTTGAATTCAGTATTCTGCACAAAACTTTTACTAAAATTTTTGTGTTTTAGTAAATTTGTACTAGAATTTAAACTATTGGGAAGAAGGATGAGGATTGGGGAGAAGGATGAAGCCCTTACAACTTAAAAAAATGAAATCCCTTGGGTAGTTACCCCCAATTCAAAATCCCCCTTCACTAAGAAATCTTATTATAAATTTTCCTAGTGTGTGTGAGTGTGACACGGTTTATCTCAGCCTACAGGCAACCCACCCAGGCAAGTAAGTTACCGAAATGAAGCTTATAACCCAGCGGATGTTTTAGTGATATTTATATCCATGTTTGGTGTATGGAAATGCAAAAATAAATGCAAAAAATGCAAAAAAATAACGATTTACTATGTTTTATTTACTGGATAGTTTTCTGGTATTCACCGGAAGTTATTATCTCCCTTAGTAAGTTCGATTTACTGTCTGTCTGTGTGCGTGTGTGACGCGGTTTATCTCAGCCTACAGGCAACCCATCCAGGCAAGTAAGGTACTGAAATGAAGCTTATGACCCAGCGGATGTTTTAGCGATATTTATATCCATGTTTGTGGTAGGGAAATGCAAACAAAATGCAAAACAATAACGATTTACTAAACAACGTTTTATTTACTGGATATTTTTCCGGTAAAAGGACTCAAGTTTGCCCAGCTGGTTCTTGTAATAAAAATGCACTAAAGGTACTAATTACCAGAATTTTCCAAATATAACCCCAGAGGTGTGTATTTGGAGGGTAGGGGGGATATATTCAGAAAACTCTGGTACTATCTTTTAGTAAAGAACTCTGTTACAAAAATGTAACCAAATGTGAGTTATTTTTAAAGTGCGTGATTTGGTAAAAACTGCAAAAAAATGCCAATTACATTTTATTAACGCAAAATGCACATCTGATTTGTTTAACAAGATAAACCTGAAGAATTGCGTAGCAGAATCGGAAAAATCTAAGTCACATGACAATGTTCACTTTACAAAGGTACAGGTCTGAATGCTTTTTTCTTAGAACTGCCCGCCTATGGAACACTGTTCCGCTGGCTTGCTTCTTGACCAACTGCAATATCGTTGCCTTCAAGTCCAATGGAAACAAGTTCAGAAAAGTCTACTGATGTTAACTCTACACAGGTCTGAATGCTTCTGTTCACCCAGCGACCTGCTTTTATGGTGTCCGGTGCACATCAAAATCACGTGTGAGACACGATTTTTCGAGAACTGTTCAAGACCGTGATTGCCATCTTGGATCTTTTCGTTTTTCCTTCTCAACCTGCACGACAGACAGACACGAGCACATTTCTGCGGTAAGCCTTCTCTGTTTTCCCCACAGTTACCGCGGACGAAACGTTGTGTGAAAAAGATGAGAACAGTAGATAGAATAATCCAAATCATCCGAATTATTAATCCTCATCTCAAAAATTCAGAAACATGATTATCCTCATCTCCTTCACTCTCCAAAATAAAACCATACAGAATCGGAATAATTCATATGATACAAATTACTGCTATTGTTGTGGATGGGTGCACGAGCATAGGACCACGTAGATCCAAATACAACCATCACATTGCACGTGATGCTAACTGTGATCCTAAAGACATGTGGAAGCTGCTAGAATACAGGGAAATCTGGAGAGAGAGAGAGAGAGAGAGAGAGAGAGAGAGAGCGAGTCACATTGATCTTGACAAGAAGTCCGACCAGATAGATAGTTATTGCTACCTCAAATGTAAGGTTGCTTACTCTCTCTCTCTCTCTCTCAGTGACTGGAACTTAGTTTAAAGAGACCAGGACCACAACAGCTGACCCATACTCTCAATTTTGGCCTTGTGTCACATCTTATCTAATAAGGAGACAATTTTCTGTGAACTTTTTTGTAATCTAAAACAAATTTGTGAAATTATAAATTAAATTTTTTTTTTTTTGTCATTTCAGATTTTTTAAAGAGCAACCGGAAAGACTAGACACTGCATTGAGACGCTGCAAGAAACTAACTGGCACATTGTTCACATTGAAAAGGTACACCTATATCCATGTAGACCCATTAAGTGTACATGCGGCATTCCCTTATCTTTAAAAAAAAAGAAAAAAGACTAATAAGAAAAGTTTACCTTTTATTTCTGAAGCTATATATATATATATATATATATATATATATATATATATATATAGGCTTTATGAAATTGTATACTGCACTCACATGTGTAGTCTGAGTGAAGTCCAACCTAAAACAGTGCTCTGTGTCGTACGATTGAATGCAGTGAAATGAATATAAAATTAGATGCTTCTCCATTATAGTTGGATATCTACAAAAAAATAATTTTTTAATGCATTTTACGTAAAAACACCATTACGTAATTGCATGTCATGTCGAAATTATTAAAAAAATTAAAATATTACAAAAAATAATACAACTATTTTTTTAATGAAAAAAAAAAACAAACAATCTGCCATTTTCTAATTTTAAATAGCAAAAGTTAAGTAAAAACAAAGGAGATAAGTTAGCCAGTCATACTATTGTGATGAGGGTATTGGCATATAATAACTATTAATGCCTTTCAAAAGATTATTCCCAATGACAAATGCGTGTAGCAGATAAAATAAATCACAAAAAGCAACTGGAGAAATGAGGAATACTCACAGTTGATTTCACGTAAGCATTTTATTCACAAGGAGGCAACATATAGAATATTGCAAATTACATCTATTAGTCTTAGTTTGCTATTATTTATGTCTGTGTGTCATAACTATTATGAACAGAAAGAATATATTTCCAGTTTCATTTATCCAGATTCAAAGTCACCCTTTTTTAGGACCCGTCTTGTCCTGTTCTCGCGTCTCCATGCAAGGATTCATATAACAAAGCTAAAAGGAGGGAGATAATTCTGCCTGAAACAAAAAACGGAGTTAGCTCCCCTTGATTGTAGTTCTATGGTCTTAAGTTGCCAATCCTCTCATGGAGGAAATTATACTTCAACTCAGAATCTCTTTACTTCTTACTCTTGCGTGGCCTCTAGGCCTTGATAAGCAGTGATCTATTAGTTAAAAAAAAAAAAAAAGAAGCTAATAAATAACTTACATGGAAGCAACATATAGAATGATGCAATTTATTTGAGTTTGTGCGTCAAAACTATCACAGACAGAAGTAATATATCTCCATCTTCTTTTACTCAAACTCAAAGTTATCGTCCTTCTGTTGGGGTCCACCAGCGTCTGTCTTGTGTTGTTCTTGCAGCTTCATGCAAGAATTCATATAACAGTGGAGGATAACGCCACCTGGAACAGAAAAAGAATTATCCCCCCTTGATTATAATTCTACTGTTATGACTAAGCTTATGATAACAGCATATCCTTTTTCATTGTTTTTACTCTCGAGTATATACCTGACACAGTTAGACACAATTAATCAACCGAGAACCACATCACTATACATAAAAACATATAAGATATCGATGGATATATACCTGAGAGTCAAAACAAGGAAAAGAATATGCTGTTGTCATAGCCTTAGGCATGGTTGGTTGGTTGTTTTGTTTTACGGCATATCAACCCTTTTCGGGTTATTTAATGCCGAATCCAAAGATTTTGAAGAAAAATTTTTTTAATAGAATATATTTGTTGTTTTCACATCGGTTTCTATTTAACCCATAGTTGGGACCCTAACAGGTACTACCACTCCGGGTCAGAGTGGATCTGGGAGCAATGGTAATTAAAGGGTGGCTCCACACTCCCCAAAGCCCACAAGCTGGGGCCTCACCACTGGATATAGTTTAAGGTCATATCCAGGACCCCCATTGAGGGACTTTTACCCTCTGCAGGGGGGCAGTCGGCATATTCTAATGCCCCACCGACAGGGCCCCTTAGGCATGACATGCACAATAAACTAAACTGTTAAAACTGCATTACACAATAAATTTTACTTTTTCTTGTAATTATTTTTCTATCTGATCATATTTTGTAATTTGGGAGATTTTGATTAATTTTGAAATCACATAGTCATAGTGTTTTTACTTAAAATGTATTTTCTTGATATCCTGTTATAATGCACAAGTACTTCAATTTATACACGCATACAAAAATCACCTACCGTGGTAGTTGCTTACAATCTCATGTTAGAGTTAACAGTTATCAGATGTGAAAATGAAATTATAATTGATGCATCGATTTCTTTGCAGATTGGCATAATATTTTTGATTTCCAATATATTAACTGTAGTATATCTATAATGTGCTAACAGTGAATGTATGGCTAGGAGACAAAACACTAAAGAAAAATAACATTTGGTTATCTAATATATAAAAAAGGGTAGTTGTCTGTGTTTTTTTATGTCCAACTTAAAGTAAAAACAAAAAACTATGAAACAAAGACCCACAAAGTTAGTATATTCTTAACCAGTGTTGCCCTGGATGAATACTATTTAAAATTGAATGTATGGCGAAGAGATGAAATACTCAAGAACAATGGCATTTGGTTATCTAATATATAAAAAGGTAGTTGGCTGTGTGTTATGTCCAGCTAAAACTTTAAAACTACAAAACAAAAATCCACAAAGTTGGTATATTTTTTCCCAGCGTTGCCTTAGATGAATAATGTTTAAAATTTGGAAAAAATTATTCATTCTCTGGGTATAATTTTGGAAAGAAAATGCTGACTTCTTCCATGAGAAAATCCATTATATGAACGAGAGTTTGTGTGTGTGTGTGTGTGTGTGTGTGTGTGTGTGTGTGTGTGTGTGTCCAACTACTGAGGAATACACTAGAGAAGAATGATGGGATTGGGGAAAAGGAGGGGTAAAAAGTTTTGATAGGGATAGATTACATTTTTGCCCCAGGCAATGTCATGTAGCACAGCTAGTGTTAAATAAAACTGTGTCTTTTTGACTTCCGTTTTTTGTTTGATAAAAGTCTTGCCAAGTTATGCCAGTATATACTGAGGAAAAAGGAAAGAGGTAATTCTGCCTGAAACAGAAAAGGAGTTAGCTCCCCTTCTGATTAATATTTACATAATTCCAATTTAATCTTATCCTTGAGTAGCTTCCGGGCCTTGATTAAGTGAGGACTCTATAGTAGAATTTTCCAAATTACAACCAGGTCCAGCCCAGCCTAAGTCTTTAATCTGCCTTGCAGAACTCTTATTGAAAACTTAAAAATATACAGAAAAAATATTTAAAAATGGAATTGAGTGAAAATAGCATGGTCGTTTTTATTTTTGTCCAGAAAATGGTTAAAAAGAATGAGGTCTAACCCTTATCCTTGAATGGCCCCAGAGCCTTGATAAATGTGGACTCTATTGTATATAAAGAAAATGTAGAAAATAAAAACTATCTAATATAACCGCACATTTCTGATGATTATTCGACTCAACATGAACCTCTATCACGGTAGTTGATTTTTTTTCGGACTTTTATAATTTTATTCATTGTTTTTGAAGAGTGTGGACACAAAATCAGTAGCACTTGGTAGCTGTCAGTTTCTTGCTTTGTATTTATAAGACTAAGTGCACAAATAACGCAGGGGAAAAAGAAAACTTTTCTCCTGTTGAAATATTCAAGATTCATATCATAATAATTTTGTAGCTGACCATAAAAATGTGACGGATTTCTATATTTCGCATATTTTCATTACAAGTAAAGTTTAGTAAGTAAATTTTAGAGTGTATGTTTTTTAGTATTTTAATAGATGTTAGTTTCTTCCATGATAAAAATTATTTTTTTTGTTTTTTTATTCATTTTTTCTGTTGAGATGTTAAGATGTCTTATTTCTTTCAAAATTTCTTTCCTCTCCCTCTTTTCTCCCTTTATTTTTCTTTCTTCTCTCACTTCTCTCCCTTTATCTCTTTTCATCTCCGCTCTCTTTCTGACTATGTTCCCCTCTTTTCCACCTCCCTTTATCTCTCTCTTCTCATTTTCGCTCCCTTTATCCACATTTTATAGCTTCCTTTCTCTCACTTTCCTTCCCTCATTTTCTCTCCCCCTTTTCCCTTATTTTCTCTCCCCTTTCTCCCTCATTTTCTCTCCCTCTTCTCCCTTATTTTCTCTCCCCCTTTTCCCTCATTTACTCTCCCTCTTCTCCCTCATTTACTCTCCCTCTTCTCCCTCATTTACTCTCCCTCTTCTCCCTCATTTTCTCTCCCTCTTCTCCCTCATTTTCTCTCCCTCTTCTCCCTTATTTTCTCTCCCTCTTCTCTCTCATTTTCTCTCTCTCTTTCCTTTCTCATTTTTTCTCCCTCACGTTCTCTCTCATTTTCTCTTTCTCTCTCATTTTCTCTTTCTCTCTCATTTTCTCTCCCACTCTCTCATTTTCTCCCCCTCTCTCTCTCATTTTCTCTCTCTCATTTTCTCTCCCTCTTCTCCCTCATTTTCTCTCCCTCTTCTCTCTCCCTTTCTTTCTTCCCATTTTTGCCTTTTCTCTTATTTTTCCTCCCTCTTACTCTTCCCTTGCCTTTTTATTATTTTGTCATCAGTTAAAGTTACTACTTGACACTGAAAAATCCATGAAATATTCATATATATACAAGCAAGAGCTTTTTCCTCAAACTGCAAATGGCGGATGAAGCATACACTAAACATTGTGACCTTTTTTCTTTACTTGATCTGATGAATTCAAAGTCAGGAACTGACAGTCTCTCTTTTTCAAATTAAATCTATGTACGTCCTCTATCACTGACATAGAGCACTTTTGCCTAATAGATATCAAAACTTATCTGGTCTTTTTATCCCGTAGCCCCCAATTGGGGCCGTTGGTGTGCTGCAGTGCAGCGTGTTTTGGAAAGTTTTACTTGGCAGAGTTTATCCCTCTCCAGGTTTGTGAATATAGAGTGAGGTCAGTAATGTTCATTAAAAGTTTTACTTTTTTAAGGGCAGAAGCCAAAAACAGAACATAATGGTTTAATGGTTCTTGAACTTTGCATGTCAACTCCATTATCTCCAAACCATTATGCCAAATGGATCTTCCCCAGAAACTATATTAATTTATATACATATGTGTATATATTTTAAACTCCCTCCCTAAAAAAAAAAAAAGAAAAGGGAGATAATCAGTCAAGAAAAAATATAAAATGATAATACTTTAATTCCCATAATTTGACTTCTAAATAATAAGATTTCTGGATGCATAGAGAACTTCAGAAACTCCTGATATAACACTAAGAAGACTTACCTATAAGGTATTCTTCCATTCGACTTTCCTAAATAATAATGAACTTTTATTTTCTGTCTTTGTTTTGTTTTTAATTGTTTTATTCGGGTACTTTACAGAGAGAACTTGTTGGAACTTGCTATCTGAAAAAAATATTTATATATATATATATATATATATATATATATATATATATATATATATATATATATATATATATATATTAGTGTTGGGACGATTAATCAGAATCAAAATCGATAAAATCTGTACTTTTGGAGGCATTAGTATCAGCAGCCGGAAAAATTTCTGCTTATTTTTCAATGCCAAAAACGATTCTTTTAATTGTCTTTTTGATTTAATTTTGTTTAAAACAAAATCTTATACTGTTGAGAGTAATGATGAAATTATGTATATACATTCATTGATTTGAAAGTTCCAGTAAAACTAAAATCGATAGATTATCCCCCCCCACCCCAATCATGCATATTTTTGTTTGAGATAATATCAGCATAATTAACATGTATTTTTATAATATACATGAAAGATAACTACATTATAGTTAAATATTTAGAGATTTATAAAGAATTGGAATCGGTAATTGTATCGGAATCAGGAAAAATATTCAAATTGTCCCAATAATACAAACACACACACATATATATATAGGGTGTCCATAAAGTCCGTGTGCACCTTAAAATATTTATATATAAGTGTTGGGATGATTAATCAGAATCGGAAAAATCGGAATATTTGAGGGTATCGGAATCGGAAAAATTTGTACCAATTTTCCGATGCCAAAATGATTCTTTTAATTGCCTTCTTTATTTGATTTTGTTTAAAGCAAAATCTTCCATTTCTGGTAATAATGACAAAATAATAAATATTTATTGATTTTAAATTACCAGTGAAGATAAAATCGAGAGATCATCCCCCCCCCCCACAAGTATATTTTTCCGTCAAGGGAAATATCTCCACATTTAACGTGTTTTTACGGTAATCAGGGAATAAAAATACAACTCTATAGTTTAATATTTATCAAATTTATAAAAAATCGGAATTGGTAATTGTATCAGAATCGGGAAAAATATTGGAATCGTCCCATCACTAATATATATATATATATATATATATAAAACCTTTTTTAAGGCCATTAGTGCCCAAATTCTTTTCCTTTAATTTATTACCAAAAGTTTTTTTAAAATACAGTATTGCTTTTGAAGATTAAGTTGATTTTTATAGAATAGAGCAGGGGTGTCTAAACTACAACCTGCTGTCCAGATCTGACCCACCAAAGTCTCTAAGCCAGCCTACAGATCTCTCATGGAAAACGTAAAAATATTTAAGAAGAGTTTTTTAAAGAATGGAAATGTGTGAAAATTGTGCGCTAGTGTTTTTTTTTTTTTTTTTTTTTTTTTTTCATAAAATGATTAAAAGAATGGAGATTTGAAGAACTATTTTCACGTAAAAAAAAAAAAAAAAAGAAAGTCAATAAGCAAAACTGTATAAAACATGTCCAGCTCATAATTTTTTTAGTTTGGCCTGCGTAGCTCTAAAATGTCAGCAAGATGTTCCTCCCCCATCCCAACATCCCGTTCAAAAATTTTGGAGACACCTGAGATAGAGCATTCATTTATACTATATATATATATATATATATATATATATATATATATATATATATATATATATATATATATAAGAAAAAAGAATTAATAAAACATGTTAAAAACACTTAACACTTTAAGAAGAGTTAAAAACATATTTTATTTTCAAAAAGGAAACACAAATTAAGTGGTATGTCCTTAATCCGCGGAGTTTTGAAAGAAATACTTTCCTTCTCATCAGAGGGTAGGAATTAGCAAAATACAGAATCGGATTTTGCTTGCAAAGTATTTAATGAAACTGCAAGTAAGCCATAGAGCTTACTTGGTAAAAGTTTTAAAAAATAGTGAAGCAGAGGGAATGGGGAAAAAAAAGAAAATGATTTCACGTGAATGGATGGTCGGATGAAAAGTAGAATATCCAGTAACGATAAAATCCAAGGAAAGTTGGTTAAAGTTTGGTATCCAGAAGTAAAAATCCAAAGGAATCGCGTTACTGGAAGATATTTCGATGTCATCCAAAAGTCAGAATTCTGTGAAATAATTCACAAATGGGTACAAGGAAAAAAGAGTGAAAATTGTGCATGGAATAAAGAATTGCAGAGATTTTAAGACCCTTCTGCCAAGGCCGACTTGCGTGTAAAGCAACAGAAAAAATGAGCGATGATTGAGTTATTTTTTAGAATAACTAATATATATATATATATATATATATATATATATATATATTCCTCCACATACTGTACTGTTTTGTTGTATCACAATGCATCAGTGTGGCTAGAATAGCACCTTTCTCTAGCCAAGGTATGAACTTAAAACCATCGCATTGATAGTCGGCGGTTCTACTGATCGCCCCATCGGATCGGTGCTCGCAAATGACCTCAACAAATGTCAATTTAAAAAATAAACACTCAAACACCGCTTTTACAGTGTTCAAGCTGCTTGTTTATTTACAAACAAACAAACAGCGAGCCTCAATTTGTAGCCATTTAAGTAGCGAGTGAGATGCATTCACGACCGTGCTCTACCCAAAGAGGGGGGGGGTTAAATATATAGTCCTCCACATACAGTACTGTTTTGTTGTATCGCAACGCATCAGTGCAGCTAGACTAGCACCTTTCTCTAGCCGGGGACTGAACTTACAACCATCGCGTTGATAATTGGCAGTTCTACCCATCGGCCCATGGGATCGGTTGGTTATAAGGACTACTTATCAAAAATTTTTTGATTGATGACATTAACGAATGAAATTAGTTATATTATTGCATTCCAAAGTTGTCAATATGCATCAGACAGTAGATATAATATTTGAAAGACATACAGATGTTGCTGAAATATTGTTAACTAGCAGGGGTGCCCAGCATTGCCCGGGTGTTTGTAGATGTGTGTTTGAAAAAAAAAAAAAAAAGTGGTGGTAGGCAGGCAGGTTTAAACCCGTGATTCGAAGGCGGAAAAGAAAGTGAAAGAAACGCTGAGAGTTTACCGCTGCGCCATGACGCGAGCGGAAGTGTAAACTGTTCAAATTTAGTGATGAAAAAGAAATGAATGAGAATCACGCAAGTGCAGAAATGAAGTCTAACTCAAGCTTGCCACCATATTTGTTTTCCCCACGATGTTGGGGGAAAACCAGCTCCCCCCAAAAAGGGGGAACTCTGGCAGTGTCCAAATGAATAGCAATTGTCTGATATGAAGGGTTTCCCCCCACATTGATCAAAGTTGATTGCCTTTCTGAATGTTCCGGCCGGCTGTTTACTTCACTTCGACTAGCTTCACTTTTATACGAAAAAGACAAGCAAACACTCGAAACTAGGAATTTTTGTAAAACGCGATCAAAATAAAGATAAGGACGACGTCTGTTTTCGAATCGGAGATATTATAATCTAGGGAGTATAAGGAAAGTTCTCCAAAATAGTAACGTTGTCGAGAAGCCCGGTGAAAAAAAAACTTTCTTGGACATGCACAAACGCGTGCACCCATTTTACCTTTTATATTATAGACTAGCCTAGATGTTTGGAGGTGTGTGTTGAGCAAAAAAGTGATAGTAGGTAGGCAGGCTCGAACCCATACCATGGAGGAGGAAAAGAATGTGAAAAAAAAAATGTGATATCTTTGCCGTTGCATTCATCACCAAACAGGCAGTCGCGAAGGTTTAAATTAAGGCTAGTCAATCGAAAAGAGAGGATGACTTTCGAAAACATCAGCGAAAAAAGCAACTCCTCCTTGTACAAAAGTGCCCAGTTGAGGATGAAGGAATTAATGTTTTTAGCCAATTTTTCGATATTTGTCATCCGAAGGGTCGAGCATCAAAACGATACCAATCTCATGAAAATCTGTCGCCTCTGTCAAAAGTTTTAGGCAAACATATAAATATACATACATACATTTAAACAGACAGGTGAGATTTATATTATAGACTAGTGGGGGTACCCGGCGTTGCCCTGGTGTTTGGAGGTGTGTGTGTTGTGGGGGGTAGATCAAAATACCCCTGTTTAAAAAAAAACATTGGCCGGGTGTTTGGAGGTGTAAAAGAAAAAAAAAGTTTTGGTAGGAAGGTAGGCTCGAACCCAAAGCCTTGAGGTCAAGGTAAAAATGAAAGGGAAAAAAAACGTGACACCTAACCATCTCGGCCACGATGGGGAGAGGAAGTGGAAGGTGTCTTAATTTAACGTTTATAAAGTGAGATTGATAGGTGCGAGAAAGTTAAGTCGCGTGATGTTTGACCTAGTTTTGCGCTGCAAGCCAGTTTCTGTTTCCCCTGCCCTAGCATTCGCTTTTTTTATACTGAAAAGCGTAACGAAGATGTAGCGATAAAAAAAAAATCTCGAAAATAGCATGTAAAAGTTGGGCAAATCAAAGATAGACATGACGCCAGGTCATAACTGGTAGATATTATTATCTATGGGGTATATAAAAAGCTTTAAGAAGGAGTGACCCGACTGAGAAGCCTGGCGAAAAAAGCCTTTGGTGGACATACAGAAAAAATGCACCCACACACACACACACTTACACACATTTATGCTTTTATATATATAGATTACCCTCCTAGTCTTAAAGAAAGAACCATAAGCACTAATGGGTTAAAATAAAAAAAATAAAAAAAATAAAAAAAATTTGTATTTAAATTTTAGTAAATGAATTTTTTTATTTAAAATTTATTAAATTATTTTTTTCTAATCTAAATTTTATTAAATTAATTTATTAAAATTAAAAAAAAAATTTTGGATTAAATTAATGATAAATTTTTTTTTTTTTTTGCTTTTAATTGATAGCAATGGAATATAATTTATATATTTATAAAAAAAATTAATTTTTTTTTGCTTTTGTTGAGTTTCCATTTGGAAATGCAAAAATTTATTTACATTTGAAACTTTTGTGTGCATGATTTTATTTTACCAGATAAAGACAATCACATGTAATTTGCAATCATCAAAACTTGTAATTATGTATTGAAAAATTAATTATGTATTGAAAAATCGATTATGTATTGGGAAAAAAAAATGAGAGATGGTGATTATGATGGTATTACCAAATAAAGACAATCACGTGTAATTTTTAATCATCAAAAATGTAATTCTGTATTAATTGAAACTAATTCATTATGCATTGGGGAAAAATGAGAAATGATCAGCATCATGGTTTTGCTTTGCACACGAAAATCTAGAAAAAGACTTATCCACGTTTTCTGCAGACATGCTGCAGACGGCCAATTTGGAATAAACAAGCCTGCTCGCAACAACTGCAGGTTAGAGTCTGGTCTAGGTTTGGGGCTGGGGCTAGTTAGCGCTCCTTCCACCTGTATCTAAGTAATAAATATTTATTGATTTTAAATTACCAGTGAAGATAAAATCGAGAGATCGTCCCCCTTCCCACAAGTATATTTTTCCGTCAAAGGAAATATCTTCACATTTAACATGTGTTTTTACGGTAATCAGGGAATAAAAATACAACTCTATAGTTAAATATTTATCAAATGTATAAAGAATCGGAATTGGTAATTGTGTCAGAATCGGGAAAAATATTGGAATCGCCCCATCACTAATATCATATATATATATATATATATATATATATATATATATATATATATGATATAGAAAACTTTTTTTAAGGCCATTAGTGCCCAAATTCTTTTTCTTTAATTTATTACCAAAAGTTTTTTTAAAATACAGTATTGCATTTGAAGATTAAGTTGATTTTTATAGAATAGAGCAGGGGTGTCTAAACTACAACCTGCTGTCCAAATCTGACCCACCAAAGTCTCTAATCCAGCCTGCAGATCTCTCATGGAAAACGTAAAAATATTTAAGAAGAGTTTTTTAAAGAATGGAAATGTGTGAAAATTGTGCGCTAGTGTTTTTTTTTTTTTTTTTTTTTTTTTTTCATAAAATGATTAAAAGAATGGAGATTTGAAGAACTATTTTCACGTAAAAAAAAAAAAAAAAAAAAGAGAAGCCAATAAGCAAAACGGTATAAAACATGTCCAGCTCATAATTTTTTTAGTTTGGCCTGCGTAGCTCTAAAATGTCAGCAAGATGTCCCTTCCCCACCCCAACATCCCGTTCAAAAATTGACAAGTCCGCAGAAGGAGAAGACTCCTTGATGGATGGTGTGCCGCCAAACACGTCAGTCTGCTGCAAGGATTGACCACTGACGGTAGTCAATGTGACAGGCACCAAGAGATATCTTTGGACAGTATCGTTTCCTTGGTGCCCTTTTGTCGCAGTGGCAAATAGAAAGTTCACCAATTGAGATTGATTTGGGGGAGACAGTGGTTTTCCATCCTGGAGACATGGTCAGCCCAGCGTAGTTGTGATTTCAACAACATGGCCTCAATACTGCTGATTTTGGCCTGTCCGAGCACTTCAAGGTTGGTGATGAAGTCACTCAAGTGAATGTTGAAGATGGTACAAAGGCAGCACTGGCAGAAACGTTTGAGAAGCTGCAGGTGAAGATGATAGGTAACCCACAACTCTGAGCCGTACAAAGTCGTTAATGATAATCAACCAGAGAGGGATGAATAAGACAATTTCTTTTAAATTATGCAAAAAGCTTGCCTCTTAGGGATGATAAATATGTTAAGGTACAGCTTGAATCTGAGCTTCAATCTATGCCTATCCCTAACTTGCAAAACACTCGACTAGCTACAACCACTATAAACAATTTACCCCACTCTCTATCTGTGCCTAAATCTAAATGCAGATTCCATGAACATAGCTTCTTTCTTTCCTAGAATTGCCCGCCTGTGGAACACTGTTCCATTGGCCTGCTTCCTGTCTGACTACAGTATGGTAGCCCTCAGGTTTAATATAAATAAGTTTTTGTTGAAATGTCGTCCCCTTAAATAATCCAATTGTACCCAACTTACACCATTAATGATTACTACATTACCATCTTACATTTATTAACTCCTATCCTCAAGTGGCCTTTGGGCCTTGATAAATGGTGACTCCATTGTAAAAAAAAAAAAAGAGAAAAAAAATACATTCGAGAAAATTGACCTGATGTTTAAAAAAAAATCCAACTAAAACTATCCCAAAATTGAGACTACTATGAAATAATAATAATAATAATAATAATAATAATAATAATAATAATGATTAGGATCACTTGGAGCAGTCCCAAAGAACTTGGAAAAAGGACTAGGAGAAATCGGAATCAAGAGGTAGGCTGAAATTTTGCAATAGAAAACAGCCAAAATTCTAAGTAATACCATTGAATGCGGAAACTAATTCATATGAGTTACAAATGCTAACCGGTCACATAGAAACTACAACAAAAGTAAAACTAGGAGCAAAGTATAATATCTGTTCTGATACTACACTTCACTTTTTCTGACCTCAATCAGTGGATGAGAAATCCTTCTAGATTGAGGCAATTCTAATTTTTGTTCCTATCCAGAGTGCCCCTTTTTGGGGGAGTTGGATTTTCCCGACATTAAAAACCGACCTTGTGTCTAACTCTGCCCTCGTGGGGAGACAAGCAAATAGGAACAAAAGTAAAAACGAAAAGATGGCATGCCACATAGAGCCAAGAAAACTGAAACCATAAAATTGTAAATTACCCCCCCCCCAAAAAAAAAAATGGTAGTGTTGGCATTAACTGGCACCACACCATATAGTCGAGAAGAATCAAGGAGGATAGAAAAACTGAAGAGAAAAAGCACTGATCAGACCTCCACTGGATCGGTGCGAAGGGGACTGGAACTTTGGGAATGCTTATTGCCACCCAAATTCCAGTGAAAAACCAAGTCATTATCAGCTAGAAATAAATCGTAAATGACTGTTGCGATAACGCAAATTTATTCGCAAATGTTATCAAAATAGGTGGAGAGTACTAGAAATCTGGGGAGACTTTTTTTTCGCCTAGACTCCAGAAAACACCACTGGTTGTTGTCAGTGAGTAATCTCTGATGATGGTTGATGTGAGAACTCCTAGTGAGTACAACAACAACAACAACAACAACAACAACAGATAATAATAATAATAATAATAATAATAATAATAATAATAATAATAATAACTAGCGGGACCTGTGTAGATTCCACAGTGGCATCTTTCATATGTAATATATTGATGCTGGGGATTCTGTGGGCGTTCAGGATGAATGAATACACCATTATATTATTCTAGTCCTTTTGTTAAACTATAAAAATATTTATCTAAGCAACTCTATATATTAATACATAAATCTCTCTCTCTCTCTCTCTCTCTCTCTCTCTCTCTCTCTCTCTCTCTCTCTCTCTCTCTAATAATAATAAGAAAAAATGTAAAAAAATAAACAATGAAAAAAAAAAAAAAAAGACAAATAACTGCTGTGGATATTATTACAAAATATAGAAGTGCAGTGTGATGCATCAATTTTTTGTCCCAAATATTTTAAATTAGAAAACTTATAGCGTCCGCCGACCGAGAGATTTGTGTTATCATTTTTTTACTACGGAATAACTTAAAATCGTTCGTAAATGTGTATGCCGGAATTAAATCTCAACCAATGAAATTTGCCAGAAAGCGTGACACACAAAAGAACACACACACACACGCTATCGTATTAATAAATATATAATAATAAATTGATTTTTGTAACTTTTTTTTAATTTGAATTATTATCTTTCACGTCACTCTTTGCTAGAAAAGTCCAAAAATATGTACAAAGATAATAATCTAGATTAAAAAAAAATGACAGTAATCTAAAATGGGACATAAAATAGAAAACTTTAACCAAATGCAATAAAATCAAATCAACTCAAGTGTATGACTGAATTTCATCTTAATTCTTTTTTTTTTTTTTTTTTTTACTTTTGATTTACCACCCCCAACCCTCACCCCAACACACCTAAAACAAGGCATCTTGCCACTGAGACATGAAGAACTACTGTGATTAGGGGCCCAGATTTATAAAGGGAATCTTAGATGGGGAGTTGTGTAGCAAGATGTCCATATTGTAATTAAATTTCTGTGTGTTGTTACTGTCAGTGAAACATGGAGCAGGGAGGAAACTGTAAAAGTTAGCAGTCCGAGGAAAGAAGTTTCTATTTACTTACTCCTCATGAGGGTAAAGGAAGACACAAGATCGGTTGGGTACATTTTACAATTCACAGTGACTTGAAAAAGTAGTAAAAAAATCAAATATATAACAAATAAATGTTACTAAAGGCAAGATAAGTTACCCTTCTACTTAGCTGGATCAGTTTTTAGTGTTTTTACTTAATGTAAAATGTTTGGGTCTGGTATGTTTCAGCGTGGCCAATCCAGCATAGCTGATTCAGTGGAGTGTGTGTGTGGGGGGGGGGGGTCAAATTAGCGCTTTGTCGTTAAAGTCAGATTTTTTTTTTTTTATATTTTTAAAATTAATTCTGTAAACGATTTTTTTTTTTTTTAATTTTAATTTTTAAAATTAATTCCGGAAACGAAGATATTTTTTCTTTGAATAAAATTGAAGTAAAAATTATTAAAAGAAAAAAAATTAATTTCATTAAAAAAAAAGAAGAACTTAAAAATAACCGGGTTTATTTAAAACACAACGCAACACAAAAGCAAACAGCACTCGGTCGTCAACAACAAGATTATATTTTTATGGTGTTTTTCTTAATTAAAAAAAAAACTTTTGAATATTTTTTAAGTTTATAATCCTTATAAAATTAATTATAAAATAATTAATCAAAAAGAGTTTTGCAAAAAAAACATGATTTTTCAGAAAACAGTTAAATTCATATAAACATTAAAAACTTCAAACTGTGTTTATTGAAAACACAACACAAAAACAGACAACATTCTGTCATCAACAAGGAAATTATATTTTCACATTGTTTTTCTTAATCAAAAAAAAAAAAAAAATTAAAATAACTGTTCATTTAAAATACAAAACAAAAATAGACAATACTCGGTCGTCAACAATGATATATTTTAATATGGTCTTTCTTAATTAAAAAAACGAATTCAAAAATATTTTTTATGTTTTTAATCCTTAAAAAATTAATTAGAAAATAATAAACCAAAAAGAGTTTTGCAAAAAATATGATTTTTCTTTAAAACAGTTAAAGTGATACATTTTCATATTGTTTAAAAAAAATTTTTTTAAAATGTTATAAAATTTTTTATAAAAATGTTTGTCAAATTGTCCCCTCACTGGATTGGCTAAGCGGAAATATCTGATTCCCAAAATGTTTAATCGGCTTGTAAAATGTTTATTCGAAAACAAGTAATGTCAGGTAGTACATAAGCACAAAGAAAAATTGTTGCAGTGTATTTGTTTTGCGGCCATTTTTCTTTGCGCTTGTGTACTGCTCAACATTACTTGTCTTTCAAGCTGAATAAAAATTTTATATGAAGAAAAAAACATTAAAAACTTATTCAGCTAAGTAGAAGAGTAACTTATCTTGCCTTTGGTAACATTTATTTGTGAGATATTTGATTTCCCCCCCCCCACTTTTTTGAATCGCTGTTGATTGTAAAACATACCCGGTCGGTTTTTAAATGTGGTAAAACTCCAGCTCCCCCAAAAGAGGCACTCTGGATTGGAACAAAAATAAGAATTGCCTCAGTTTAGAAGGATTTCTCCCTCACTGATCGAGGACAGAATAGAACAGTGTAGTATCAGAAGAGATAATATAGCTTTCTTCCTCGCAAAAAAGGCTATCAGATTAGGAAGTTTTCTGCCATCTGGAGATCTCTACAGTCAAGGTTGCTGCTTGTTCATGTTCATTGGCGGTTTTTACATTGAGGGGCTTATATGTGTAATAAGTAGGGCTATGACAACAGAATATTCTTATCATTTGACTCTCCAGTATATATCCGACACAGTTAGACACAGTTAATCAACCGAGAACCACATCACTCTGTATAAAAGCATATAAGATATCAACGGATACACACTCGAGAATCAAAACAATGAAAAGAATATGCTGTTGTCATTAGTTAATTAGAGAACATTCCGTGGAAGTACTTGTAAAACAAGCACAAGGAAGTCACATTACTATGATGGGACAGGGGCCGGACATTGATAGACAGTGCAGGACCTATTAGATTAGAGAGTACTTTTGTTGCACCTTCTCTGAAGGAGCTCAGGTGTGGCAACAATTCTCCATGAATGGTTGAATGGTGACTTTATAAAGATACTAACAGGCTACCCGGCGTTGTCCAGTGATAAAATATGAATAGATATTATATTTTAATTCATACAGAAACTGAGACATGTGCATGCAAGTATTATGTTTTTTTCTAAACAGTTCACTTCTTGTGAGTAAAAAAAAACAAAAAAAAAAACTCGAGCTGAGATCGAAACCTTAAAGACAGTGAATCAAGTATGATAACCATTAGACCAGCTTTACATGATCTTTAAAAAGTGTTTTCAAACCTACTTATTCTTAACATAAAGAAGATGTCATGTTTAATGGCCGTGCATGCACATTCGTGAAAACAGTTGACAAACAGATAACCCCCCCCCACACACACACGTACCAATTTTTCAATTTTGACCCCAAAGCAGCCCTTTTTCCAGATGAAAACCGATTAAAAAGTTTTACACGTCTGAATACCCTATATACTAAATTTCAAGTCTGTAGATCAAAAATTCATTGAGTATATAGGTTGAGAATTGTCCTCACACATACACAAACAAATTCTCACTTTTATAGATATATCTATATATTAATACGATAGCGCATGTGTTATATTGTGTGTCATGCTTACATCTTTTTTCTTCCGCGTGATTGTCGTTTAATTGTTATGACCTTACATTTCTTGTAATAAATAATTTTGCCAAGAATTCTTCATAAATTTTGGTTTAGGTTTCGATTACAGGTGATGACACTCAAGTCATCTATTATTTTTTATAAATAATTTTACCAAGAATTCTTCATAAGTTTTGGTTACAGTTTTGATTAAAGCTGAAGGAACTCAAATTATATATATATATATATATATATATATATATATATATATATATATATATATATATTATCATAAGTTTTGGTCTCAGTTTCGATTCAAGCTGATGCACCAAAGTCATATGAATATATTTTTTATTTTTGAAATCCAGACTTTATAATATATAAGAATCGATAGAAAATTGACTACAATCTGCACTTCTATTTCTTGTTCTCTTTCGGTGGAGGAGAAATCCTTCACGACTGAGACAATTTTTATTTTTGTACCTTTTCTCCACGTTAAAAAACGACCCTGGTGTCTAACTCTGTCCCGTGGGGAGGCATAGTAAATAGGTACAATAATATATATGAAGTTTGCATAAATTAAAATATCAGATTTAAGTGTATTTTACAACCGGTCTATACTGGACATCCCTGTTAGCTTGGATAAATACTTTTGCAATTTTAACAAAAGAGATACAATAATATCAGGCTGTCTCTATTTACGCTAAACATCCAAAGAATGCCAACATCAATATATTACTTATGAAAGAGTCTTCTGTGGAATTTCCACAGATCCCGCTAATAGATTATTAATTATTTATTAATCAATAAACTTCATTAGTGAGTTTAAATTCTGTAAAATTTACTAACATGAAAAGATGAAAAAAAAAAAAAAAGTAATATTCACAATCCTCATTATTTGATTTCATTGTAATGTGTTGTCTACTGTTTTCGGTTTCATCTACTACATATAGGTTTTCTGCATGCTGAAGGCTGTAGTAAGGGGAGGTAACTGTATGATGTAAAGGGAAATAACTCGTTTTTAAAACTAATAAGCAGTTGAAGTGTAAATAGTTTTTTTTTTTTTTTTTAAACTGTTCTGCGAAAATGCACACTGAAAGTCCGTGGTAAAGTGTGGTTTAAAATATAAAGGAAAATTAGATGGTGCTTACCTTATGGTAGAGGAAAAAACGTGATGCCGATGGTTGAGGTCAAGAAAAGAGAACAAAGTTTAAGATCTAAGATTTTTTTTTTTTTGGTAAATGTTTACTTTAACTACTTTCTTGGCCTTTTGGTCAAGATCAAAGTGTAGTATCTGTTCTTCAGATGCTGCACTTCATTTTCTTGTTCTCTTTCGGTGGAGGAGAAATGCTTCACGACTGAGACAATTTTTATTTTTGTACCTTTTCTCCATGTTAAAAAACGACCCTGGTGTCTAACTCTGTCCCGTGGGGAGGCATAGTAAATGGGTACAACAGAACACCAACCAATAAAATCTGTTTTTTATAGGTTTTCGGGGTCGGTGACAACGAATCTGATATTCAAATCCGTCGCAAATTTACCGTTTGCATGGTATTAACCCCTGAATCCTCGCACTATTTTGTGCCAACTCACCGCCATCGTTTATGCTAATCTTTCATGATGCGTTCGCAAAGATAGCAGTAGTAAATCAAATTGGCACAGATCTCAAGTCTTGAGTAATTCTTAATAACAATGACGGCGGAAAGAATCAATGTAGTCCGATTCAAGACAGAGACTGGAGTAAACTGACTTGAATCCAAAATTTGATATTTTTATAATAAAGTCGGAGGCTTCTCATTGGTTGATTATCCTAACCGTAGTTATAAATAAGATCATCCAAATGTTGGTAGTTATACCCTCCATTATAATCAAAAACATTTTAACAGGCTGTTCAAACAATTTTTCTAGTAGTAATAGCACTAGTAGTATCATATGGTAGCCAGCCAGTCTGAGAAATTGTCTTCAGATAGATGAGCTGTCGGATAGCCTCCTTCCAGTCGGGTGACTGGACAGTGTAGGATCAGATGATTTGTGTCCCTGGGAGGGTGGGGGGGGGGCTTCCTTGCATTTTGAACAGATAGGGGAGTTAATTTGTCTCAATCTGTATTTGTCCTGAAGTGTCTTGTTCTGATACAGTTTGCATATACCCACTGCTTCCTACTGTTTGTAGCAAGACCTGGGAGGCGCAAAGTTGGGTCTTCAATAATGTCTTCTCCTGTAGGAGTACTGTTTCTCCATTCTTCCTTCCATGTCTCAGCTGGTTGGAAATGTTTTATTTTTGAGTTATAGAAGGGCTTTCGGGGCTTGAGTCTGGAGGTATCTGGGCCATCTTTTAAAATTTATTGGATTGATAAGTCATTTGTTTCCTCCTTGATGTTTTGAATCCATTTTTGAATTGCCTTTTCCCTCTTTATGTGGAGTGGTGCGATTGAGCTTGCTACTGGTAGCCATTTTGTCTAGTGCAGATTTTTCAGCTACACATGACCTTGTGTTTAATCTCTTACAGAGCTAAATGAAATGAGTTCTATAACTAAGAGAAATCATCAACAATGGTAATGCTCTGCTGATTAGTAATGGCAGAAGTTTCCCAAAACTTATTCCATCGACTCCTAATTTGTGCAAACTCACCAGAACCTGCTCCTCCTTATGCTCCAATGCTATCAGCAAGTCAACAAGACAACAAAACTTCTAGACAACCTTGATAGTTTTGCCATTCATATATACTTTTTTCATTTTATTTAAGTTCTCATTATTTGTAAATTTAATTTGTGATAGGAAACAAATGATGTGTCTATGTTTAAATAAATAAAATTAATCTAACATATAAAGTTATCTTGTTGGATTTTTGAAGTCATACCCAAGTAGCAATTAAGCTGACAAACTAACCTTTTCTCTTAACTAGCAAATTTTTATTTGTTATTCTTGTACCATGCTATTAGCAATATAATGGCGAAGCTTATTACAATTTTTTTTTTTAATTATTTCATCTAGCCCAGACAATTGATAATATGGATACCTATATATATGTGTTTAAAGGGGAAATATGTTTATTTAATTGTATTAAACCTTTTATTAACACTAGTCCTTTAATTTATGAAGCTCAATGCATATATGAATAAATGACAAAAGTCTGTATTCCAAGTTTCAAGATGTTGACCATCTTACCTTTTATTTCTTTAAGTATGTTGAGATGTTCAATTCTTGACAGCACCTGTTTCGTAGCGAATGATCATTCATGTAATTATTATGCAAATTTTTGAATTTATTCCGCCCTTAATTCATCAGAAGAAAAAGAGCTTATTAACTTTAAAAGAAAATAAAGGAACATGGTCATGATTGCAAAATCCGAAATTGGAAGAGATGATGGCGAAATTCGTTGAAAAATAATAGCAACTTCTCTTCCAATTTCGGATTTTGTAATCCTGCTCATATTCCTTTATTTTTTTAACGTTAATAAGTTGTTTTTCTTCTGATTAGTTAAGAGCAGAATAAAAAAAAAAGTTAACATAATAATTACATGATTCTGCACTATGAAACAGGTGCCATAAAGAATTGTACATGTCCTACGCAATTAAAGAAATAAAAGGTAAGATGGTGAACATCTTAAAATTTGGAATATAGACTTTTGTCATTTTCATATACAGGGTGTCCAAAAGTCACTGAACTTGACCCTGATTTTGGTGAAACAATTTCACAACTTGCGTACATTGTTTAATGCTATACTTATCTATAATTAATTTCCAAAATATTATCTGTAAAATATTTGAAAAAGAGAAAAAAAATAATCATTAATGGTAAAATAACAAAGATTTTCGACCCTTCAGTGACTTTTTGGACACCCTGTATATATCTTGTCAGGTTTTCAAAGTCAGACTCAAATAACATTTAAACTTACAAATCACACTTGGCTTGAATATGGTTGGATACTTTCCCTCCGTAAGACAGTATCAGATGATCTTGTTGAATTTATTTCCATTCAGATCATTCAGACTACTATTCTCATCTCGATTGTTATATTCACATACACTTTATGTAAAATTTCAAATGTTTAGACCTAAAATTGGCTGAGTAATTTGGTAGAGACGGCAGAGGTCATATTTATTTTAACTTTCACCCGAATTTTGACCTTTTAACATTTATTGTTTTGGGCTCAAATCAAAATAAAAGGTTTGATCCATGTCCAAGTAACCTACATCTAAAATTTGAAGTGTTTAGACCCAAAATTGCCAGAGGAGTTTGGTAGAGTTTTCAAAGATCAAATCGTTGAACTTTGATCCCTTGACAGCCACATTTCTGGCTGAAAACCGATTAAAAAGATTTTCCCAAATCTCAATACCCTTTATGTCAAATCTCGAGTCTGTAGACTGAACATTGACAGAGTAGTTTGGTAGGGAAATGTGTACACACACACACACACACACACACATACACACACAATTTCACTTTTATAGATGTATAAATTATAAGTTACAATAATTGTTTTCAATTTTATTTTTAAAATTTTGTTCTATCAAATTGCTAGTTCAAAATCAGAAATTTTTTTCATTTTAATTCCTTAAGACTTAGAGAGTTAGCTCGCTTTTTTCTAATCTATTATTTCCATGATTTTATTTCATTTTATTAATTGAATATTTCTTTTTTTTTTTTTTTTTGCTTGTTCCCATTTTTCCTTTTTATGTTTATTCATTAGGTTCTTGTCTAAGATTCTCCCCATATCTCAAGAAACGAGAATAAAGAAAAATCTGTATGATGTACATACCTGTGATGATACAAAAAAAATATCATATTCCAAAAATCAAGTAAATTGATAAAGTAGTTTTATTTTTATTAAAAAAAAGTAAAATTTTATGAGCATCCAAGGAGTGACTGTCTCACTCACCATTTTGAAAAAAAAAAAAGAAAAAAATTGTACAAGAGTGATAACTTAATAATCATACTTACTAGGTTTATGTTGTAATGCATACGAATTTCCATTAATTGCTTAAAATGTTTTTCTTTATAAAAATTTAACTACTTGATCAGTTTATGTGATTTTTGAAATTTTTAGATCTATTCGTTTTGTCACAGGTACGTACATTATACAGATCTTTTGGCCTTTGTTCGTAATAATAACGAAAATCGAATTTTAACTAAAAGCAATGTTATCTATTTAATTGCTATGTCGCAATTACTAACATCTTACTACATTATTATATTAAACATTTACTTTCATAATCCAGTCATCCGCCATTACTGCCTGACTTCATGCAGTTATCTCCCCTGTCTATTCTGTTTATTTAAATAATAAACAGAATAGACAGGGGAGATAACTGCATGAAGTCAGCACTTTGAAAGCAGTTTTCATTAATAATTTATTTTCTACTTTATTATTTTTTGTAATTTTTGGATATGTTACTCATTTCGACACAACAATTAAATACTTGACGTTGCTTTTAGTTCAAATTCAATTGTTCGATTTTTGTTCTTATTCTAAACAAGCACTTTTTTTTTTTTTTTTTTTTTTTTAATATAGGGAAGACACTGAACAAAAACCATTCACTATTTTTTAAGATTTTGGTTTCATCTGACTATTTCGTTTCAGGCGATATATATTTGAACTGATTTCCAAACGAGTTTGTGTTACCTTGATATTAAGTCGAGTGAATGAAATGCTAAAATAGTGTTCGATCTTATTTTATTTCAGTCCAACCAACAGGTAGGCATTTCACTGTAAATACCTTCAACTGCTTGTCGCTCTTAGAGAGCACACATCCGCGCTTCTTCTTCCTCTTCTTCTTGCTAAGTAGACATTCTTTAGGGAGAGGCGACATACTTCTTGATACAAATTGCTGTAGGACAAAGCAAGACGGTTCTTAAGTAAACATTATTTGTAGATATTAAAACTTTAAAGAATAACAACCCTTAACAAAATTATTGAATTCGGTGTAAAATCATCAAATGGCTGTAGAACAGAGCAAGATGGTTCCTAAATAAATAATTGTTGATGGTTCAAAATTTTAAGCACGATAACCCTTAACAAAATGGCTGAATTCGGCATTAAATCACCCGTGAATTATGGTATAACATAAAAAAGTAAATTTTGATACTATGTTATAAAATAGCTTAAAATATTTTTTTTAACTTGATTAAAAAAAAAAAAAACGGTGCTTATTTAAAGTAACACTTATTTAAAAAACAAAAACAAAAAAAAAACAGAAAAATCATTTGTACATACTCGTCACGAAATGAAGATGTTGCATTCCAAAAATCACATATTTTTTTTATTAAGAAATAAAATTTTATGATTTTTAGCGACTTTGATACTAAATAAATCCATTATAAGCTTGAGTTTGATCTCGGTAGTTCGAATTTAGTTGTCTCTTTTATTTCTTCAACATTGCCAATCAAATCCTATGTCTCACGTTATTATAATGTTTGATTTTCTTAATTAAAAAACGAACTATTTGATCAATTTATGTGGTTTTTGGAATACAACATTTTCGTTCTGTGATGAGTACATGAAGATTTTCCTGTATTTTTTTTTTTTAAATAAGTGTAATTCTAAATAAATACACAAAAAAAAGATTAAAAAAAATGTTACCATTATTGACAGAATAGATCTACTAATAAAATACTGAGACTTCTTTTTGTTTTCTGTAAGCCTACAGCAACTGTGTATGAATGCTGTCTTCAACTTTTGCCTAAACCTTTTTTTAGAATATCAATGTTAAAAAAAAAAAAAATAGTGTTTTCACTTGTGTATTTCCTTCCATCGTATAAATTTCACTTTCTCTAAAATTATCTTTACATTAAAATGTGCACATTAAAAAATAAGATTTGCAAAATTATGTACAAAAAAATATCTCTTTAATTCCCGTAAAAATAATTGTCATTTTAAGTTATTTATTCTTTAAGTAAATAAAACAAATATATCTCTTCTGTATTTATTAGGCTAAATCAATCAGAGCATTCATATATTAATTACCAGAAGGGAGATCTGATGTTTCCCGGGGTTGAATGATGTTCAAAAAATGTTTCACACTCCCACATTTTTATTGCCATGAAAATCGATGAAATCACCTATTTTTTTTTAATCAAATCGATTGATTACCTGCTCTAGTTGGAGACCCATCATGGTGCACCAGGAGGAAGCTTCACATACCTCCTCACAGTGACTTAGTTCAGAATGCATTATAGTCTACATTGCACTGTAAAGAACCTACTGTTGATTTTATAAAATCATTTTTTATGTATAATGGTTTGAATCAAAGTTTAAAATGCAAAAGTCAACTATCATGCTTCAATTGTGCTCTAAAGGGAAGCATTCATTTTGACCGCACCATATCAAAGCAAAAAAAAAAAAAAAAAAAAGTTGTAGTAGGCAGGCAGGCTCGAACCCATGCCGCGAAGGAAGTAAAGAACATGAAAAAAAAAAGTTACATCTTTGCTGTTGCCTCCATCGCCAAACCGGAAGTGGCGAAGGTTTAAATTAAGGTTAGTAAATCGAAAAGTGGGATGACTTTCGAAAATATTTGTGAAATAAGCGACCCCTCTCTGTAGAAAAGGGCCCAGTTGAAGGTGAAGGAATTCATGTTTTTAGCCAATTTTTCGATATTTGTCGGCCGAAAGGTCAAGCTTCAAAATGATACTAGTCTTGTGAAAATCCGTCGCCTCTGTCAAAAGTTTTAGGCATACATACATACATTTAAACAGACAGGTAAGATTTATATTATGGAAGAAGATTATGAGGAATAATTTGCCCGGTGGACTAATTCACAAAAAAAAAATAAAAAAAATAATAATGGTAATCTCATTCATCAAATCCCATTCGCCTTTGTTTGCAATATCATGGCAGCAGATATTTGAGCTTGACAATGAATGCCCTGGAAAAGTCACTTCTGATTAACGTAGTTTTAAAATATGCAAACAAAGAAAGGATTTGTGGTGATTTTAAATGGTACCTCTTCTTTTATCATAAATTGGAATCATTAATAAGAAAAAATAAAAATAAAATAGTGAGGTATACCCAGGCTTGAACAGGGAATCATTCGATCTGTAGTTGAATGTTCTACCACTAAGCTATATTTCCAGATTATAATAAATCTGTTTTTTTTTTGTTTTTTTTAAGAAGAAATGATTTGCTAAGATTTTATTATCTCCCTTGTTCAGTATAATGTAAAAGATTCCCCTGTAAAAAATTTTTATCTATAAGATAGAAAGACTATTTTTAGGATCGGATGTTTTTGATTCTCGATACTTATCGGATGAATTTCTGTACAAAACATATCTAAGAACACTGCCAGACATATAAATTAGCTTTATGTGAAATTTGCAAAAGATATGCTCAGCCGTTTCGGTTCCTATGAGGAAAGAACTCACACACAAAGTGACTGATATATATGTATGTACTAGCAGAGAGATCCAATATTGTCTGGGAGAGAACGAGGATCATTGAATGTTTCACCATTCCATAATTTATTATCATCTAAATCGGTAAAACCGCTCATTTTTCAATCCTCCCGACAGTTACTTAGTCCACAATACATTATAGTCCATATTGCACTGTAGAGAACCTACTGTTGAGTTTATAAAATTATTTTTATAGAATGGTTTGAAGTAAAGTTTTAAAATGCAAATATCAAGTGTCATGGTGTAGGGTTGCTCTAGCCAAAAACATTCATTTTGAACGCACCCCTGTCATATCAAAATGTCTACTGTTGATTTTATATGGTAGGCTGCTTGTGCGGTAATAAAATTTCACTAATGCGCTTGTGATGTTAAGCTGTATATTAACTTCAGCCAAAATCGCCGATTCTTTCTTTTATCGGATTTTTTTTCGATTATCGAGACTTATCGAAGGCATTCTGATACAAAACCTATCTAAGAACACTGCCAAGCATGTAAAGTATATTTGTGTGAAATCAAAAAAAAAAAAAAAATTGGCGCAGCCATTTAGGAGTCCATAGATAACTCTTTCTCTCTCTCTCTCACTCACTCTCACACACACACACACACACACAGTTCCGTTTATATAATAGTATATATATATATATATATAAAGTAAGCTTGTCTATCTGTGTGTGTGTCAAACGTTCTCTACCAAACTACTTGGTCAATTTAAGTCTACAGACCTGAAATTTGATAAATAGGGGACTAGCTGGATGCCTAGCATTGCCCGGTTGTACAATATGCTTGAACGTAATATAATTTATGCAGATTGCATACGCATTATTATAGAATCAATCCTCTTTTGAATATCATATATTACGATGTATTAATTTGCCCAGTGGACTAATTTGCAAAAAATAAAAATAAATAAATGTCAGCTGATATTTGGGCTTGATGATGAATGCCCTGGAAAGTTACTTCTAATTAATGATTAGTTTTAAAATATGCAAACGAAGAAATGATTTGAGCAATTTATAATGGTACATATTCTTTTATCGTAAATTTACTTCGTTAATAAGAAAAAATTAAAATAAAATGGTGAGATGCAACCGGATTTGAACATCGGATCATTCGATCTGTAGTGAATCCTCTACCACTGAGCTATATTTCCAGATGTCGATGATTTTTTTTTTTTTTTTTAAGAAGAAATGATTTGTTGAGATTTTATTATCTCCCTTGTTCAGTGTAATGTAAAATATTCCCCTGTAAAAATTCATTTTTATCTATGAGACAGAAAGACTATTTTTAGGATTGGATTTTTTTGATTTCTGATACTTATCAGATGAATTTCTGTACAAAACGTATCTAAGAACACTGTCAGACATATAAATTATCTTTGTGTGAAATTTGCAAAAGATAGGCTCAGTCGTTTTGGAACCTATAAGGAAGGAGCTCACACATACAATTGGTCCTGCATATGACCTTAAACTATATCCGATAGTGAGGCCCTAGCTTGTGGGTTTTGGGGAGTGTGGAACCACCCCTTAATTGCCATTGCTCCCAGGTCAACTCTGACCCGGAGTGGTAGTACCTGATAGGATCTCAACTATGGGTTAAATAGAAACAGGCGACTTGAAAAAAAAAAACAACAAATATACTCTATTAAAAAATTGCTCTTCAAAATAACTGGATTTGGCATTAAATAACCTGAAAAGGCTTGATATGCCGTAAAACAAAAACAACCAACCGCACACAAAAAGTGACTTTTATATAATAGTAGAGATTCAGATACAATTCTAAATTTAGCTGGTAAAAATAGTTGCTAAGGGATCAAAATTAAAAAAGAACTTGGCAGACGTAATCTGACTTAAAATGCTCCTCTGCTCATAAACAGATATACATTTATACGTTCAAGTTGGTTAATTTGTAAAGTTTTAATGTGCATGTAGACTAAGCTCAAATAATAGCGAATAATGTTGAAGAGCTAAATGTTTCAGTTCTAGATAATGGCAACCAAGTCATATTTTTTTTTTTTTTTTTAACTTTTGACATCACTACTATGACCAGTGTTTATAAATAGAACGTTTAATTATACCCCTCCTTTTATATAAAAAAAATATTGCAACATATAATTATTGGATTTACACCTAAAAAGAAAATGGAAATTTTTTTTTTTTTTTCCAATTTTGTCTACATGTAATTCATCAAGATGTGTTACCTCTCCTAAAATTAGCCCTTGTTTCTTAATGTATTGCTGTTATCCTTCTTTTTTTTTATGAAGTCTTTTGGAAACACTAGTAGTGGACAATGGTGAATTTCTAATTGCTTTTATGCTCTCTCTCTCTCTCTCTCTCTCTCTCTCTCTCTCTCTCTCTCTCTCTCGGTGGTGGTTGTAATGGTTGGTCATCAATTTCATCCGCTATTTTGCTTTTTAAAGGTTTTTTTTTGGCTACGTTGCATTTTTAATCTGATAAAAATACATCCAGAATTGTTTCCATTTAAATTTAAATTAAAAAAAAAACATAAAAAATGGAACTATTTTTTGTTTTTATCTCTCTCTATACCCCCCACGTACATGTGTGTGTGTGTGTGTGTGTGTGTGTATGTATATATATATATATATATATATATATATAATTTGAGGATGCTATTTTTCAAAAGTAGGGTAACCAATGAAATATAACGAGGTTAATACAAGAGTGCTCAATACGGAAGTAGAGCAAGTTACAGTTTCAATTTGTCTTTACATAAGCAGTAATTTGTTGCTACACAGTCATGAGCATGTTTCGGTCTTCTAGTATTTAGTAACTAGAGACCTC
>NC_136520.1:40153224-40198224 GCF_053919585.1 Euprymna scolopes
CTGAGGGAGTGGCACTCGTCTGACAAGACGTTGCAATCATCATCATCATATATATATATATATATATATATATATACACACACACATATATATGTGTGTGTGTGTATAAGATGTTTTGTTATTTGTTTAGCAATATAAGCAGTCGTTTAGTTAGATTTAGTTTTCGCTTTCCTAAGCGGTGAAGAGTTACCCCCCCACCTCTTCTTTTTTTGCGAAACATAGTTTTTATCTATTTATTTTATATTTATTAATTATTCAAATATTTGTTTTATTTAAATATTTTAAAAATCATTTTACATGCATAAAAGTGTATCTGTGTACACATCTTTCTGGGTATCACCCGTCATCAGCATGGCTGCACTTCTTGGAAAAGGAATAAACTTTCTGACTACACAAGCGGCTGTCTACCAGTGTTTCTCTATCTCTCCGTTCTACTGTAGTTAGATTTTGTTTACTACTATGTCTGTCCACTGCACCAAAGGCCCAGGTACCATCTTTAAATCGACCTCTGGTTTATTTTCACTTAAAGAAGTAGGATTCATCAATTTCTACTTCCTTGGGAGTATTTTCTGAATTTAATCCATCAAAAAATATCAGATTGTTTAACATATCTTTTTCATACACTTCTCGCCAAACTTTCACAAGAAACACCCGTCTAGCAGAAAAGACTATCACTAGTTTCCCCCACTCTTTATCTGTGCCTAAACCTAATCGTAGATTCCATGAGCAAAGCGTCTTTCTTAGAACTGCACGCCTATGGAATTGTCTTCAGTTTTTCTGCTTTCCAGCTGACTACAATATGGTTGTCTTCAAGTCTAATGTAAACAAGTTTTTGATGAGCCGTTCCATATAAGTTAACAAATTTACCAAATCTCCATTACTAACGGTTACTATATTGTCCAATTTCTACTGTACACTCTTTAACCCTTATCCTCGAGTGACCTCTTGGCCTTCATAAGTGGTGATGCCTATGAAAAAAAACAAAAAAACTTCTCTGATAAATTGTTTCTGGTCAATGTCAGTGTGGGAATCAACACCGATTTCATTCTCAATTTCATATTACTTCATATACATACTGCAACAAACCTGATCAGAATTATCTGATTTATTTGCAGACTAGCGGAGGTGCCTGGCGTTGCCCGGGTGTTTAGGTGGTGTAGTAAGGAGCCCTGGGGAATGGGGGGGGGGTAAACAAAAGTGGCGGGGGGCGCCCAGGTGTGTGTAGGTGGTATAGTAAGAAACCATGGGGGGGGGGTTAAAAAAGTGGTAGTAGCGAGGCGCGGGGAATCAACACAACAGTAGGCAGAGGTGTTAAAAAAAAAAAAGACAGACTTGACCCCGTAACACAAAGGAGGAAAAAAAAACAAAAAAACCCTGACGTCTTTGTCGATGTCTCCATAGCACGACCGGAAGTCATGAACGTCAGAATTAACCGTAGTCAATTGAAAAGGGAACGATGACTTGCTAAAATGTTGACGAAAAAAAATCCACCCCTCCTTGTACAAAACGGCCGAGTTTAGGGTGAAGGAATTAATGTTTTGGGCCAATTTTCTATATTTGTCGTCTGAAGGTTCGAGGTTTAAAATGATACCCGTTTGGTCAGGTTCCGTCGCCTCTGTCGAAAGTTTTTGTGAGACATACAAACACACACACACACACACACACACACACACACACATTTTGCCCTTTATATATATAGAAGATAGATGGCTTTTTTCAAGAAAGACCCCTTTCCGTTTCTGTTATCAATAATCTATATACATAAAAGCCTATATGTCTGTCTGTCTGTCTCCATATTTTCAAACTCTATCTCTTTTGAAACTAAAAGTCGCAGAGCAGTGCTAGGGGCTTCAAATGATTGGATTTTTTACAAACCGTTCTTTCATGAATCTTTATCGAATTAAAATAATTTTAAAGGGGTCAAAAATGGATCAAAATTGAAAAAATCGTTAGACATTTTGTACGTTCATCTTACTTTATTTTTAATCAGTTCATATACATGTCACGTTGGTACAGTTGTAACGTCACCAGCTTTGAATACTAAAGTTTTGCTTTTGGTTTCGATTCTAACTGATGGCACCCAAATACTTTTTTTTTTTTTTTTACTTTTGAAATCACAACTATAATAATATATACAAAATCTGGACAAATTAAAATATCATATTTAAGAGTATTTTACGACCGGGCAAAGCTAGTAATATTTATATTTATTATTGCAAATTTTTTTTTCAGTTTTGAAAGGATACGATTTTTTATTTCTCTTTCATAGACTGCTTTGGCAAGTATCCTGCGACTATGTTCTTGTGGAGACGAGGTCGTTTTTTACTTGAAATGGTTATATTGTTCGAACGATTATTTTAGCATCTCAAATTATGTCTTGCAAAAAAAAAAAATGCTTATTTTTTCTTAGTTGGTACTAGTTACCTCCTTTACATAATCATCTAAAATTCCGATTATCTCAATTATCAATAATTATCGAAGATATTACAACACAAAACCTATCTAAGAACACTGTCACATAAAGTACCTTCGTGTGAAATTTCATAAAAATCGGCTCATTTTGAAATTCATAGGGAATGAACTCATTCCCCACATACAAAGTTCCTTTTAATATGTCATCCACATACAGTTCTGTTTCGCTGTTTCACAGTTCATCAGTGCGGCTAGACAGTCAACTACCTCAAGCCAGGATTGAAACCCGACTGCCTGTACGACAGTCAACGCTCCTAACCATTACGCTAATCGGTGGCTGCTGTGCGAGTCGTGAATTAACGATGTTTTGACATCGTCCGAAATACCTAAGCTCAATTTGTTCACACAAAGAGCATCAGTTTATACGCTAATGGTAATTCGCGCATCACTTCTCAATATGCTCAACTCAAGATGAGGAGCATTATAGTCATCCCCATACGGCTAGACAACTACCTCAAGCCAAGATTGAAACCCGAATATATATATATATATATAGGTTGTATAGATTGGTTTCCTAGAGTTAAATCCAATGAAACCCAGCTGGTATGTATATTCTGTTTATTATACAAACATTATTGGTTACATATGTGCATACATGTTTCAGTTGAATCCTAATTCATGGACACCACCTCATCAGACCAAAAAAATCTTTTCAATATGGCTCCTCTGTTTTGGTCTTATGAGGTGGTCTCCTGGAACTAGGAGTTCACTGAAACATGTATGTACATATGTAACCAATTATGTTTGTATAATAAGACTATATATATATATATATATATTGGTGGCTGCTGTGCGAGTCGTGAATTAACGATGTTTTGACATTGAAATACACTCAGCTCTTTAGACTATGGTTCTAATCTCCTTTAAATATATATATATATATATATATATATATATATATATATATATATATATATAGTATAGTATAGGGAGATGTGTGTGGAACAGATTTTTGTTGAAATTGAATGAATGGATGAGAGTTCTTGGCTAAGTAGATGTAGAACAGTTGAGGTAGCAGGGTCAGTTGACAGGAAGGGAATATTCGAGAAAGTGGTAAGGATGAGCTTGAGAGAAAGAAGGATGAATAAAGATTGGTCAGAGAGGAATTAGTTCTGAAGTTAATTTCTAAAACTCGTCCAACACACAGTAGCTTCCTTCAGTCATTAACCCTTATCCTTGAGTGGCCTTTGGGTCTTGATATGGAGTGACAAATAATATATGACAATTGTCAACAATTATCCTTACTCTCTATTTGAATAAAATGCAAATTCCATGGACAAGGTTTCTTTCCTAGATCTGCCCTACTATGGTACCTTATACCATGGGGCTACTACCCGCTGATTACAACATGGTTGTATTCAAATCCAATGTAAACAACTTTTTATTGAGCCATCCTCTTAAATAATCAAATTTTACCGAATTTCCACTACTACCGATCATTACGCTATTAGGTCTCCCTTTGCCAAACTTTCACTAAGAATACTCAACTAGCTAAAACCTCTATCAATTATTTCCTCCACTCTCTATTGGTATATAAACCTAAACGTAGTTTCCATAAACAAATCTTATTTCCTAGAACTGCTCACCGGTGCAACTCTGTTCCACTGGTCTGTTTTCCAGCTGACTACAATATTGTCGTCTTCAAGTCCAACATAAACAAGTTCCTGTTGAACTGTCTTCTTAAATAATCAAATTATGCCAAATTTCAACTATCAGACTATTATCACAATGGCTACCATTCATACTTATCCTCGAGTGACCTCTGGGCCTTGATAAGTGGTGGCCTTGTTGTAAAATTTTTTAAAAATCTCACCTGAGACACTCATTAAACCTTAAAACTAAACGAAACTTCCTTGAACAAAGTTTCTTTCATAGAACTACCTGTCTTTGGAACTCTGTTATTCTGGTCTGCTTTCCAGCTGACTACAATATTGTCGTCTTCAAGTCCAACATAAACAAGTTCGTGCTGAACCGTCCTCTTAAATAATAAAATTATATCAAATTTCCACTATTAACGATTACTAGACTCTTTTTGCAATGGCTACCATACACACATAAAGCCTTATCCTCGAGTTGCCTCTGGGCCTTGATAAGTGGTGACTCTGTTGTACAAAAATTTGTTAAATCTCACCAAACACCTGAAACACTCATTAACTCTTAAAACTAAACAAAACTTCCACGAACAAAGTTTCTGTCTGTGGAACACAATATCGCAGGGCTGCTTCCCAGATGACTATAACATGGTCGTTTTCAAGTCTTATGTAAACAAGTTTGTTTTTTTCCGTCCTCTTCAATAATCAAATCCTGCCCAAATTCCACCATTATCAATGATGGTGTTGTCTCACTGATCATTTGATACTCATTAACCCTTATCTTCGAATTACCTTTGAGACTTGATAAGCGGTGATCCACTCCCTACTTAGTTAAAGAAAAAAAAAAAATTTTTTTCTATTTCTTCAACTCTCTTAGACACTAGCCCAGTCTAATAATAAAAAAGTCAGCACTGAAAATTTTGTACAATGCATTTCACTTTCCTTTTTTTTTCCTGCTGTTGGCTTCTTCTTGACACTCGCTGTTTTCATTCTCTCTGCTTTTCTAGTGCATTTACAGATGCTTGCCTTAGCATCACATATTTATGTCTGAAATTAATATTCTATGCCTGGTGAATCAGAAGACCAGGTGACTCAAAATCCACAGCAAACGGTGTCAGATAAAGAATTTGCATTTGTATAAAAATATTCTGCTTACTAAACCGCGCTTCCTGTTTTAGTTAAAAAAAACATACTTTAGCAACATTTTACATGAAATAGTTTTGTTTTTATTTTTTAAATAATATATTTTAACAATACAAATAAAATTATTAATACAAAAAAAACATTTTATTCTGTTTTTTCTAAAAAAAAAAATGAAGAAATCAATTAATATTTCATAAAGTAGTTTATTTTTTATAATACTAAATAATAATACTAAATTATAATACTAAATTATAATACTAAATAATAATACTAAATTATAATACTAAATTAGCGTTCTAATGTTTTAGTATTATAAAAAATATATTACTTTATTAATTTTTATTGATAAGATATATTTTAAAAAATACAATGAAACATTTAATACAAAAATTCTACTTTTCTAAAAAAACATTTTCTTCTGTTTTTCTAAAAAAAAATGAAGAAATCAATTAATATTTCATAAAGTAGTTTATTTTTTATAATACTAAATTATAATACTAAATAATAATACTAAATTAGCGTTTTTAGTGTTTTAGTATTATAAAAAATACATTATTTTAATTTTTATTGAAAAAATATAATTTAGCTATACAATAAAACATTGATACAAAAAATTACACCTTTGTAAAAACAACATTTTATTCTATTTTTCAAAAAAACAACAACATTTTATTCTATTTTTCTAAAGAATAATAAAGAAATCAATAAATATTTCGTAAAGTAATATATATTTTTAAAATACTGAAAAGAAATTCAAAGGCAACGAAACAATAAAATTTAATTTATTATTTTATACACAAAAATAGTCAAATATTTTTTTTGTAAAAGATATGTTTAAAAATAAAAATGTGTACAAAGCTTTTGAATATTTTTTTTTTTTACGCTAATTTTAAAACTTATTTTTAAACTAAAACAGGAAGTCTGGTTCAGTAAGCGGAACATTTTTATATGAATCAAATTTTTTTTTATGCCAATTTTAAAACTTGTTTTTAGACTAAAACAGGAAGTCCGATTCAGTAAGTGCAACATTTTTATATGAATCAACTTTTTTTTTATGCCAATTTTAAAACTTGTTTTTAGACTAAAACAGGAAGTCCGATTCAGTAAGTGGAACATTTTTATATGAATAAAATTTTTTTTTTTTATCTGACACCGTTTGATGCAGACTTCCCGTCGCCTGTTTTTCTGATTCATCTTATGCCTATACCATCCATTGTCAGTGCTGGTTAAATATTATGAGACTAGCGGGACCTGTAGAAATTTTACAGAATGAGAAATAATCAACAAACATTTTGATAAAGCTGATATTTCTCTGAATAGTGGAAAAAATAAGATTTTTGAACAGAAAAACTGATAACAGCAAATATGAGTTTATTAACATTTCAATGAAAATAGTGACGATTGTATTTTAAATATAGGGCTGACTCAAATGAGATAAATTAATAAGTACTAATAAATACTTAGAAAGTAATATTGTGCTACATAGTTCAATACAAATAATAAGATCTCATTGTAAGTAACAATCTTTAATTTAGTCCTTCAGTCCAGCATCAATTGGGAGACAATGGTTTTATTTTTTGCTCTTTTTTTTCAAATGTTTCCTTTCATTGTTGAAAGAACCACTGCACATTAAAATTACTATGAGTTCCTTTCTCACACCATTACAACAATTATCATATACTAGCAAGACCTGTGGAAATTCCACAGGTCTTGCTAGTTCTTATGAGTCATTATTCCTATGTAATATATTGATGTTGGCATTTTGTAGATATTCAGTGTAAATGGAGACACTTTGATATTATTGTAGCTTTTTTTGTTAAAACTGCAAAAGTATTTATCTAAGCTAGCATGAACGCCCGGCAAAGCCTGGTCATAAAGTACGCTTAAATATGATATTTTAATTCTTGCAGATTTCGTATATATTATTATAGAGTTAAATGCTCTATCGATTTTTATATATTATAAACTTGCGATTTCAAAAATAAAAAAATATGTCCATATGACTTGGGTGCATTAGCTTGAATCGAAACCGATAACTTGAGTTCCTTCAGCCATAACCGAGACCAAAACTTGTGAAGAATTCTTGGTAAAATTATTTATAAAAAAAATAGATGACTTAAGTGCCATCAGCTATAATCGAAACCGAAACCAAAATTTATAAAGAATTCTTGGTAAAATTATTTATCACAAGAAATGGAAGTACATAACAATTAAAGGACCCAAAAAATAAGACACACGCTATCGTATTAATATATAGATTATTATTATGATATTCGCAAAAAAGATTACATCAAAAGGAACTTTCACAAGAAACACTCGTCTAGCTGTAAACACTATCAATAATTCCCCCCACTCTTTATCTGTGCCTAGACCTAAACGTAGATTCCATGAACAAAGCTTTTTTATTAGAACTGCACGCCTGTGGAATTGTCTTCCGTTTTCCTGCTTTCCGGCTGACTACAATATGGTTGTCTTCAAGTCTAACGTAAATAAGTTCTTGATGAGCCGTTCCATATAAGTTATCAAATTTAACAAATTTTCATTACTAATGATTATTATATTGTCCAATTTCTACTATACACTCTTTAACCCTTATCCTTGAGTGGCCTCTTGGCCTTGATGATGAGTTGATACCTATGAAAAAAAAAAAAAAAAGAAAAAGTCCAATGTGAACAAGTTCTAATTGAATCGTCCCCTAAGTAATCCAAGTTTCAAAATTCCCACTGTTTACTATGCTAAAATCACAATGACTAATGTATACCTATTAACCCTTATCCTCGAGTGGCCTCTGGCCTTGATAAGTGGTGACACCCTTGTAAAAAAAAAAATAAATAAATAAATAAAAAAGGAGGTCACTCATTCTTGTCCAGGGTTGCCAGCTTGGCCTTTTTTAAGCCAACTTTCGAGAATTTTTTTTTTTTTTTTTTTTTTTTTTTGAAGCAGTTTGCTCTTCAAAAATTGTATTTTTTTTTCCAAAGCGTAACATAGAGACTAGCTAAGGAAGGAACAAGCAGAATATTATAGATATATTATATATATATATATTATAGATGAGATTCTTAGGCAGGAATGATAGATAAAAAAAAAACAAAAAAAACTATAGTAGTTTGGGTCCATAACTATAAAACAGCAATAAATAAACATTTGCAAAGTAATTTGAATCTCTCGAAAATGGCAACCATTTATATCGCATGAACTGAAATATTACTTATTTTATTTACCTCTCCATGGGTTTAAAAATAAGGTCAGGTGTTAAGTTGAAAAGCCAGTGCATTAGGATTAGCGCCCACAAAAATCGGCATCCCCATGTATGTGCGCCTTAAGTGATTAATGATAAACTAATCCCCTTTTCAAAGAGAAGGTAAAACCTGGGAGAGAGGACATCCTGTTACTGAACAGTACTATACCTCAACCTGCCAGCAACAACGTCAGTGTCGGACTAATTAACAAAAAAGCTTTGCTGTTTGAAATAAGTTGCAGCAACTTAATATTATTTAGATTTGATTATTATTTATATCACTTTGATTATTATTATTTATATCACTTTGATTATTATTATTTATATCACTTTGATTATTATTATTTATATCACTTTGATTATTAAAATTTAAAATTGTTGCAGAACTTCAGTGGATACCATATACCATATATTTTGACATATAAGGCGACCGTCAGATGAGACAAGGTACAAAATCGGAGCAAATTTTATTAAATTTTTCATATATCGGTTGTATAAGGTGACTGCTAAATCATGAAGCCAAGTTTGTTTAGCCTAGGCTAGAGATAGCAACACCCGGTATCTTTTGAAATATTGGGTTTTAAAGATGATTTTTTAACTTTAATGGTTGTCTTATATGCCGAAATATACATATACAATATATATATATATATATATATATATATATATATATATATATATATATATATATATATATATATATATATATATATATATATATATTCAGAAAAAAATATATATATGTATATATATTCAGAATATATATATATATATATATATATATATATATATATATATATATATATATTCTGAATATATATACATATATATATATATATGTGTATCTATCTATCTATCTATCTATATATATATATATATATATATATATATATATATATATATATATGTATATATATATGTATCTACTTGGCCGTGTCTATTCTTATATTCTTTTGGGGCTAATTTGTTGCATTTGCTTATTATGTGGTTTATTGTTTTTGTCATTTTGTCCACAGAGTCTGCATTTATGTCTTGTCGATCCTTACTTTGATGTGATTGGTTTTAACCGCGTTATCTTGTGCAGCTGTTATTAGGGATTCAGTTCTTCTGTTTAGGTTCTCTTTTCCTAGCCATGTCCAAGTGTTTCGTTAGTATCATCTTTTGTCATTCTTATGAATCGTCCATGTAGCTGTTTCTCTTCCTATTTTTCTTTTTTTGTCTTATCCCTCATCTCTTCTGTTTTGTTTGATTTTTGAGTGTCTCTTGCTGTGGTTTTCTTTCGGTGTTCTGCATTATGTATTTTTTACACAGTCTTCTATACAAACCAGCTCTCTTCCTCCGTGTTTTCTTTTCACGCAGAGTCGGTCAATATCATCCTTTAGGTGTAGTGCATTGTGTATAGTCATGAGTTTCTTGGTTTTTTGGTCGAAATGCCTCAGATATTCTTTGGCCCAGCCTATCAATGGTCCAGAGTATCTTACGATTGACGCTGCCCATGTATTTATACCTTTTACTATATAGATTAGTTTCAAGGAGTTTTCTTGTGCTTCTGAGATATTCGTTTCCAATTTTCCCTTTCATTTCTGTTGTTTTTATAGTGTCTGCTTCCAGAACTTCCAAATATTTGTAGTTATCTTGTTCACCTAATGCCCTTATCTTAGTGTAGTTGGGTATTATTATTATTATTATTAGTAGTAGTAGTATTAGTAGGAGGAGGAGGGGGGGCTTTGCCCTGGGCGTGAAATACGCTTAAATATGATATTTTAATTTGTTCAGATTTCGTATATATTATTATAAAGTCGTGATTTCAAAAGTTAAAAAAAAAAAATATTTGGGTGCCATTAGCTAGAATCAAAACCAAAACTGCAGCGTTCAAAGCTGGTGACGTTACTACTGTACCAACGTGACAAACATATGAACTGATTAAAATTAAACTAAGATGAATATACAAAATGTTTAACGATTTTTTTTTCAATTTTGACCCACTTTGACCCCTTAAAGACTATTTTAACCGGCTAAAGACCCATAAAAGAACGGTCTATAAAAAATAGAACTGAAAGAAAATTAGTTTAATAATAATAACTCTCTAGTTTCTAGTTCTCTGGGAAATTCCATGTCTTCTTATTTGTACTCACTTGGAGTTTTCGCGCAGGTTATCATCAGATATTACTCACTGACAACTGGTCCTGTCTCTGAAGTCTAGGTGGCAACAAGTCTCCCCAGATTTCCAGTATTCACTGCCTCTTTATGGCGATTGCCGGGAGCTGGTGTCTTGTTGAAGTAGGAAGTGGGAAATACAGAAATAAAGATTGCTGAACTCACACAAGAATTGGAGAAAATTATGTATATTAAATTGAAAATATTACAAAGAAAAGGTTCTTGCAAAACTAATTGTGTTTGCGGCTTTAGAAGTCCAATAAAAAGTTCTTTATCGTCCAAAGTCTTGGACAGCTCCCTGAAAAAGTTCAATCAAAATTCGGCGGCAAATTTAGGAGAGATTTTCCATAGTTGTCTATAGGCCGACGATTGATTCAAAAAGAGGGCGAATCTGTTTTTCCAGAATTCTGCTTATATTAAATGTTTGTTGATTGGCCAAGGAGCTTCATCCTAGCCAATCAAAATAGGGCTTTCAGAAAGGAGAAGTGGTCGACATAATTAGTTTGAACAAAGGGAGGTAACTACTTTTTTTATATCTTTTGATAACTTTTGAAAACGACTTTGTCTTATCACAGCAGCTGCTTGACATTGACTTCTTTGCTGGCAACAACCATTGGTCTTCACTGGAATTTTGGTGGCAATAAGCCTACCCAAGGTCCTAGTCATCTTCACACTCATCCACTGGAGGTCTTGTTAGTGCTTTCTCTCCTTGATCTTTCCATCTTCCTTGACCATTTGCAACTATTTGGTGTGGCGCTAGTTGATGCCAACACCATAACCATAATTTTTTTTTGGGGGGGGAGGGAGAAGTTAACTTACTGTTGTTGTTATTATTTTTATTATGATTATTATTATGTACTCACTAGGAGTTCTCACACAAGCTATATTATTCGCACTATCATTATTATTATTTATTTATTTTTTCTGTTGTATATTTTTGCTAGTATATCTTCAATTATATAAAGGCCATTTGTTTGCATGTATATATGTATATATGCATGTCCAGTTAAAAGTAAAAAAACTACAAAACAAATATCCACAAAGTTGATACATTCTTGATCGACATTGCCCTGGATGAATAATGCCTAAATATCAAAAACAAAAATACTCATTCTCTAGAGTTCAACTGGGTCATATTGCATCAATGGATGGTCGCTTTTTCAGTGTTATTATGGATTAATGTGAAAAGAAACTGCGGACTTATTCTTCAAGGAAAATATAAGGAAGAATGTCTGTGTGTCTCTGTATGTCTAGCTGGAGAAAGAGAGTGAAAACGAGAGAGTAGAAAGAGGGAAAGATGGACAGTTAGGTAGAGAGATAAAAGTTTTAAAATAGAAATATGTTAAACTTTTATTCCGGGCAACGCCGAATAGCCCTGATAGCGTAAGTGTTCAGTTTGCTACTGAATAACTAATTACAACAATTTGTTGTTGATCTACCCATAGCCATGATTAAATACAAATTCCTCTAAAAAATATATTTAATCCAATTTCATATAAAAATCACACATTGAATATGTACTTCCTTTTTTTTCTTCTTCAAAATTACCTTTTTGTTCACAAGAAATTGTCAGTAATTGTTGAATTTAGCAATTAGTTCATTATGGTGCTTGTTTTCTTTTTATTTGTTTGTTTATGAAACACATAAACGCAACAAATCTGTCAGGGGAATTTGCCTGCTATCCTTAACTGCTATATCAATTAGACTTCAGTAACAATATGGTAACACAAACAGTATAATAACAAAATCTAATATTAGTCCAATATTTAATTCTTTAATTTTACGTAATAACCATCGATTATAAAATATGTCCATATTGTGCGTACCCTAAAATTTTTGTAGCTCCTTGTACCTTCCCCACCCCAACGCCAACCCCTGCCATTTTTTTTTTAAAATCAAAATTCGACTTGTGGTCTCCTTGAAAATATTTCATGGCTCCCATTGAGAAATCTTGGTGTAGAACATCAATCCAACATTGCGCCTCTACTGGATAATGATTCAGCCTTTGAGTGGTTTCGCGTAGGTGCCAAACATTCCTTTCCATCATGCTGCTGTGCATTCTGTGTGTCCATTTGTCCAGTTGACCTGAAGGACGGACATCAATGCCAAACGTTACGAGCGTCATTCAAAAAAAAAAAGCATCTGTATCTTCCTTGTGTTATCTGTTTGACATAATAATGTGCCGCGTCTCTTCCTTCTCCTTTTCGCTGTGTATCCTGTTGGCACCGATGTTATTGTGATGTAAGGTACAGTATATGTCGATGCTGATGACTTGCTGCTGCTACTGCTGCTGATGATGCTGATGAAACTTTGTTTTGCTTGTTTGTCCGGTTGACCGATAGAATCGCGGTGTCCAGTCCCATCCACTCCCCAGCCGATGTTTTGCTGTGCCACTTTTTTAACCCCTTTTTTTTTTTTTTTTGCGCCTGTCCATTTTCTACAACTAGTTAGAACATCTTAGACATATATTTACACAATGAAAATAAACTTTTTCTTTTTTTTTTTTTTTAATTCATCAATTTTAAAACTTTTTATTTTTTTCAGTTCAGTTTTGGAATAGAGACTGCATCGATTTTTGGCTTTGTTTTTAGTTTAAAAAAAAAAAATCACATTACTTTTAAAAAGTCAATACTGCCAAGACTAAGCTTCTCTCCTGTAATAATTACAAAAAAAAAACCTTCTCAACCATGGCTAAAGATACATTATCTGAAAGTGCTTCATTCAAACTCCTTGACTTAACATTCATAGGGAACATGAATTAGGACAGGCACATTGTGGGCATTGCGAAGGCAGCTGCAAAGAAGGTGGGCTCTCTCTACCGTACTAGAAAGTTATTTATGCCTGAGAGTATCCTGTACCTCTACAAAGCCATCATTCGCCCATGTATGGAGTATTGTTGACAGCATTCAAAAGAGAGTCACCGACCTAATAGTAAGTTAGGCTTCAACCTTTATCCCATTGACGAAATATTGCATCCCTCTGCCTGTTTTACAAGTATTTTGATGGTAGCTGCTCCAACCTTGTACACCCTCGAGAAGCAGCAAAATCCCACCTCCACACAGTAGAAATCCCTAGATGCCAGAAAGTCTTCTACTCTAATAGTTTCTTTCCTTGAACTGCTGGACTTTGGAATTCCTTTCCAGATCCTTGCTTCCCTGACTATACTGACATGCAGAAGTTCAAATGCAATGTAAACAGACATCTTGCTGCTCAACTCCCTACATAGTATCCCTGCAAATTATGTCATAGATAGTACCCCCCCTACAGCAAAGTGGAACCGTGTCTTGTTTGGGGTGAAAATGCAATTAAAAAAATAACACAATTACAAAAATAATAATAAATTACATTACTTTTAGAAGATCATCCCACAACACAAAAAAAAAAAAAAATAATAAAAAATCACGTTAATTTTAAAAAGTCGTCTCACAACACAATTAAAAAAAAAATAATAAAAAATCACGTTAATTTTAAAAAGTCATCTCACAACACAATTAAAAAAAAAATAATAAAAAATCACGGTAATTTTAAAAAGTCATCTCACAACACAATTAAAAAAAAATAAAAAATCACGTTAATTTTAAAAAGTCATCTCACAACACAATTAAAAAAAAAAATAAAAAATCACGTTAATTTTAAAAAGTCATCTCACAGCACAATTAAAAAAAATAATAAAAAATCACGTTAATTTTAAAAAGTCGTCTCGCAACACAATTAAAAAAAATAATAAAAAATCACGTTAATTTTAAAAAGTCATCTCACAGCACAATTAAAAAAAAATAAAAAATCACGTTAATTTTAAAAAGTCATCTCAACACAATTACAAAAATATAAAAAAAATCACCATTAATTAACCAACTTTAACATATAAATGTATATTTGCGCATGCATAGAGGATCATTTTAAGTCAAGTTATGCCTACCAAATTCCAGTTTTTCAATTTTGACCCCTTAGCAGTTACTTTTGAGAGCTAAAAGCTAAATAGAAATTGTTTCACAGGTCCGAATCCCCTTTATATCAAGTTTCAAGTCTGTAGCTCAAAAATTGACATAGTAGTTTAGTAGAGACTGTTCCAGACACACAAAAACAAGTCAACTTTTATATATATATAAAATTTTTATTCATGTTGCAATATTTTTGATATAATATGAGAGTATGATTGAAGAAAATTGGAAGGTTCTACCTATAAACACTAGCGATAGGAACTGACCAATCAAACGGAGCTACGTTCTGCTAGCAACTAATCAGAAACCGGAATTGCTCCATAAAAATATTGGATCTTTCCCACACATAATTTTTCGTGTGCACATGAGAAAGATCTTTGCTTTTTTTGTCTGCAAACTTTTAAAGTTCAAGATTGATACAGAATAGCTATCTGCTGAAAACTCTTTTTCATCTCCAGGACTTATACAGATTAGCTATCCATCGGAAACTCTTCTGAAATTAAGCATGGTTTTCAATTCAAAAATTTGTTCCTAATAAGGCAGGTTACCATGGAGACATAAAGAGCTTCTGTGACTAAAAGTCGGGTTGGGGGGTTGCAGCAAGATGTATGTTTATACTATATTTTAATTTCTGCATGTTGGTATAGTCGGATATAAAGGGAACAGGGAGCAAATTCTAAAGGAAAATGGTCGGATCGAAATAATTATTAGAGTATAAAGTTTTTCTGGCATTTGGTGTCTTTTATAATGAAGTAGTGAGATTTTGTTGTTAGGCAGGTTGATGGGGATATTTACATTGACGAATGTATAAGTGCAGTAAGTTTGTTGCAGCACAGGGATGCAACATTGTAGTGATGGGACAGGGGATGGTGCTTGGCAGATAGTGTGAGACCTATAACATTAGAGATTTTTTTTTTTTTTTTTTAAACACTGTTGGTGCATCAGCTCAGATGTGGCAACAATACTCTATGCATGAACAAATAATGGCTTTATATAGATATAGGATACTGGCAGGTGTAAGAAGTTTTCTAGCCCGATAGAGGGAGCCCACCTTTTTTGTAGCAGACTTGGCAGTATCTTCTATATATTTATGCCAATTCATGTTGCCTGTGTATGTTAGACCAAATAGTTTGAATTTTGGACTCAGGAAGGGTGCTCTTCGCTATTGTGTTCATATTCGGCACTTATACGGTTGAAAAAGGTATGACGCCCCATCCCTAAGCTTGAGGTCAAAATAGCAGCTTGTTTTCATAATCAAAGAAATAATTTACAATAAATATGGCATATCTGTATTAAATAACATAAAAAGGGTTGAAAGCTGTAAAAATAAAAAAAATAAAATGTGTATGGCATAGCAACTCTTTAATGGATATGTTGAAACAATAACTATTCTAAATGATTCATTGTATACAATGAATTGAAGACAAATTACTATTTTACCCACGGCTGGGGGTAAATATTGAGTATATGCCATTCCAAAGGGGATTAGTATGTAAATGGACACAATAGATCCCATCAAATTTGAATTTGGTTTAGGCGATCCACACCAAACCACCCAATCATTAGACCAATCATACACTACAGTCAACCAGCAATTAAAACAACCATACACTACAACAAATCAAACATTAAGGCAAACATACACCACAGCCAACCAACCATTAAACTGACCAACCATACACTGCAGCAAACGATTAACTAACCAACGATTGAACCACTCATACACCATAGCCAACCAGTTATTTAAGCAAGCATACACTACAGCAAATCAAACATTAAAGCAACCATACACCACAACCAACCAACCAACCATTAAACTAATCAAGCAACCCATCTACCAACTAACAATACACTTCAGAAAACTAACCATTAGACCAACCAATGATTGAACCAACCATACACCACAGCTAAGTAACCATTATACCAACAACTATTAAACTAACTATACACCAAAGCAACCCAAACATGAAACCAACCATACACCATCGCTAACTAACAATTAATATAACCATACATGCTTAAATTAATCCATCCATCCATCTATAGCCTTGGGGGTGGGGGCATAGGCCATCTGCAACTTTGTAGATGCTTTTGTAGTGAGGAGTTCTTTTTACAGAGTGAGAGTGCTGGCCCCACGCTCAGCCTTCCCAGAATGTACATACAGCGCCTAGCCTTCCCAAATGGTCACCCATCTGGTACTGGCCAGGCTCAATGTTGCTTAACTTCGGTGATCTGGTGAGAACCGGTGTGCCAACATGATTGTGCCATATATATGCTTAAATTAAAGGATTCAATAACTATTAGACTGAATAGTAGAATAAGTAAATTTCTAAAAATGGAAAAAATAAAAAAATGAATAAAATTTTTGAGTTTTTTTTTTTTTCTGTTTTCATTTTTATCAAAATAAAATAATTAGTTTAAAAATGCTGATCAGGTCAGTAACTGGGAAATTTTGGACTTCAACAGAAATTTTAGAGTGAACTTCATTCTTCAAACATTTTAGTCAGTTCTGGGAGCAGGATTAAGAGCAGTCCATAAAACTAATGAATAGTAATGTGCATTTTTTTTTTAATTATTTTAAAACAAAATCAAAAAAAATCGATTGCACCATTATTACAAAACTTATGAAATTTAATTAAATTTTTTTTTTTTTTACTCATAGCTATTATACTAACAAGTTTGCTTGTTTTTTTTTTTTTGTTTTTTTTTACACTATTTCTCTGGTTATTTTCTTTTTGTTGTAATTTTCAATGGCTTTGTTTTATTTTAATTTAAAAAAAAAAAAGTGGCTTCATTTTCCCGCCCAAATTGCTTTTTTTCTTTCTTTTATAATTAACTTTTTTTTAACTTTCTCTTTAGAAAGATGAAAAAAAGTGCATATTTAGAATTACACTTATTTTAAAATATATATATTTATATACAAAAAAGTTTTTACAGTGTATGCATTTGTCACAGAACAAAGATGTTATATTCCAAAAATCACGTAAATTGATCAAGTAGTTTTTTTTTTTATTGAATAAAATCAAATTATATGATTTTTAGCGATTAAGTATTTTTGGCAGCTATCCATGATCTCTCACTTATAGAAAAATAGATAAACCTCGTTAATCGAATCTAGTTGTCTGCTCTTGAATTTAAATGCATCCTACACAAATATGGCGACTGGCTTCTCCCTCATCTAGCACGTCATAAAATTTGATTTTTTTAAATAAAAAAAAAAGGACTTGATCAATTTACTTGATTTTTTGGATTATCACATCTTTGTTCCATGATGGGTACGTACATTATGAAGACTATTTCTGCATTTTCTGTATATTGGTTTTCAAATTAAGTGTAATTCTAAATAAGTACCGAAAAAAAAAGTGCCATAATAGTTCCCCTCGACTCATGATGCAAACCTTGTAAATTTTAATATCCCGCCCAATGAGAAATACAAAACGAGCATTGTGGCAAAAATCACCGGAAGTGTAAGTAAGCAGAATTATATTCTATGGATTCACACAGCAACTCTTTGACGACTCGTGCATTCTTCTATCATGATTGAATTTCTTATCTAGAATTAATTTTTCGAAGCTACATTTTTTTTGTCCTCTACAGCATGCCCTTAATGAGCGGTGGCGTTACTAATACATGTCCGCCATATTTATTTATAATGTAAATGTTATTGTTAACAAGTTTCCTTTTAGCCTTTTTTTTTTTTTTCAACAGGTGTGTCGTATTGTCAATATGGGTAATATTGACAATTGTAGGTCGTATTTCAAAACACAGGCAACATGGCCGCCAATATGTGATGTCGCTTGGCAATATGTAAAATGTGACCTTTGAAAACATAAAACGAAATACTTTTTTTTTTCGATTTTCTTTTGTCTGAATTTTTTTAATATATATTTTTTAATGATTTTATCAAGAGATTTGTTCATTTGTTTAATGCAAGAATTTTAATGAAACAATGAAAACATAAAAGTTGTGACTACTTTTTTTTTAATGGCAAAAAAAAAGACAATTTTTTTTCTTTTATAAAGATTAATGAGTGTTTCAAAACATAGAAAAAGGATTTTTAGAAAGAGATGTTTTTATTCTGTGGAAAAAAAAGACAAAAAAGATTTGACCTATATAGACTATTTTAATTGGAATTCATTATTGAGATAATTTATTTATTAATTTATTTTATTGCAGACTATTATCCTCATCTTTTCTTAGTTGTTGTTTCATGACGTTTCCACCAATTATTCCTCTGGCCTTCGTCAGGTGGTAACCACGACGGGATAGGAACTCCGAATCTCCTAACTGTATTCTTAGCAATCTCTGCCATCCATAGTTGTTGTCGTCTAACCACGTTTTGGCCAAGTAAGCCTCTGGCCAGCTTTGGGTAGGATTGAAACCGTTATTTTTAGACAATGCTCAACTAACCGAAGGGGCCCGTGGTGCAGTGGATAGAGACATTGAATCTTTACAGTTCCAGTTGAGAATTGTCTGAAGATAGCAGTTTCAATCCTACCCAAAGCCGGCCAGAGACTTACTTGGCCAAAACGTTGTGAGACAACAACTATGAATGGCAGTAATTGCTGTGGATGCAGTCAGGAGATTCGGAGTTCCTATCCTGTCGCGGTTACCACCTGACGAAAGGCAGAGGAATAGTTGACCAAAACATTGTGAAACAACAACTAAAAAAGATGAGGATGATAGTCCGCAATAAAATAAATTAATAAGATTTGACTTATTAGCATGCACTCTTATTTGTTTGAAAGAACCACACTGCAGTGTATTGGATTGGTAGTGAGGAAATTAGATTATGATACGTGCCAATTTCAATAAGTATAAAAAAATTTTTTACAAACAAAGAATGAATCAAAATTGAAACAAGACGCAAGTTTTTATTGTATTTTAATGTTAATATTTAAAAAAAAAAAAAAATTTTTTTTTTAAATAATAAAAAAAAATTTTTTTATAATTTAAAAAAAAAATTTTTTTTTATAATTTAAAAAAAAAATTTTTTTTTATAATTTAAAAAAAAAAAATTTTTTTTTTTTTAAATTATTTTAAAAAATAAGTCGTAAAAAAAAATCAGAAAACGTTTTTTAAAACGTGAGTCAAGATTTAAAGCAAGATGCAAAAGCTGATAAAACGTATTTCATTTCATGTTTCCGGAGTTGGCATCTTTGCATTTCCCAAGTGATGTCACATGTCGATGGCCACATTGCCTTGTGTTTCGAAATAGGGCCTACAATTGTCAACATAGCCTCGATATGATAATCCATACTAATGTTATAACATGTCTGAGCAGAAAAATAGTTCCATCACGTGAGCAACTATTTATGAATTGAATATGCAATGTTTATACCTTAGATTATGTAACGAATACTTTTGGCATTTTTTTTACAAAAGTAAAACATCAGTATTAATCAGTATAAATCCTTCCTTAGTATGATTGTAGATTAACCCACTCAGCTAAATCCTCCCTTATCTCAGCCCCTCCCTCTTAAAATTTCTAGGCAATTATATGTGAACACCTCGATAAAAAATGGTGGAAAGTCTACCCCTCACCACAACCACCAAAAAATAAATAAATAAACGATTATTTCAAATTTAAAGTGGAATATCGGTTTCGCATATAAATTTATCATAAAAAAAAGCAGTTAACATTTTTTGTTTTTTAAATATTTCTATTTTTTAGGCGATTATGTGTGCTTTTATGACGTTACCAGTCAAGGTTAGTGGGAAGAAAAAAAAAATAGTTAACTGTTCTCAAAAAAAAAAAAAAAACGGCTCAAAAATGGGTGATCGTTTTACATTAAATTTATAGATGAAACTGATCCACCACTATAAATTCTGAAATAGTTTTTCCCTCGTCCTGTCGCCAAGTTTTTCTTTGGAGTTCACATGTAATACCACAGTGTCAGTATTTGTATCAGACAGAAAAGACATATTTTTACTTTATTTTATCATAATAATTAATTCTCTATTACGATTCTACAAGAAATCCGATGATAGTCATTATTATTTAACCTGAGTGTGTCATTTTGGGGAATTTTCCATTACAATAAGAATAATAGTGTGATTGCATATTAATAATAATATGTTAGGAGAGAAAGCAGACTTTGACTTTATTTTTTGGCAACCTTGTAACGTTCGCTTTTACTATATTTTGTCCTTTAGTCTTCACATTTTATGAGCCATGTTTCTGACAAAGGAGTAAGAATTATTTTCTTTAAGAAGAGTAGAAAGTGAACCATGAGTTTATTTTCAGTACCCTCGTAACTCAACTTTCCTTATTTTGTCCTTCAATCCTCACATTCCATTAGCAATATTTTTGAGAAAGAGTGGAAGAATCTTATTGTTGGCTACTTTTTTTTACCATGAAATGTTTAACGCCCCTGATATCAAGTGGCTTCATGCCTTCATTGGAGCGATGTCCATAAAAAGCATGTTGTATATGCAGTCATATGCTGCAATTTTGTAGACCTGAATATATTTAATATAATCCTGGTCACGGCACCAAAAATGGCGTCTGTTTCATTGTTGAATATGATATATTAACAATTTTTTTTGTCACTATTCTCAAAATCCATGCAGAGACGGATCTTAAAGTATAAGTTTTATAATTAAGCTTCTAGTTCACTGACAAAGAGAGAAAGAGAGATGTTAGTTGTAAGGGGTTAGTTGGTGTGTAGCTCACCAACGAAAAAGTGTCGGGATGTCAAATCATGCTCGCCACTGTGTTTGTTCTCTCCATTTTCTGTTGTTTATTTTTCTCTTACATAGTCAGAAATCGACATTCCTGGAATTGTAAACATCAAGATATTACATTCTTCTTTTCTATTTTGCATTGCGCAGTTCATAACTTCTGACCTTGGAATGTAAGCAGTTCGTTGTTTTCATTTTAATTACAATTCCGGTTATTTTTATGGGACCAAAAATGTAGGTCAACACCATCTGGGATGTGCATGTGTGTACACCTCTGCTTTCAAATGTACATCGCCATGTCTCTATATCCAACAATAATAATTCTTCCCCTGCTTTCTGGCAAAGGTGGAAAGAATTGCTGTTTTTTGTTTTTGTTTTGGGATCAGAATTCATCTATCTTATCGTTCACCAGTTAATTTACCTTAAATTGGTATTATTTTTTTTAGCTCCTTACATCAAGTGACTCCATGTCTTGACTCAGGCAATTTTTATCAATAAAAAAAACTTAATAAAAAATATACAGTTAATATATTTAGAACTTTTATGTGAATTAATTTTCACAAATGTTAAAATGATATTTCAACATTTGGGGTTTTCTTTCTAAAATTTTTTTTTAATTATAATTCCATTATCTAGTTATTGATTTAATAGGATCTAAAAAAAAAAATTATGTCAGTTCAGACTATAATGGACATCTATATTACATCCCTCCTAGTCGGTCTGCCCATTTGACATTTTTTTCTGGCTAAAATTCTGTATGAACCTTTGTTATGACAAAGTGCAGCAAATTAAGTATTATGGTATCCGTTCAATGTATAATTAGAGATTAATAGGGATTGGTTTCTACAATACCACATTTACCTTAGAAGATTTGACTGAAATTTTCTATGAACCTTTGTTATGATAAGGTGTGGTGAGCTAAGTATTATGGTATGCGTTTGATACACAGTTAGTGATTAATAGGGATTAGTATTTAATGCAAAAAAAAAAATGAGCACAAATTTAACCATATTCAACCATCAATTTGGCATAAAGCCCTCATTCTAAGCCAACGGTACATAACTTTTGCCTAGTTTTAGCAGGCTAAACATTCTAATTTAAAAAATGTTTCTTCTCAATCTGGACAGTAAATGTCAAGGCAAATTTCTAAAACTAATTCTATTGATCAATATTTTTTGTTAATAGAGCAACATACAGTTTTTAAGGGCCAGAAAAAAGGGATAATGTAGAAAATTTTAAGATAGAATTAGATGAGTCCAGAAATAATGTTAAGAAAAGGTATTAATAGTTTTTCGTCCCCAACAAAAGGAACGTAGACTTGTAAACTCACCCTTGTCCGTTCGTCCCTCTGCACTTTTCTGAATAACTATGCCGTAAAATTTTTTGAAATTTTGCACAAACATTAAACATGATATGAGTAAAAAAGTAACAGAATGGATTTTCCGGGAAAACTCGAGTCTCCCTTTAGTCTCCCTCCAGTCTAGGAGTACCTTTCAGGTTAAAATGGCTAAAATTGACACTTTTGTACTTATTAAAATAAATTAATGCCTTGGATTTTTATAAAACTTTCTGAAAAGTTGTAACTAACTAATTTCTATATAATTTTGTTTGTCTATACTTCACGATAACTCTTGGGTGTGGCCCAGGGGCTCTTTTTGGGTTAATAAAAACACTCCATTTTTGGGACTATTTTACCATATTTGTCCAAAATTTTCTGTGTATGCTTATTTAGCAGTTTTGCATGGTGCTTAATTCTAATTTAAATATGAAAAGGCGTTGGGAACTTTCGGGGCTAAATGGGGAGAGGGTGGGACAAATGATGGGCTTAGTCCTTTCTTTTTTTTTCATGGTGCAAATGTACGTATGATGAAGCCTAAAACTGCACTGTTTGTTCATTTTCACCAAGATTTGACGTCCCTGGGGGACTTTTGGGGCTAAATGAGACGGAGGGGGGCAAATGCTGAACTTTGTAGGTTTTTTTATGCCTCGTTCACTGTACACTCAGGGGCAACCATAGATGCTTCACTTGTTTTTGTGGGAACTAACAGATGAGATATTTAAACAAATTTTATCTGTATGTTAATGCTGTAGCAATAGAGCAAGTATTTCTGCAACAATTCTTTTCAAGGGTTGAATTACAACATGATTAAAAGGGAAACTAATATTTATAAGGTTTTGGCATTTTTGAGATGAGGATTGGTAATATACACTCTTTGGATTGTTCGGACTATTGTTCTCATCTTGACTGTTATTTTCACAACGTTTTGACCGATGTAACATCTTACGTTTTTCATGGGAGCATCTTGTTGAACTTGGAAATCTTTTTAAACGTGTTCCTAGATACTAACCTGAAAATTCTATGTCTTAATGCAGTGCATACAGCTTTTAGTGTTCACACAAATGGTCACAAACCTGATACTGACCAGGTTTATCATTGCTTAACTTTGGTGATCAGGCGAAACAGTGAACGTGATTATGCCACATATATTTTTTGCTTATATATATAATTATTTTTTTGTTCTATAATAATTAAATGCCTACAGACACTAGTGTTTCATCCTTTCAGGATTCTTCAGTGCAGGGTGTCACGATTAACACCAGCCGAACGATTCGAACCCCGCAACACGAGACATCTCAGGCTCAATTAGCGGAGACCGTATCCATTTGGCTACCATTAACCGTGTGAAATAGCGTTGAATTTTAAACATTTTTTTTAATTTTAAATGTTCATTACGTCAGTCAGAGAGTGATCTAATCGTTATACGATGATCCTTGCATAAAAGCTAAATTGATCGACTTTAATTCAACTGAAAGTGCTCAACGATAGGAAATGAATTTCTTAAAGGGGCTGTCATAATTATTTTTTTGTTCATATATATATATATATATATATATATATATATATATATATATATACTCTAGAAGCTGCAGGGCATTGCTTGGTTGTAAAATACATTTAAGTATTATATGTTATATTTTAATTTATGCAGATTTTGTATTATTATAGTGCCAATCCTCTGTTGATTATTATATTGTACCCAATAGAGAGTAATAGTTTTAAATGTTTAAAAAAAAATGACTTGGGTGCCATCAGCTAGAATTGAAAGCAAGCATTTAGCTGTCCAGCTTTAGATGTTATTAATTGAACTATCGACAGATGGATAAGAAAACATTAAAAATTAAGTGACTTTAATGTATAAATGTATATTTACGCATGCGTAGAAGTTACAGGTTCAGTCAACTTTCTCCCGTTCAATATTTTTTAAAAAATTTTATCCCTTAGCTGCTATTTTTATTGGCTAAAAAACAAATTGGATTTGTACCATAGATTCGAATCCCCTATGTATCAAGTTTGTAATTGACAGAGGAGTTTGGTAGAGACCGTTTTGCTCACATAGAGACAGTCATTTATATATATATATATATATAATACATGTGTGTGTGTGTGTGTGCTAGAACTTTTTATTCTAAATACTATGCAATTATACACAATGTAAAAAATATGCATAAATTAAACCGAGTGTAATAGTTAAATAAAATCAATCATCCAATATGAAATCATACAAATGAATGATTAATTAATTAAAGGTCGTTTTTCAAAGGAATATGCAAATTAGTAAATCTCCATGAGGACGCTCACATATCCATGATTAAGTATTTTAAGAAGTCCGTTTTAATGATTTTTAAATAGAAAAAATGGACTTTTAATATCAATGTCGGTACAAGAAAATACTCAACTTTATATATATATATATATATATATATATATATATATATATATATATATATATATATAGGGTGTCCCAAAAAGAGCTACGAGTTTTAAATATGAATTCAACCAAAAGTCTCACTCTATGATAAATATCCGCTCCTCGGTGGTGTAACGACTCATGATCTAATTTTACTGCTTTGCTGCTTCTGTTGTTCCTTCTTATAATTGACCAGTGTAGCTTTTTTGAGACACCATCTCTCTCTCTCTCTCTCTCTCTCTCTCTCTCTCTCCATATATATTATTTGTTTTGTTTTTGCGATACGTTTTGAATGAATTCAATTATTTACGAAAATGCATTTTTACCTAAATGCGAGTTTAACCAATTTAAATATGGGGAGTAGCATATATATTGTTTTTAAAATATAATTATCCACTGACACGTGTTTCGTCATCTATGACTCATCAGAGTGGCTGAATCTAGCGAGATTCGAGATTGGGACACCACGGTAAGGATATATATATATATATATATATATATATATATATACCACGGTAAGGATATATATATATATATATATATATATATATATATATATATATATATATATATATATATGTGTGTGTGTGTCATCCATATCACAGCTCATCAGTATGGTTACAGACAACTACCTTAAGCCAGGATTGAAACCTGACCGCTCAAACGAATAGTCAAAGATTCTAACCATTACGCTATATGGCTGCTGCTGTGTGGGGATTGAATTAACGATGTTTTGACATCGTCCAAATGCCTAAGCTCGATTTGTTTACAGAAAGAGCATCACTTAATACGCTTTGTTGATTGGGCGGGAGGTGGGGGGGGGGGCGAGGAGAAAAATCTCTACAAAGTTATTGTTAAAAAGAGACTAAGATCGATAGATGAGATCTATGGAATGATAGGAAAGCTATAAGTTACTTAAATGCACATATAAAGACAGAGCAACTGGGCTTATGAAAAAGAACTTTAAAAAGTACATAGCAAGCATACCCGGTGAACCAAGTGCAAGTGAAATACAAACGATTGCTCTAAAAGGGACGGCTAGAATCCTGAAAAGATCTCTTGGTTGGACTCACTAATATAGGGGTAAATGTCAGACATCTGGTTGGATGTCCCATCCCCTAGAAGAAAAAGTTTAAGAAAAATGAAAAAAAAGAGTGTGGTTATTGTTTGCATAATTTATAAAAGTCATCCCGTTTCTGTTTTTGGATCGGCCATTTTTTATTTAAGTGTGTCGGAATGAGAAGCAAAAATAGAAAAGTTGGATCGAAATAAGAAAATCAAACGTGAGATTTTTTTTAGGTTTTCCATTTTTTTTGTAATTTTTATTTTTTTTTTTTATCAAAAACTGACGTCCAAATGCCTAAGCTCGATTTGTTTATACAAAGAGCATCACTTAATACGCTCATAGCAGCTTGTATATCACTTCCCAATATGCTCAAATCAAGATAGGGAGACACACAGAGGTTGTTAAGTTCAAGCAGATGCCAAAATGTTAAAATAACACCCAAGATGAGAACAGTAATTGGTATAGTTAAAATGATATGAATAATTATAAGGTTTCAATAATAAAAAAATAACAATACTTTTTTCTGTTATACCGTTATCTACATATTTATAAAGTTTATCCATTTGTTGCAGTGACAGTGAAGTCAAAATACCAACTTCAGATTCATAATAGGAATAATATAATTTTCTAAATACTTAGTAATATTTTATGTAAATAAAGTCTGAAGGTTTACTAATTTGCATACTGCTTTGCAAAAATGACATCTTATTAATTAATTATTCGTTATTATTGTTTTCTTGCTTTTTTTTTCTGTTCTCCTACACAATTCTGTATTTTCTATACAGTGGATAAATGTTAAGTACTTTCTGGTACTTTTCTGGTCAGTTTAATTTGGGTGTGTGGGGTGATTTTGGTTTCTTTAATTTTCCCAGGAAATGCCGGGACACAGGTTCTGCTAGTTTAGAATAAAGAAGCAATCACAGATGGTGTTTTATTTAAAGATTTAAATGCATCTAACTTATAACTCTAGTTTGTGTGTGCACGTGTATAGCTGTATAGCTGTGTCTATTACACAGAAGGCATAACGCTTGCTTAAATAAATATGCAGGGTGGAATGATAAACGTTGTTGCCCTAAAGAAAACAACACTACAGTTTTATTTAAAAACTTTTATTGAAAAAAAATCAATTCGGGTAACTTGATTATGTAGTAGAGCTGACATCTATTCAATGTAGCTGCATTTAGCCTCAATCACTGCCTTAATACAGGTCCGAAACTGGGAGCATGCCTTTTCCACAAGTACCGGCAGGAGCTCGGCAAATACTCGACAGATGGCAACGATCAGGCTGGCTTTGGTGTTGTGGGAGGTCATGTTGGTGATGTTCTTGAAATATGACCAAACGAAATAGTCCAGCGGGTTTAGTTCGGGGGAGGAGAAGAGGCAGTGAGAGAAGGGTACAAAGTTGTAGCATTCCTTCTGAAGCCAAGCCTGGGTCTCTTTGGAGTTGTGGGCCAGGGCCAAGTTCTGCTGCCACACCCAGGGTCTGCCATCAGCCACCTGATATTACCAGGGGATCACCACACTCTTCAACACATCCAGGCACACTTTGGTGTTGACTTTCAAGCTGACTTTGAAGATGTGAGGTGGCATGATATAGTCCTCACTTAAAATCACACCAAAGACCATAGCTGTGGCCGGAAACTTTTTTTTTCATCACCCTGGGCATGTCCCTGTTATTCGTGGCAATCAAGCGATGCATTTTGAGGGTGCTGGCAATGGTCCTGTTGTCATAACTTGAATCGGGAGAGAGAGCATGAGTTGTATAGCGGTGCATCTCCGATCTCGCTCGTTGAACATTGTGTCACTTTTGGCCAATCAGTAGCTGCAACAAAAATAAGAAAACCGGTTTTCATCAAATGGAAATGGAATCATGTCGTCTTTTCTAATGTGACTAATTTATTGTTCCACCCTGTAGTAGTTTTTAGTCGGCAATCCTGCTACTATGCTTTGTTTGTTTTATTTCGAACTCATTCAGCCTTCCTATTCCATATTTTCAACCGCATTAATTTAAGTTGGCAACAATCATCTCCACTCTCTTTTTCTGTCTGTCTGTCTGTCTGTCTGTCTGCCTCTCTTTCTATTTCTCCAGTTAAGCTATCAACGGCCATGATTACCTCACCTGAAAGAAAATAATTATGCCAAAAATCAATGTTTATAAATTTATCAAAATGTACCCTACAACGTTCGATAAAGTCTGTGCAGTATAGATTTTAGCAGAGGTGAATGAGTGCGATTACAGGTGCCCTTGCTGTGTGTCAAACCGTCGGATCACAGTGAGTTCTGGAGTGATATGACACCAGGGCAAGTACCAACGGATGAAATCAGGAAAGGACTCAAAATGATAGGGACTCACATGGGACAAAGTTGAGAAAGAAAGGTTAGATTTTGAAGGTACAAGGCAACAGCGGTATTAGTTGAATCAAGAAGATACTTTTAAAGGGAAATTCCAGAAGAGAGAGAACAAAACAATTAAAAATTTGAATAACACTTTGTTAAATTTGTTGGAAAAAATGCATATTAGTAGTTTGTCTTTTCAATATATTTTAGTATAACTGTTTCATAACAAACAAACAAAATATATATATATATTATTATTATTATTAAATCCTTTAAACAGTGTTTCATGGTAAACAACTGATAATCCCTGAAAGCTTAGGACTATTGTGAATTCGTGAAAACAAATTGATTCGGCGATTGCAGAAGATTAAATGATTTACTGACGAAATTATTTTCCAGGAATAAAAAAATTTTTTTTTAAATTATTTTTGATGCAGTTTTTAAGGTTAAAAACCTTTCAAGTCTATATATATATATATATATATATATAGAGAGAGAGAGAGAGATAGATAGATAGATAGATAGATAGATAGATAGATAGATAGATAGATAGATTATCGTTAGTTAGAGGGCATGGAGACAACCAGAGGATGTATTTACTTCACACTCATATTATTTTATTCATGTACTTTTATAATATGTCTTACACGTGTTTCATTGAATAGCGGAAGTTCATCAAACAACTCACCAGAGACAGATATGTGTTCCTCATTAAAAAAAAAAAAAAAAAAAAAAAACGGTTGGAAAGTTTGTTTTTTTTCCTTAGAATAAAAAGGCTTTGGTGAATAAAAATATTGATAAAAGGAAATAGAGATCTTTTGAAGTTCGCAAAATCATAAACAGAAACTTATTATTATAGTATACAAGCACCCTCACAAAACAAAATAATTGAATTCAAGTCTACAACAGGATGTTATTTTATAGTGCCATATTTGATTTATCAGATCTCAGCCATAGTTTTAAAGGTTTTGTTTTTCAAAATTAAAGACAAGGAGGTAAATTAAAAAAAAAAAAGAAATGAATTTTTTTTTTTTTTTTTTTTTTTTTTTTTTTTTTTTTTGCATATTCATTCATTATGGTGGTGCCATGCCTGGTATATGCATTAACGATTATGACTTTCAATCTATCTCTCTCCTTTGAGGCATTCATGGATTCATTGTTGCTCATTAGTCATTTCTTGAAAGTGTTTTGATGCATTCCCACAGCCTTCTTTTTACAATTAGTAGGTTGCAGTTCTTTTGATTCTTTAACGTCTCTCCCTCTCTCTCTCTCTCTCTCTCTCTCTCTCTCTCTCTCTCTCTCTCCAAGTACGTATCTCCACAGCTCCTCGGTGCTGGTGTTCAACTTTGGTGTTTCATGTTGGCGTATGTCTCCATGCCCTCTAATATACACCTGGCCTCCTTGATGTTGTTCAGTGTGAACCACATCTCATTCGTGTATATTAACGTCTTGTCGAAGCAGCTGCTGAAGGTGACATTGTCCATTGCGTGGCATCTCATTCTACTGTCCAAGCAGGGCGATTCTCCTGACCATTGTACCCAAAAGAAATCTTCTGCCTAGAACAACAAAATATGAAACCATGAACAGAATTATTGTTGGTTGCTTCTGTGTTACATCAGTCACCTGCTTTCCATGACCTCACATTATCCTGATTATGGTCTGAAGTGGGTTCTCAACCTTGCCCAAGGGTCTCTCACAGAATAGCGGAGGGAAGGAGATGCCTTACTCTTCCTTTGACAGTAGTGCCATCCTACCACCCTGTTCACAAATGGTCACCCATCTGGTACTGGCCAGGCTCATTGTGACAGGAACTAGTGTGTCAATGTGATTGTGCTGTGTATTTACATATTAACATCCAAAATTTTTATGTTTTCTTAATTATTAAGGAGGGTGAATCTGTAAATTTACCCTTATCCGTTCGTCCAATCGTCTGTCCGCACTTTTCTCAATAACTACACCTTGGAATTTTTTGAAATTTTGCACGAACATTAAACATGATATGAGTAAAAAATTAACAGAACGGATTTTCTGAAAAAACTGGTGCTCCCTAGGGGTGTCTTTCAGGTTAAAACAGCTAAAATTGTCACTTTTGTGCTTATCAAAAAAAATTGATGCCTTGGATTTTTATAAAACTTTCTGAAAAGTTGTAACTAACTGATTTCTATATAATTTTGTTTGTCTATACTTTGCGATAACTCTTGGGTGTGCCCCAGGGGCTCTTTTAAGGCTAATAAAAACACTCCATTTTTGGGACTATTTTACCATATGTGTCCAAAATTTTCTATGTATGTCTATTTAGCAGTTTTGCATGGTGCTGAATTCAAATTTAAATATGTTAAGGCCTTGGGGACTTTTGGGGCTAAATGGAGGGGGACAAATGATGGACTTAGTCATTTCTTTTTTTGTATGGTGCAGAACTCAAATTTAGATATGATGAGGCCTAAAACTGCACCGTTTGTTCTTTTTTACCAGGATTTGACATCCCCTTGGGATTTGGGGGGGCTAAATGGGGGGGGGGGCGCAAATTCTGAACGTAGTCATTTTTTTTTTATGCCTTGTTCACTGTGCACTCCCAGGGGACCATGCATGCTTCACTTGTTTATTTTTTAAACAAATGAAGATGGTTAATTTGGATTATTATTGGGAGGTCAGAGGTTAGCCGATTCACCATTCCCATTGAAACCATCCGTGATTTCAAATTCACATGGGTACATTCATCGATTTGTTTTTGATATTCTTTATTGGGATTCGTATGCTTTTTTTTTTTTTTTTACATGGGGGTTACCACTTATCAGGGCCCAGAGGCCACTCGAGGATAAGAGTTAATGGGTATACATTAGTCATTGTAATTTTAGCATAGTAAACATTAGTGGGAATTTTGTAACTTGGATCAGGATGAAGGTGATGGGTACAATTCAATGAGTTTGAGAAAAAAAAAAAAAATATATATACATAGAATCAGATGAAAAATCCAAATGAACAGATTAGCGTTTGAAACAGCTGGAGATTTTTTTTTCTTTTCTTTTCTTCCTTGTTTTCTTGTTTTCCCCCTCTTAAATAAAATGTTTGTACGCAAAAACTCACGTCCCGAAGGCAGACAATGATGACGAACTTCACGCATTACTTCACAACCAAATATACATAGAATCAGACGAAAAATCCAAATGAACAGAACAGCATTTGAAACGGCTAGAGCTTTTTTTTTTTTTTTTCTTTTTTTTAACAAAATGCCCGTACACAAAAACTCACATCCCAAAATCTGAAAAAAATCCATTAGGCAGACATACGTACATACAAACATACATGCATTTAAACAGACAGGTGAGATTTATATTATAGATTTCTCTTTGTCTGTTTCACTTTTTCTTGGAAACTATTCAACCGATCTGGCTGTAATTTTGTATGGATCTTTATGATAAGATGCAGCGAATTAAATATTATGGTATCTGTTTGACGCACATTAAGGGATTAATGGGGATTAGTATTGAATGCAAAAAATGGACATAAATTTAACCATGTTCAAACATCAATTTTGGCATAAAGCATTCATTTGGGGTGTAACGTTTGCCCGCTTTCAACTGGCTAAAAGTCTAGTATTTCTTTATTTCTTTTTTTAATAGATGAGGATTGATAATTTGTATTATTTGACGGTTACATCGGCCGAAACATTGTGAATATAACAATCATGATTATAATAATTTAAGTAATAAATATTTTATCAACGTTTAGGTTAGGGATTAATAGGGATTAGTATTTAAATTCCAGTTTTTCTTGGAAACTACTTCGCCGATCTGGCTGAAATTTTGAATAGACCTTTGTTATGATTAAGTGCAGTGAACTGAGTATTATGGTATCTGTTCGATACACAGAGCTTAATAGGGATTAGTATTTAAGTTCTACCTTTTCTCAGAAACTATTTTTTTAAGTTAAACAATAGATATCAGATATCAATCTATATTATATTTCTCTTTGCCTGTCTGTCTCACTTTTTCTTGTAAACTACTGGACCGATCTGCCTATAATTTTGTATGGATCTTTGTTATTATAAGATGCAACGGACTAAGTATTATGGTATCAATTTAATGCGCAGTTACGGTTTGATAGTGATTAGTATTGAATGCAAAAATGGACACAAATTTAACCATATTCAACCATCAATTTTGGCATAAAGCACTTATTCGGGCTGTAACGTTTACCCGCTTTCAACTGGCTAAAAAGGGCTAGTATTTCTTTATTTCTTTTTAATAGATGAGGATTGATAATTTGTATTATTTGATGGTTACATCGGCCGAAACGTTGTGAATAACACAATCATACTTATAATAATTCAAGTAATAAATATTTTATCAACGTTTAGGTTAGGGATTAATAGGGATTAGTATTTAAATTCCAGTTTTTCTTGGAAACTACTTCGCTGATCTGGCTGAAATTTTGAATGGACCTTTATGATTAAGTGCAGTGAACTGAGTATTATGGTATCTGTTCAATGAACAATTGCAGATTATTAGGGATTAATATTTAAGTTCTACTTTTTCTATTATTATTTTTTTAACTTTAGCAATAGATATCAGATATCAATCAATATTATATTTCTCTTTGTCTGTCTGTCTGTCTGTCTGTTTGTCTGTCTCACTTTTTCTTGTGAACTACTATAGCACTTATTCGGGCTATAACGTTTGCCCGCTTTCAACTGGCTAAAAAAAGTCTAGTATTTTTTTTAATTTCTTTTTTAATAGATGAGGACTGATAACTTGTGTTATTTGATGGTTACATCGGCCGAAACGTTGTGAATATAACAATCATAATTATAATTCAATAAATACTTTATTCACATTTAATAATAAGATCATCTTGTTGGTGGAAATCTTTTTTATTATTATTATTATTATTATTCATTCTCGTAAATACATCTGCATGAATTGAACTTGTTTGAATGAACATAATTCGAATTAGTCTGTTTGTATTCGTTTTCCATCTTGTTTGGCCAGGAATAAGCGCGTCAAGAGCGTGTAAAGCTAGTCTGGTTCCTAATAATGTGTTTTATTTTCGTACTCACTTTCAGATATATGGTTGTATATTGGTCCATGCCGGTGAGTGTAGCTGTTACAACAGCCGTCTGTTCAAAACTATCTCGCATTTCACTCACAATTGAATGGTGTTTTCATAATCCAGTTTGATCCCCCCGAGAATATTCAATTTAATAAACGTTTGCCACTCACAAGTTTACTTTTTTTTATTTTTTATTTATTTATTTATTTTAACCCTATTCCTCACCGTTTTCAATATCTATCACTTTATTCGGATGTCAAATTCCTCGGCATAACATTCGCGGGCAATATGAATTGGAACAAATACATTGAGGACATTGCCAAGACTGCTGCAAAGACGATGGGCTCCCGCTACCGTGCTAGAAAATTACTCAGACCAGAAAGTATCTTATATCTGCCACAATTCGCCCATGCATGGAGTATTGTTGCCACGTCTAGATTATTGCATCCACTACTAGTCTCTCCCTTTTCGATGGGGTCTAAAAAAGAATCTTCAAACTAATTCAATTTAATAAACGTTTGTCTGACCTTTACACTCGCACGTTTCTTTTTCTCTCTTTTTTTTTCTTTTTTTTTCTTCTTCTTCTTTTTTTTTTTTCGTCTTCTTTTTACTCTGTCCTTGACCGTTTTCAATATCCATCACTTTATCCGGATATGTTCTTTCTGGCCTGTTCAAAATTAACCTTGGGTTCTTTGATACAACAGAAGTGCATGAGAAAATTTATGCTTCCCTCCAGTTTAAGATAAAACATTTTTTTTATTTACTTATTTATTTTTTAAGCTTTGAAAGTTTGTCAGTTTAAAAGGAAACAGAAAAGGTGTTCGTGTAGTATAGTTAACCAAGCTAAGAAATCGGAAACAAGCCAAATAAATATAAAAAATATACAACAGCTAATTTTACCCCAACATAAATTAAACAAATTTTTTTTTTTTTATCAATCAACAATATTTTTAGTCGCTCTATAATAGAGATGAAGGAAAAAACGAATGTACACTGCACGTATCCAAGGCAATTGTATAGAACGACCTTCAGTCTATAGTGGAACGGGGTCGTAAATGATTGGCAACATTTAATGCAACTATATTACTATAGTGTCCAATTTCTACTGTACACTATTTAACCCTTATCCTCGAGTTGTCTCTTGGCCTTGATAATGTGATGATGCCTGTGTAAAAAAAGAAAAAAAAAAAAAACTATGGTCTTAACCCCCCTCCCCCCTCCAAACTTTCACGAAAAACACTCGTTTAGCCAAAACCACTATCAATGATTTCCCACACTCTTTATCTGTGCCTAAACCTAAATGTAGATTCTGCAAACAAAAGCGTCTTCCTTAGAACTGCACGCCTATGGAACTCTCTTCCGATTGCCTTCTTTCCAGCTGACTACAATCTGTCTTCAAGTCCCACATAAACAAGTTCTTGATGAACCGTCCCCCTAAGTAATCCAATTTACAAAAATTCCACTACTTGTGTTTACTATATTATAATCGTATTGACTAATGTATACCCATTAACCCTTATCCTCGAGTGGCCTCCGGACCTTGATAAGTGGTGATTCCTGTGTAAAAAAAACCCCAACTAAAACCAAGCTTCTTTCTTTTAACAATTACAAAAAGCCTTCTCAACCACTAATTGCCATGATAAATAACACCCAACCTGAGAGCTCATCTTTCGAACCCCTTGGTATAACATTCACAGAAAACATAAATTGAAAAAAATACATTGAGGAAATTGCCAAGGCTGCTGCAAAGACGATGGGCTTCCTCTATCATACTAGAAAATTACTCACACCGGAGAGTATCCTTTCTGACCTGTTCAGATTTAACCTTGGGTTCTTTGCTACGACACAAGCGCATGAGAAGATTCGTGTAGAAAATAATTTTTTACTTTTTTCAGTGAAAACAACCTACAATCTGCAGTGGAATGGGGACGTAAATGAGTTAGGGTTAATGCTACTAAGACTAAGCTGCTTTCCTTAAATACAAAAATCATTCTCAGCTGCTGATTACCATGAGAAATTACACTCTACCTTAGAACCCATCTTTCAAACTCCTTGGCTTAACATCCATAGATAACATGAATTGGAACAAATATATTGAGGACATTGCCAAGGCTGCTGCAAAGACGGTGGGCTCACTCTACCATGCTTGAAAATTACTAGCAACTAAGAGCATCCTATATCTCTACAAAACCACAGTTCACCCATGCATGGAGTATTGTTGCCATGTCTAAGGTTATTGCATCTATTACTAGTCTCTCCCTCTTGGACAGGGTCCAAAATAAAGAATCTTAAAACTAATTCAATTTAATAAACGTTTGTCAGATCTTTGCACTCGCACGTTTCTTTTTCTCTCTCTCTTTTTTTTTTTTTTTTTTTCTTTTTTATTTTTTAAAAACTCTGTCCTTGACCGTTTTCAGTATCCATCACTTTATTCAGATATGTTCTTTCTGGCCTGTTTAAATTTAACCTTGGTTTCTTTGATACAACAGAAGCGCATGAAAAATGTTATGCTTCCCTTCGGTTTAGGATGAATCAATTTTTTTTTTTTGTTTTAAAGTTTGTCAGTTAAGAAAGGCAATAGGAAAGGCATTCGCTAAGAAATCGGAAACAAACCAACAAAATAATTTTTCAAATTTTTTATCGATCTGTATAATTTTAAAGTTCTTAAACACTTTCTGATAGAGAATGACTTACACTATGATTATAGAAATGTTTTTAACTTAACTAAAAAAATTTTTAATATATATTTAAAAAAAAAAACATTCCACTACTTATTGAGGATAAAGGTTAATGCATGTGAGATGTCCAGTAAGACAACTGCATAATACTCAGTAATGGTGTAAATTGGATAGAATTTGATTATTTAAGAGAACAGCTCAAGAAGAATTTGTTTACATTGGACTTGAAAACGATCACGTTGTAGTCAGCTGTAAAGCAGACCCACGATAGAGCTCCATGGATGGGTAGTTTTAGGAAAAACTTTGTTCGTGGGATTTGCATTTAGATTTAAGCACAGATAGAGAGTAGGGAGAAATTGTTGATAATGGATGTAGCTAGACGAATGTTTTACAGAGAGGGATCTCATAGATTGAAGCTCAGTCGAGCACTTGCCATAAAAATAAAGATAACAATACAGCAGAGGTAGAATCACAATGCCTTTTCTGTGAGAAATAGATTGTATGGAGAAAAAGAGTTTCGCCTACTAGATTTCAAAGACGATTTTGAACCATGTCGAGGCAGGAAAGGTTGATTTATAATTGGAAACTATACTCATAAAAAATTGTTTCTTAGATTCATTAGATCAAAGTGGCACTGTGCCTTGTTTGGGGGTGAAAATTGAATAAAAAAAAAAAAAAAAAATTGCAGTATTTTTTTTTTTTTTTTTTTTTTAGAATGTTTTCATACAAGATTTAATGCTAAACTTTCTTTTTATATTATAATAGTAGGCTGCCCGGCATTGCTTGGTCGTAAAATACACTTAAATATAATGTTATAATTCATAGAGATGTATTTAGCAAATTCTTTGTTGCTTATTATATTATACCAACTACAGAGTAATGATTTCAAAAGTTTAAAAAAAAAAAAAAAGATGACTTGCGTGCCACCAAAAACAAAACATTTAAAACTCCATCCTGAGTTGTTACCGTTTGAGCTATCAACAGATGGATAAGAAAATATTAAAAATCAAAAGACTTTGAATGTATGAATGTATATTTATGCATGCACAGAAGTAACAGATTTAGCCGACTTACTTCTGTTAAGTTCAAAATCGTTGATAGTGGTTGTATTTAGACTAGTGCTTGTTGCAAATAGTTTATGAAGGTGGGGGGTGGGGGGCGTAAATTGAAGGTCAGTCGAGTACCTGCCATGAAAATAACGATAGAGCAGAGATAGACTCACAATGTCTCTTCTGTGAGAAAGAGGTTGTAAGGATGAGAAAAATAAGCGTCACTCACTAGATTACGAATCTGATTTTGTACCTTTCCACAACAGGAAAGGATGCTCTGAGAATCACTAATTGAAAAATGCGACTCCTATAAGATTTTTCAATTTGTGGTATTCTTCGCTTAGTTCAACACCCGCTGACAAAATAATTTTGAAATAAACCTTCAGTTTCATGTCCTTAATTGCACCATAGACCACGGTCTTTGGCATAGAGCATCGTAGACTTATAGTCCATGGAGTTCTATGCTGTGTTTTCCAATCTTTGTAATTTCTGCAAAATGGTTAGTTTTACAGCATTTTCTAACAAAGAAGTCTAATAATTTGATGATGCAAAGAGAAAATGACACCATCTCATGAATTCACAAATATTAGCTAACATAAATGAAAGATGATTATTGCAAAGATAGGAGATGACTATTGGCTTCAGCCTTGAAAAGGCCACCTAATATTACCAGGGTTCACCACACTTTTCGGCACATCCAAGTACACTTTGGTGTTGACTTCGAAGATGTTAGGTAGCATGATATGCCCCTCACTTCAAACCAACCAAAGATCATAAGTGTGGCCGGAAACTTCCTTAAGCTGTGCCCATAAGTGTTGACTTGTCCAGATTTGCATTTTGAGGGTGCTGGCAATGGTCATAACTTGGATCGGTAGAGAGCATGAGTTGTACAGTGGTGCATCTCCGATCTCACTTGTTGAACATTGTGTCACTTTCAGACATAATAGAAGGCTCTTATCGCTCTTGGGATTTGTACACAACTGGCCAACTAGTAGATGGTCTATAACAAAAAAAAGAAAACCTGTTTTCATCAAATGGAAATGGAATCATGTCGTCTTTTCCTAGGGTGACAATTTTATCACTACACCCTGTTGTGTGTATCATATATTTAATAATAATTTTGTTTTCTAAATTATATTTAAATTTTTAAAATTTGATAATAAATATATTTTTTAAATTCTTATATCAGAACCAATGTCTTTGTTACCTAATTATTAAAGACATTCACAACCGTCTAAAATTAACTTCACTAAACCTGTGGTGTTCCCTGGAGTCTGAATGATAGCAAGTTTCCCCTGATTTCCAGTATTCTCCACCTCTTTTGATGACCTTTGCAAATGAATTTGTGTTATCATGACAGCCATTTACCATTAATTTTTCCCTGCCAACAACCATTGGTCTTTACTGCAATTTGGGTGGCAATAAGCTGGCTCAAAATCTCAGTCCTCTTTGCATTCATCCAGTAGAGGTCTGGTTAGTGCTTTCTCCCCCCCCCCCAGTTTTTCCACCCACCCTAACCCTTATAAGCTATTTGGTGTGGTGCCAGTCCATGCTGATACTGCAATTTAAAAAAAAATTATTTTATTTTATGGGAGGAGAGGCGTAGTTAACTTATTATTAATTAATTAACTATATTATTAATTATTATGAGTTATAACATTATAAATAATCTTTAGATTAATACGATAGTGTGTTTGTTCTTTTGTGTGTCACGCTTTCTGGCAAATTTCATTGATTGAGATTTAATTCCGGAATATACATATTTTTTGTAATAAATGCTGATACAAAAATTCTTCATAATTTTTAGTTTCGGTTTCGATCATAGCTGAAGGCACTTAAGTCATCTACTTTTTTTAATCACTATTTTATATTTTACCCAATATAATATAGCTTATTTATATAGTAATACGATAGTGAGTGTGTTATTTTGTGTGTTATGCTTACATTTTTTTTTCTTCTGAGTGACTGTTGTTTAATTGTTATGACCTTTCATTTCTTGTCACAAATGATCATGCGAAAAATTCTCCATAAGTTTTAGTTTCAATTATAACTGAAGGAACTCAAGTTTTATATATATATATATATATATATATAATATAAAGCTGAACGTATGTGTGTCTGATCATGAATAGGCTCCTATATGGTTGACTATTATAGAAAACTGATCACATATAATGATAGAAGATGTATCAAGACACAGGAATGGGTATGTTTGATCTGGCATAATGATGATTCATTAAAATTGTGGGGTCTTCGTACGCGCCTGGTTCACAAAGTATGGAATAAAAGATTAAAAAAAAAAACGTTTACAAGTGTTTTTGATATAGATGTATATAATAATACTTTGATAAGTATGTTTTAACTTAAATAGGGATGGTATAATAAAATTGTGGGGTCTACGTTCACGCCTGGCCTCCATAGAATGGAAATGGGATCAAACTTTAATAAAGACTTTTCATATCTTTCTGCATAAATATACTTTGATAATTATATTTCAGTTTGAAGAAATATGGTATAATAAAATTATGGGGGTGTTCGTTCGCGCCTGACCTCCATAGAATGGAAATATGTCACAAAGTTTAACAAGGTTTTTTAATATAGATCCACAGATTATTGTGATAAGTGTTTCAGTGTGAACAGGTATGGTATAATAAATTATGGGGTTTATCTATTTTATTTTTACTTTAATCATATTTTGCTTTGGTTTTGATACCCCCAAATTCGAAGCTATCTCTTTACAACCCTTCCTTTTCATAACCTATCATACTTTCATAAATCAGAGTCCATTTTCTGTAGTCTGTTTTTGAACCCAGTCAGTCAACGATGGGTACTTTTGCTAGTGTGTATATATATATATATATATATTATAAAGTTTTGTTTTCGGTTTCGATTCAAGCTGATGCACCGAAATCATGTGGATATTTTTTTTTTTTTTTTAAATATTTTTGCAATCATAACTTTATAATATAAAAGAATCACTAGAAAATTGACTCTATAATAATATATACGAAATTGGCATTAATTAAAATATTATATTTAAGCATAGTTTACGACTGGGCTATGCTGGATATCCCTGCTAGGTTAGATAAATATTTTTGCAGTTTTAATAAAAGAGCTATAAGACGTCTCCATTTACACTGAATGCCAACATCAATATATTGCATATGAAAGAGTCCGCTGTGAAATTTCCACAAGCCCCGCTAGTATTTATTAATGTTATTAATAATATTATTTTCAATATTATTATTAATCTTATAATATTAATAATATATTCTTAATATTAGTAATAATTATTCTTATCAATAATCTCTACTATTATATAAAAGGAACTTTGTGAGTTCGTTCCCTATGGACTCGAAAATGGCTGGACCGATTTTTATCAAATTTCACACGAAGGTACTTTATGTGTCTGGCAGTGTCCTTAGATAGTTTTTTTTTATCGGAATATTTTTGATAAGTATCGATAATCGAAATAATCTGATGAGAGAAGGAAAAGGCAATTTTGACCAAAGGTAACACCTTACACAGCCTAACGTCGCGAGTGCATTTGAGAAGTTTTATTACCATACAAGCTGAAAGTTCCGACATTGGTCAACAGTAGGCTCTTTGATATGATAGCGGCAGGTTGGAAATGAATGTTTCTGTTTAGAGCACAATTAAAGCATGATACTTGACTGTAGCATTTTAAACCTAATTCAAACTATTATATATATAAAATAATTTTATAAAATCAACAGTAGGTTCTCTACAGTGCAATGTAGATTACAATGTATTGTGGACTAAGTCATTGTGGATAGACATGTGAAATTTCCTTCCAGTGCACCGTGATGGGTCCCTGACTAGAACAAGCAAGCAGTCGATTTGATTAAAAAAAAAAGGACGATTTCACCAATTTTGATGACAATGACACTATTAGTGTGTGAAGCAAAGCATTCGTTGATCATAATTCAATCCCGGGCAACGTCGGTATCCCTGACAGTAACAATAATAATAAATGTAAGTTTAATCCCTATCTTTGCATTAAATTTATAAAATTCCAAACAATCTTTTTTTGTCAGATTGTTGCAAAGTTATAATTTTTGCAGTTTTAACGTTTTTCCTTTAAAAAATATTTTAGTTTTTTTGTTTTTTTTTATCACAGAATCCCCTCGACTAATTTCATAATTTTAATCGTTCAAACATCGTTTAAAGCCTCCAAAAAGATTATAACAATTTTAATGTCCATACTAAAAATATGATTTAAAATCAATAATCAATCAATTTTTTTTTCTTTTAAATCCAAAACGTGCTTTAAAAACCATACGAGATACCAGAAAAAACATTGGTACCTTCGGTTTCAAATCCAAAATAAAGGAAACCAGTTTCTGGTCGCATTTGTTTTGTATTTGAAACCGACGTTGCCAATGTTTTTCTGATCTTCTCTAACAAATCTCTCTGTCTCTGTTTGTCTCTGTCTGTCTGTCTGTCTGTGTGTGTGTGTCTCTCTCTCTCTCTCTCTCTCTTTCTCCCCCCCCCAAAAAAAAAGCAAAAACAGATTCTGCTTGTGGAACATCAGCTTGGGGCTCTTGTGAGATGTGATGTTGCTTGACTGTGAAAATAATTATATCATCTCTCCTGCTCTGAATGAATGAATATATATATATATATATATATATATATATATATATATATATATATATATATATATATATATATATATATATATATATACACAATTTTAGTTAAGGCTTTCTCTTTTCATCCTTATATAGTTAAATTCTCTTTTAAAATTGAAAACTTTTGCGAAATCGGTTTATGCAAGTGCTAAGTCTATTTCTATTTAACAATTTTAGTTAAGGCTTTTTTTTCTTCTTTTTTTTTCCGAGAATTTTAACTGCATTCTTTATTTTTACGTTTTTTTTTATTCAAAGCCTCTTTACACTATATATATATATATATATATATATATATATATATATATATATATATATATATATATATATATATATATATATATATATATATATATATTAGAACCCCTGGATACGGCATTAAAAATTAGTAACAAAATACAGTAGATGTATATAATAAAATAACATTATAAATAACACTGTAACCAGGGGTCGGAAAAACGTATTCCACATCATAACCTAAAGAAAAAAAACGTATTCTATGGCCTATATATATATATATATATATATATATATATATATATATATATATATATATATATATATATATATATATATATATATATATATATATTATGTCAACTTGGTACATTCGTTTATAATATTTATTAAAATATGTATATAGAATTGATTTATGTTATTTTACATTTTTTCAATATTTCGTCAAAATACAATTATCAACATTTTTTCTAACTGCCTGACAATAACCACTATCACCTAACGTTTCTAGAAATGTTGTCTGCCACAGTGCCACACTCCAATTTAGAAATAACAAATGCGTGAACTTCCTGAAAAATAGTATCATATCAACAAAGGGTCATAGTGATTCTGTCTTTCAGTGGAGGAGAAATCCTTAACGACTGAGACAATTTTTTATTTTGTACCTTTTCTCCACGTTAAAAAACGACCCTGGTGTCCAACTCTATCCCGTGGAGAGGCATTGTAATTAGGTACTATTATATAATCACACCATTGACAAGAAAGATAACTCTTTTTGCTAAAATAGATTTATCTCCCTTGCACGTGTGTGTAGGTTTGTATGTAAGTTTTTATGGGGAGCTGGAAAATGGCAAGCGCCCTCAACATAAGCCTAGAAAGAGGTTCAGAGACTGTACAAAGAACAATTTTAAAATCCTGCAAATCAATATCGACACGTGGGAAGAACTTACTCTGCCAATGCCGAAGTGGCGAAAGCTTGTACGTGAAAGTGTGATGAGAGAGAGAGAGAGAGAGAGAGAGAGAGAGAGAGAGAACAAAAACAGGCTCAAAGTAATCTGTAGCGAGAGGTTTGCAAGGGTTTAATTGATGGTCTTAACTTGGACACACAGAGGTGGAAATACTACACTTGGGAACGAGTGCTTCTGTCAAAAGCAGGCTACGTCAACCACCTTAAGTCACACAAAATTTTGTGCAGGTTAACTTTGTGCCTATTAGTTCAAACTAAACGATCTGTTTGATATGCAGCAGGGTTTCAAGTCTACTGCTGGTTTGATTGTTTGTTTGTTTGTATTTGTTTTACGGCATATCAACCCTTTTCAGGTTATTTAATGCCAAATCCAAAGATTTTGAAGAACAATTTTTTAATAGAATATATGTGTTGCTTTCAAGTCGGTTTCTATTTAACCCATAGTTGGGACACTATGGGAGCAATGGCAATTAAAAGGTGGCTCCACACTCCCCAAGGCCTGCAAGCCGGGGCCTCACCATCGGATATAGTTTAAGGTCATATCCAGGACCCTGCTGGTTTGAGAAAACATGTGATTGTTCATAGGAATACCATTCAACCTCCAGAGGAAGTTAACTCAGCGGAAATTGCTCAATTTGTATGTCACATCTGCTTCCAGATGTGCAAATCTGCGGCGGGACTGCGGAGTCATCTGAGATGGCATGGAGAACACGATGGAGAGAACTCCATACGACGGCGATCATCTAGAAAGATGCAGCAGTCATCATGAAAGGGAACGGCTCACTTTAATTTGTTTTTACATTTAAATAACAAAATAGAAATAGCAATATGAGGTTGCTGGAATTGATGTATACACAGAATAGGGCCGTTTTAATATTCAAAATAAGGCATAATCTCTTCATATAAAAGTAACCTTGTCTGTCTATGGGCGTAACGGTCTCTACCAAACTACTTTGTCGATTTTTTGGCCTACAGACTTAAAACTTGATAAATAGGGGATTCGAACCTGCGAAACAAATTTGATTTGGTTTTAAGCTGGTAAAAATAGCTGCAAAAGGTTTAAATTGAAAACAAAAATGGAATTTGGTAGGCGTAAGTCGACAGAACGTTTTACTTCCATGCAGTTGTGAATATATATTTTATACTTTTAACAGCGTTGTTTTTTGTTTTTTTTTTAAGTTTTTATATTTGTATGGACTTGTAATGAATAATGCTGGAGAGCTATAGTTTGTTTTCGATTCTAATTGATGGCATCCAAGTCAATTTTTTTATTTTTCAATTTTTAACTTTTGAAATCACTAATATATATTGGGTACAATATATATTAGTGATTTCAAAAGTAAAAAAAAAGGTCATACAGTGTGAAGCAGAGCAACTTGGTTATTTGAAATATTGTAAGCCTTCCGCCTTAAGTCAGCAGATGTGGCCTTTAATCCTGTTGAAACTGCAATGGCCAATGATCGTCTTCTTCTGGGAGTGCTTAACAGGATTCTCAGCATCGCAGGCTTCATGTAGATTTCCACTGAAAATCAATTAGTTTCTCATGCAAGCCGAAAAGAAAACAAACTCAGGGGATTCTAGTCTACTAAAGTTAATTCACGAAAATTACAGGTGTTTATATATGTACAATTGTTCAGTTCGATTACACCAGAAAACAGTCAAGATCTTACTCTTCGTTCTTCATGATGATGACCGTGATTGAGGGGAGGAGTGGCGCTTCTTGGGTGCATGTGTTTCTCTCGAGATTCAGCTTCAATCTAATGATTTCAGCTCGGGCATTCGCTTATATTCCAAGGGAAAGTCTTGGTTGGAGAAATCCGCTCGACAAATCAGGATTCAACACGACCCTTGGGGAATTCCCAAATCCTTTGCATGTGTGCACCTCTGCAAGGCTTGCGAATCTGGGATCAGAACTTAAATTTATTCACACGCTCAAAAGGTGAACACTTTGACCTCTTGCACTCAGAAAGCCAGACATCCTGAGCACGA
>NC_136520.1:40203224-40246870 GCF_053919585.1 Euprymna scolopes
TGAGAGGATGTCCTGGTGACTGGGCAAACCTAGGTCTCCTTATCACTCACTCAGCTTGCATCCAGAGAGCCAATTCCAACTTCAAACTGTATAGCCAAAGCAGATGCTGCAACGCATCAGACTAGATGCAGAATGCCATTGTCTTGTTAGACAGAAGGTTGTTGTCAATTAATAAATAATATATTTAGGTGCTATTTTTTTTTATTTCATCTATAATATAAATCTAACCTGTTTAAATGTATGTATCTATGTTTGTATGTCTGTCTAAAAGTTTCGACAGAGGCAACGAATTTTCATGAGATCAGTATCGTTTTTCTATAATATAAATTTCACCTGTCTGTTAAATATATGTATTTATGTTTGTATGTCTGTTTAAAAGTTTCGACAGAGGCAACGAATTTTCATGAGATCAGTATCGTTTTGAAGCTCGACCCTTCGAATGGCAAATATTGAAAAATTGGCTAAAAATATTAATTCCTTTACCCTCAACTGGGCAGTTTTCTACAAGGAAGGGTCGCTTTTTTTGCCGATATTTTCGAAAGTCATCCCCTCTTTTCGATTGACTAGCCTTCATTTAAACGTTCGCCACTTCTGATTTGGCAATGGACGCAACAGCAAAGACGTCAGTTTTTTGTTTTTTTCACGTTCTTTTCCTCCTTTGTGTTACGGGTTCGAGCCTGCTTGCCTACTAGAATTTTTTGTGTTTGGTTTAACACACACCTTCAATCACCCGGGCAAAGCCAGGCACCCAGATTAGTATAATAAGAAAGGAAGTGATTTAAACTTTTTGTTTAGCTGAGACGTGAAAAGGAATTAACAAGGAAAACTGTTTATTGTTTCGTGGCCCATATTACCCTGGTGAATAACTTGGTAACTGTGACGTTTTGTTTGCTTTATTAAACTGAAAAGTGGACACTAATAATGTTATTTTTTAATTGTTTGCGAACATTATTCACTTGAATGAAATATAACATAATGTTTTCATGTATTACTTGTATTGATCGGACTATTGCTCTCATCTTGAGTTTCTCCTGTCTTTTACAAGATGGCGACTAACATGCCTGATGAAAGTCAAAGGCTACATTGACAGAAACATTGCACCAAGAGCACTCAAAATGAGAACAATAATCCAATGAAAACAAGTAATATAAACAATCAGACCTCATCTCAAAAATGCAGAACTGTTATGTTTTCATGTTTATATAAATGTTGAGAAAAAAGTCGCTCGAGTTTCATAAAGACTATTTTTAACATGTCTGGCAATATTTTGTGTCTAATAAAACGAAATAGACAATCACACAGCAAATAAAAAAAACATACAAAATAGTTACAAAGTTAATTATGTTAATCACAGGTGAAGTATGTGAATATCATCTGTCGTGTTTGTTAATTTATTCAAGCATTCTGAAGAATAATTAAAAGATGTGCAGAAACTAGTCTGTCAAAAAGAAAACATAGATTGTAAGAGAAACCAACAAGAGTTGTCTGCTCTTCAATGAAACGTGCATAAAAGAGAAAATGCTGCCCAAATAACACACACACACACACACACACACACACACACACACACACACACACACACACACACACATATATATATATATATATATATATATATATATATATATATATATATATATATATATATATTAGTGTTGGGACAATTAATTGGAGGCAAAATCGAAAAAATCTGAACTTTTTGGAATCAGAAAAATTTGTGCCTATTTTCCGATGCCAAAAACGATTCCCTTAATTATCTTTTTTATGTAATTTTGGTTAAAAAAATCTTCCACTGCTTGTAATAATAATAAAATAATAAATATTTATTAATTTTAACTTCCATTAAAACCAAAATCTACAAATCACCCATCATCCCTAAAAGTGTGTTTTTATGTTTGAGAAAATATATATGCATTTAAGATGGGTTTTTACAGTAACCGTAGCAGAATAACCATTTTATAGTTAAATATTTAAAGATTTATAAAGAATCGGAATTAGTAATTGTATCGGAATTGGAAATTTAGTCCAGAATCGGTAAAATATTGGAATCGTCCCATGACATATATATATGTATATATATTATTTCATGTGTATAATATTATGAGGTGATACTATAGATAGATTTTCAATATTTACTTCAACAGGGCTTAATACACCAGTACAGCTTAGTAGTAATAATAGTATGAAAATATATCTATGACAAGTAAGCTACACATAGGCATCTATGTTTCAGCCCCACAGAAAATCATCAGGCTAAGGTGAATATCTCTAGAGATAGAGATTAAACATAGACGCCTCTGTGTAGCTTTATTGCCACAGGTATATTTTTATATTACTAATATATATATATATATATATATATATATATATATATATATATATATATGATGATTGCAACGTCTTGTCAGACGAGTTCCACTCCCTCAGACATTTAAAATCCATGAGCCCAAATGTCCGAGGGAGTATCTATAGAAATATGATGTTACAGAGTCTTAGCTTTGTACGACAGCTAAGTCTCTCTCTCGGTTCAAAATGTTGAGATCCAGCAACAAGCAAGAGCACGATAGCCAGCAACAAATTAAACTGCAGACCAGCTTAATGCGGGTACTGGTCTTCCGCTTTATGGTTTTTTAAATCAGAGATTTGCTTCTCCTAGAAAGGTTGCCTTCACCACGGCTTACGGGAGCCCTCTCTACCCCAATACACATATACACACACACAAATATACATATATATATATATATATATATATATATATATATATATACTTACTTCATTTAATCCCATAAATTAATATACGAAGATATAATTTTATGTGTAAATTTTCAGTATTTACTTCAACAGTGTTCAATACATAGGCAGATAAGCCTGATAAATTCTCACAAGAATGAAATGCGGAATATTCTGTGTAGCTTGATTGCTATATATATTTTCATACTTTACTATGTATATATATATATATATATATATATATATATATATATATATATATATATATTAAAAAAACTTTTTTTAAATAATTATAGTAGTAATAATATTAATAATATATATATATATATATATATATATATATATATATATATATATATATATATATATATATATACTTAGCAGATTAGAACAAGAGTCTAAAGAGCACAAAGTATATTTGAATGTATTAGTAAATTCATAAATACAATTAAAATAAAAGAAAAGAAAACAGTGCTCGTTGTAATGTAGATATATAATAAGCTCGATAGGCATATATATCCTAGAGCTATTTTAATATTAAGTAAAATGATTGATAATTTATAATTAAAATTAAAAATTAAAAATCAGTTTCATAATGAAGAACAAACGAAATCAATAAATTGTACGATCGTTTCGGAAACAATGTTTTTATTGTGATAGGCAATAAGTCTTGGACAATAATTTTATCATATAGTTTTAAAAAAAAAAAGTCTCCTCATCAGCAAAATCATCGTCAATGCATTCATTGGGATGGTAAATTACCAACCCCAATGATTGCATTGACGATGATACGTACGACTTTAAGAAGGTGAACCATTAAAAGATGCATCTGCCTTACTTAAAAAATGCTTGGTTTATTTTTGGTGTCTTTTGAAGAAGAAGAAAAAACACTCAATATTTTTGCTGATGAGGAGACGTTGTTTCAAAAAACTATATGATAAAATTATTGTCCAAGACTCATTATCTATTACAATAAAAACATCATTTCCGAAACGATCGTACAATTTACTGACTTTATATGAAACCGATTTTTAATTTTAATTATAAATAATCAATCATTTTACTTACATATATATATATATATTAAGAGCAAATAGTTAATAAGACATATTAAAAACTCTTTTTTTTTATTTTATATATATATATATATATATATATATATATATATATATATATATATATATATATGAGCAAATAGTTAATAAAACATGTTAAAAACACTTTTTTATTATATATATATATATATATATATATATATATATATATATATATATAATTTGTTTAATGGGTTCTAATCTATTTATAATTAATGATTCCCATATTGTATTACATTTAAAATTATGGGGGTTTAATTATGCAGAAAAAAATTGTTAGTTTAAAGGGAGATAACTGCTACTACTGATTATTTTAACAATTTTCATTTTTCCAAACTTCTAACAAAATGTGCATCATTTACTTTTTAACACACTACAAATGTTACATTCTTTCGTTTTTGCTTGTTTTTTTTTTATTGCATGAAAAAAAAACCAACTTTTTTTTCTTGTTTTTTTTTATAAAAAAGTATAAACCATTTTTTTTTAATCATTTTTTTCCTGGTTTTATTTAACTAGTATTTATTACATTTTAAAACTAATGTTATTTTACATAAAATTTATTTTAAAATAATTTTATTTTACTTATTAAAGTGTATTTTATCTTTCTGAACAGGTAAAGATTTGCCAGCTTTTGGTTGAAAACATTTATGAGAAAAACGCTTTCTAAATTGATTCAATTGTTGGAATCATTTTATATCATGACTGCTTCTTTTTTAACATTTTAACTATTAACTTGTTTTTTTTGGTTATTTGAACTGATGTTAATGAGTATGAGTACAAACATAACCAAGTGTATTTTCATCGTTACAATTATGCTGTAATGAAAGGAATGACCATAGACTAGTGAGATGACGGTGGTTCAGTGGTTAAACGACACAGACTGGCGACCTGAGCGTCCCAAGTTCGAATTCTGTTCATTCCACAAAAATCACTTTCACTTAAGATGTTGGCAACCTTCACATGGTTCCTCCTGTAAGTACTGACGAGAAATACTTTGGGGAAACCAATGCCAACAATAATACTAGCGGGAGGTAGGAGAGGTGCCCTGCTTTGCCCGGTCGTAAAATACGCTTAAATATGATATTTAAATTTGTCCAGATTTCGTATATATTATTATAGAGTCGTGATTTCAAATATAGAAAAGAAGTATTTGGGTGCCATCAGCTAGACTCGAAACCGATTGCCAAAAAGAAAGTCTGCGCGTTCAATTTAGCTTAAATTTGTGGTTTTTGAAAAAATGACAAGTGCGGACTTTCTTTTTGGCACCAATGTACATACATACATTCACATCAACAGGCATCTCTTACATACATATACATATATATATATATAGAGAGAGAGAGAGAGAGAGAGAGAGAGACTAGCAGGGGCACCCTGTGTTGCCTGATCATAAAAAAAAATTATGACAGCGGTGGAGGGGACGCTGCCCAGTTGTAACATCCACTTAAATTTGATAAATTGTGACAATGGGGGCGGGAGAAGGGGTTGCTCGGTCGTTAAAAAAATTAAGTGGACTTGGGTGCCATCAGCCAAAAACAAAACCAAAAGCAAAACTTTGTAAGCAAAAAAAAAAAAAAACATAAAAAGAAATGCCATGTTCTGGGAGCAAACTCGCATAACTTAAGCTAGTAAGCAAATGCATAATCGATGGGACCACAAGGACACAGATGTTATAACATCGTAAATTTAGCTTTTTAAAATGATAGAACTAAATGACCATTCACGCATGCATGGCTGGCAAACAGTGTCAAAAGCAAGGTTTTTATCTGATTCCCCCACCTTCAAGCAAAATATTTTTTCCAATTTTTTGATATTATGTGTCCTGAGAGATCGTCCTTTCTAACGGTGCCATGTTCATGCCTGTTTGATGCAGTTGACAAAAGTTTTTAGCAGACATACAAACACACACACACACACACACACACACACACACACACACAGTCAACTGAGGTTTATATATAGACTAGCATGGCTACCCGGCATTGCCCGGGTGAAAAAAGCTGGTATACTAAGGATATTGAGCAACCCCCACCTCTAAAAAAAATGAATTCTTACAATCAAAATAGCAGTAAGTGCCTGTGAGAGCATAAAAAAAAATAATTAGCCGCAGTAAGCAGACTTGAACCTGGGAAAATAAGATGAAAAAAGCTAACACACCAACTGCCACGGCCACAATGACATGATGTCACAACGGGTTGAAATAACGTTTTTTAAACGTACATTATGTTGACACAAAAAGTGACCCCCTCCTTGCAAAAAACGGCCCACTTCACCCAGAAATAATTAATCGTTTTGGCCAATTTTTACATCTTTTTCATCCGAGAGTTTAATTTTTCTAAGGATACCAATTTTGTCACGATCTTTCGCATCTGTCAAAAGTTTTGGTGGACATACAAACATGCACACACGCGCGCGCGCACACACACACACACACACACACTAACATATATATTCCCTTTTATATAATAGACTAGCGGGGGTGCCCGGTGTTGCCCAGGTGCATGGAGGTGTGTGTGTTGGCTGGTAGATCAAAACAAAATGGAAATTAAAGAATAAGGGAAGTAATAATCCTGTTTAAATATTATAAAATAAAAAAAACGACGTTTAACTTAAAAAAATCGGAAAAACAAAAAAAAAAAAACCCAGTGAACATGATGAAAACAAAACAACGCGGGGGGTGCCCGGCATTGCCCAGGTAAAAAGAAAAAAAAGTTTTGGGAGGGAAGTAGGTTCGAACCCGAAGCCTTGAGGTTTATAATCTGATCATATAGCATGACGCTACGAAGGCAGGGACTTGAGAACAGCTGAAAATAAACGTTTAAAAACGTAGGTGGTTGAACGGCAACGTATGGTTTTCTAGGTCAAACATCACGCCATAGTAGTAGTAGAGAAAATGAATTCATTTCAGCGAATTTTGTCACATAAAACTTGCTGAAATAAAAGATACAAACGACGTTGTTTCGTAAATTGTTAATATTATAATGTAAGCAGTATATAAAATGTTCTAAGACATAGTCCCCCCCCGGACAGCTCCCCCCTCCCCGCAAGCCTTTGCAGGACATACACAAAAAATGCACACACACACACACACACACACACACACACACACACACACACACACACACACACACATTAATACATATTTTGCCTTTTATATATATAGACAAGAGGGGAGTGCCCGGCGTTGCCTGGGTGTTTGGAGGAAAAAAAAAAGTGTTAGTAGGCAGTCAGGCTTGAACCTGTAATTTGAAATTGGAAAAAAAGTGAAAGAAAAGCTGAGATCTTACCACTATGCTACGAGGCGAGAGGAAGTGAAAAGCGTTCAAATTTAACGATTAAAAATTTGACTTGCAGAAATGTATTCACGCAGACACAGAAACGAAGGTTGGCTGCAGGCCAGTTTCTGCGGTATTTTGCTTCCCCACGATGTTGGGGAAAACCAGCTTCCCTCCCAAGGAGGAGGAGCTCTCCAAATAAATAGCAATTATTTGATACGAAGGGTTTTCCCCCTACATTGATCAAAGCTGATTGCCTTCAAGACGTCTCGGCCATGAAGGCCAGGCGAGTCGATTTTCTTTGATTAATTTCGCTTTATTTATATGAAAAAGACCAACAAACATGTGAAAGGACGGAATAGAGGGAATTTTATAAAAGTAGATCAAAATGAATATAGATACGACGTCTGTTCGCAAATCGTACATATTATGATCTAGGGAGCATATAAAAAGTTCTAAAAAATAGTAATGTGGTCGAGAGAGCCTCAACCGAAAGAAGCCTTTCTTGGACATACAAAAACGTGCGCGTCCATTTTGCTTTTTATATATATACTAGCAGGGGTACCCGGCGTTGCCCGGGTGTTTGGATGTGTGTGTGCTGTTAAATAAAAAAGAAGGGGGGGGTAAAAGTTGGTATGATCGAACCCAAAGCCCTGAGGCGAAGTTTGAAAATAAAATGTGAAAAAAACATGAACCGTTCGGCCAGCCAGAATGAGTTACTGAAAGATGTTTGAATTTATTTAAGTAAGAACCAAATTGACAGATGCCCGCACAGAAGTCGTCAAGCATTACAACAACGACGACGTAAGCAATAGCTATTCAGCAAATGAGGTCAATGACCAGGTTTGTTTGTTATAAGCGAAGTAAAAAAAGAAAACATAAAAATGAACGTTAAAACTTAAGCGGGGGGGGAGATAATCAAAACATTGAGAAAAAAACACAAAAAAAAACTAACATACGGCAAACGAACGATGTTAAATGTAAAAATCGAAAAAACAAAAAGGAAAACAGGAAAACGAACACATAAAAATGGCTTAAATAAGCCTGTTTCGATATCAAAATTTAAAAAATCGGTAGGTACCCGGGTGTTTTTGGGTGTGTCATCGGGGGTGGATAAGCGAAGTAAAAAACACCCAGAAAAACGAACGTTACGTGAAAAATGGCTTAAATAACACTGGTTCAATATTTAAATTTAAAAAATCGAAAAGTAAAAGACATCTCACACCACGATTCGAACCCAAAATGTTTAGATAATGAACCAACTTGCTAACCAACTGAGCTAACGCGACGTACATGGAATTCAGTCAGTTCTTCAACTATTTAAAGTAAATCAGGTCATGACGTCATCTGACGCGTGTGTAGAACCAGTCGTCGTCACTAGGGGACCGTTTTTGTTGACCCCCCCGCCTGTTGAAAATTGTCGATTTCGGGGATGAAAAAATTAACGTTTTTGGACAATTTTTCGATATTTTTGGGGTGAAGGATAGGGCTTCAATATGATACCGAGTTTGTGAATTTTCGTTGTGTCTGTCGAAAGTTTTTAGTGGACACACAAACAAACATACATACATACACAAATTTTCGCTTTTATATATATAGATATAGATTTTCAAACTCTTGTACTCATTAACATTTATTAAAATGTGTATTTGCTGAATATTTCTCCTCATAAACCTGTTCAGAATGAACCCTTTATCCCAAATGTTCTTTCCAAGAAGCCAATATATAAAATTGTTAACATGTCTAAAGTTTAATTTTTTTTTTATAACAACAAAGTTTAATAATAATAATAATAATAATAATAATAATAATAATAATAAGCTAATTTTTTTTAATCAATTCTTTTAACAGTGAAGCATTGTCTACTTTTTGTTTTGGTTTATCTATTTTATGGCATATCAACCTTTTTTTTGAAATGCTGAAACACTATATATATATATATATGTTGTCAACAATCTATTGTACACGATTATTGCAGTGTCACAGTTCTGAATTTTTTAGATGAGGTATGAATGTTTGTATTATTTAGATTAATCACACAATTGTTCTCATCTTGAGTGTTATCTGCACAACGTCTCGATCCATATAACCTCCAACCTTCGTCAAATGTAAAAGTCGCCATGTTTTGGCAGGAAAAATAAAGGGGGGTAGCTCTGTACTCTAAGGTTTTGAATTTTTGGATCTAGTTGGAAGTAAGTTTACACGAATTATAAAGATAATTTGATTGTCAGAGAACCTTAGAGGTATAATTTCTACCTTATTATGATTAGATTTTTAATTAAATCCAACAAACAATTGTAAGTTCTTATAAACAATATTTACGAAACTAAGAGGTTGCTGGTTTCAGTATGGTTAATCGCATGTTATCCATTTTTTTAACCAGATGTAGCTTAAAATTTTTTTTTATATGTTATCATTATGACTAATAGGAGATAGAAAAAGTTGTCTTTTTTCCCTCTCCTTTCTTCCTCCTTTTTTCCCTTCTTCCTTTCCTCCCCCTTTTTTTTACCTCTTTCCTTTCCTCCCCCTTTTCTCTTGCTTTCCCCCCTTTTTTATTTCCTATGAATCTGGGAATAAAGTCACCATTTTAGTGTCTTTAACAATTATCACAGAAACTTGTATAAAACTACAGAATGAATGGAACACAATATCGAAATCATGAACAGTCTTATAGTTAACGGCTGATAAATACAGGGTGGAACGATAAAAGTGTCGTCCTCAAACAAACAACACTACAACTTTATTTTAAAAAAAAATCAATTTTTGATTATGCAGTAGAGCTGACACCAATTCAATGTAACCGCTTTCAGTCTCAATCACCGTCTGGAATATGCCTTTTCAACAAGTGCTGGCAGGAGCTTGGCGAATATTCGGCAGATGGTGGAAATCAGGCTGGCTTTGGTATTGTAAGAAGTCTTGTTGGTAATGTTCTTGAATATACGAAGTAGTTCAGCGGGCTCAGGTCGGGGAGGAGGGGGCTGTGAGAGAAGGGTACAAAGTCGCAGCACTCCTTCTGAAGCCAGGCCTGGATTTCTTTGGACATTTGGTCATACGTTGTAGGCGGCTACATTGAATAGAAGTCAGCTCTACAACATAAGTTACAAAATTTCAGCCAGATCGGCCCAATAGTTTCTAAATAAAAGTGGAACAAACAGACAGACAGACAAAAAAACATAATATAGAAAAGGTTCACTAAATAAAAGATATAAGGTGAACAGAGTAATTTAGCAGTCACTATACTGAGCTTGCGAGTCATTTAAGATCTTTTAGGACAAATAGATGATTTAATTCTCTTTTTATAGTTAGTAATAGATGTCAATCAGAATAATTTTGTTGTTAGCATTAATTTCCTTTATTCTATTAAAAATTAGGTACTCACAAAAAGGACCACATGAAGATTGCCGTCAATTTTTATATATAAAAGATAGTATGTGTATTTTAGTATTCTAATTTGTAATAAGATGATTCTAAAATTTTGTCCAATACAATTATTGAATATGTTAATTTCTGATTTCGATACAATTACTGATTCTGATTCTTTTAAAATCTCTAGCAAGTTATGTGAAATATCTTTAGTTCTTGTTCTTTTCACAGAACAAATAGACGAGTCCATTCACCATTTTTAGGTAGTAATAGATGTCCTTCAGTGTTGGAGAGACAGACGGACACTGCAAAATTCACATCTCAAAAGCATGAGCCACATTGGATGGACTGCGTTCAGCATGGACTTCGGGGCTAACTAATAAACTGAAAAGGCAGTTCTTTAGAGCAATGGTATAGTCTGTCCTTGTTTATGGTTCTACAGCCTGGACACTCACCAAAAGAATGGAAAGAAAACTAGATGGCATATGCACCCGTACGCTACGAATAACATTTAATATATCTTGGCAAAATCATCCCATGAAGCAGCAACTTTATGGTAACCTACCTGCCATATCTAATACCATCAGGGAAAGACACCTGTGATTTGCCGGTCACTGTCTGAGAAGCAAGCATGAATTGGTGAGTGATGTATTGCTATGGACTCCACGACTCTGACGCGTAAGCAAAAGACGACCTAGATTCACGTACATCCAGCAAATAGCACACGACGCCAACAGTGAACCTGAAGATCTGAGGCAGCTGATGGAAGACAGGGAACTTTGGAGAGGAAGAATCACATTGGTCCGGGCAAGGAGCCCGTCATGATGATGATGATGATGATGGATAGATGTCAATCATAATAATTTTTGTTGTTGGCATTGGTTTCTCCTATTCTAGTTAAAATTAGGTACTCATGGGACAAAACCACATGAAGGTTGCCGTCATTTATATGTCATTATACATATTTGTACCGTGGAATTGATGAGATAATTTTAGAATTTTACCTGTTTCCGATACAGTTATCGAATATGTTTTTAATTTCTGATTCCGATACAATTACTGATTCCAATTCTTTTAAAATCTCTAAATATTTATCTATAGAGTTGTTAACTTTTGGATTATCATAAAAAAAAAAAAAAATAAATAAAAACATGCAATATGTGCCTATATTTTTTGAAAACGTAAAATATACTTGTGGGTGGTGATCTATAGGTTTTAGTTTGACCGGTGGTTTAAAATCGATTAATATTTCTCATTCATTATTATTATCAGCAATAGAAAATTTAGTTTTAAACAAAAATGAATAATTCATTTATTTATTGCGGACTATTATCCTCATCTTTTAGTTCTTATTTCACAATGTTTCGGCCAACTATTCCTCTGGCCATCGTCAGGTGGTAGCTGCGACGGGATAGGAACTCCGAATCTCCTAACTGCATTCTCAGCAATTACTGCCTTCCATAGTTGTTTTTCGTCTCATCATGTTTTGGCCAACTAAGATTCTGGCCGGCTTTGGGTAGGATTGAAACCACTATATTTGGACATGTGGAACTCATCTGACGAAGGCCAGAGGGATAGTTGGACGAAACATCCTGAAACAACAACTAAAAGATGAGAATAATAGTCCGCAATAAATAAATTTTTTTTTTTTGCTCAGGAATCACCACTTATTAAGGCCCAGAGGCCACTCGAGGATAAGGCTTAATGGATATACATTAGTCAATGTGATTATAGTGTAGTAAACATAAGTAGTGGAAATTTTAGGGGGGGCGGTTCATCAAGAACTTGTTTACGTTGGACTTGAAGACAATCAGGTTGTAGTCAGCTGGAAAGCAGGCAAACGGAAGAGAATTCCTCAGGCGTGCAGTTCTAAGAAAGAAGCTTTTTTCATGGAATCTACATTTAGGTTTAGGCACAGATAAAGAGTGTGGGAAATTATTGATAGTGGTTTTGGCTAGACGAGTGTTTTTCGTGAAAGTTTGGCGAGCGGGGGAGCATAGATTGAAGCTCAGATGACTCATCTCAATAAACATTCCAATTAGTTAAACAAAAATGAATTAAAAAAAAAAACAATTAAAAAGAATCGTTTTTTGGTCATCAGGAAATAAGCACATATTTTTCCGAGTCTGATACCCTTCAGGATTCCGATTTTTCCAATTCTCGATTCTGATTGATCATCCCAACACTAATTTTAACACAGCATGATGCATGGTCAGCACAGGTATCCATTTTATCTTTGAGCTGAGAGCTTTGCCAGGTACTGTTTGAATGGTTCGATTTCTATTGTGTATTGTTTGTTTACAAGGAAATCACCACTTATCAAAGCCCAAAAGCCATTCAAGGATAAGAGTTAATGAATGTAAGATGGTAGTGGAATAATTGTTAATGGTGTAGATTGGGTAGAATGTGGATTATTTTAAGGGGACGGTGGACAAGAACTTGTTTACATTGGACTTGAACGCTACCATATTGCAGCCGGCTAGGAAGCAGACCAGTGGAACAGTATTCAACAGGCGGGCAATTCTAGGAAAGAAGCTTTGTTCATGGAATCTGTGTTTAGATTAAGGCACAAATTGAGAGTGGAGGGGGGAATTATTGATAGTGGTTGTAGCTAATCGAGTGTTTTTTTGTGAAAGTCCGGCAAGGAGCTACTCTGATTAGAGGCCAGATTTCCAGGGAGGGTGGGCATCCTAAATGGGAAGTTGTTCAGCAAGATGTTTGTTCACATTACGTTTAAATTTACACGGGTTGATATATTGGGGAAGAAACAATGATTAGAGGCATTTTCAAATACAGGCCATTTGAGGAAAGATTCAATTAGAATAGAAATATTTCTGCCAGCCTCTACAGTTTTGCTGCTAGTCAGATTAGTCAGGGGCATTTATGTTGAAGGCATACAGAGGCAGAAAGTTCGTCAGAGCACATTTGGTGGAAGTGATTTTGATTTTAACTTGCGTATTTGGATTTGTCTAACCTAATTATTGAGACGAATGTGTTTGGCTGAATACTCAAGAATTTTCTGCTAGATTTATTGGATTTGAATGTGGAACTAGATCATCTTTGCAATCTACCTCTGTGGAAAGGGTTGATATGCTGTAAAACATAATAAAAATGTTTAGAAATAATAATATAAGATAATAATCAATAAATATTGGACAAGAGTAAAAATGTGACAATAAATATCATTTTTTTTTTTTTGTATATTTTCCAGGTTAGCTTTAGTCCAGGAACGCAGTCCATCCTTGACTCCAGCCAAAACAACTCCAAGGGTCCTAACAACAGCTTTGCATCAGTCGCCGTCACCGCTGTGGCCAAGCCATCGCCAGGAGGCAGTAGCCAGCAGTGACCAGTGCAAACAGGAGCAAGCCAGCACCGGTCAGCTTGCTCCCGGCCTGGAACAGCACATTCAAGCCACCCACAAGTTGCTGCCAACCAATGGGATGCCCCCTAATGGTGACAGCGGCAATGCTGGTGGTGGCGGCGATGAGACATCCCTCTCCAACTCTACCAGTGATAGTGTGAGTACATTGTTTTTGTTGTTTCATTTGATTATCTTCTGATTAAAAAAAAAACAAAAAAATACCCATCGCCCATGAGTTTTGTATTATCTGAATTCTTCAGACTCCTGTTCTCATCTTTCATGTTATCTTCACAATGTTTTCTGTCGACGCAACCTTCAACCTTCTTCAGTTGTATCTGAGTTTGTTTTCAGTCCATAGCGATTTGAAAAAGTGGCAAAAAGTAAAATCTACAAGTTCTCTATCTATATAAGAGCCAGGTACGTCCAAGGATGGAGTACTGTTGCCACATCTGGGCAGGAGCTGTTAGAAAGGACTTGTCCTGCCTTGATAGAGTTCAAAATAGACTTCGTAGCCTCATAGGAGATGTCCTTTTCTCTTCTCTGCAACCTCTTTCTCACAGAAGAGATGTTGTGAGTTTGTCTCTGTTTTATCGTTATTTTTATGGCAAGTGCTTGACTGACCTTCAATGTATGCCCCCCCCCCCTCGCCAAACTTTCACAAGAAACACTCGTCTAGCTGAAAACACTATCAATAATTCCCCCCACTCTTTATCTGTGCCTAAACCTAAACGTAGATTCCATGAAAAAAGCTTCTTTCCTAGAACTGCACGCCTGTGGAACTGTTTTCCGTTTTCCTGCTTTCCAGCTGACTACAATCTGATTGTCTTTAAGTCCAACATAAACAAGTTCTTGATGAGCCGATCCACTTAAGTTCACAAATTTATTGAATGTCCATTACTAACAATTATTATATTGTTCAATTGACTACTGTACACTCTCAACCCTTATCTTCGAATGGTCTTTGGGCCTCGATAAGTGGTGATGCCTATGTAAGAAAAAAAAAAAAAGTAATCGACCTGTATCATTTTTTTTGGTGTTTTAAGTAGTTTTAAAAACTTTTTATTAGATTTCAAATATTAACTTTCTTTAAAAGCCATAAAGAGACTTTTCCACATGTCTGAATACCATATATATTAAATTTCAAGTCTGTAGATTAAAAAATCGTTGAGTATATAGGTTGAGATTTGTTCTCTCCCACATGCACACACATATTCTTACTTTTATAGCTATACTAGAAGATGTATCTGGCATTGCCCGGTATTAAACATGACATTCAATTCTTAAAAAAAAAATTTTTTTTCAAGAAATTGGTACATGATCATGCAAGTATTATATTTTTTCTAAACTGTTCACTTCTTGTAAGTAAAAAAAAAATTACTCAAACTGTTATAAAATATTTCATAAATATTTTCTTAAATGATTAAAATAATTTTTTTTTCTGATACTTTCGGTGGAAAAATTAAGTCTGAACGGATTATGAAAATTATCAAAATAAAATAAATAAATAAACTGGTATTATAGATTATTCATTCACAGCATAATCACGTTGACACACCGGTTCCTGTCAGATGACCGAACTTAAGCAACTTTGAGCCTGGTTATTACTAAAATGGGTGACCAATTTGGGAATATCAGGCGCTGTATGTAGGAGGACATCAATACCTCCCTGTAAAAGTTGCTATAACCTAACGTCGTCATCTTCCCTAACGGGGATGTACATGCGACTGGGGACTGCTTGTAAATTTCATACTCCCATAGAATTTCCTCCTTTAGAGGAAGCCGGTTAAATCCAAATAGGTTTAATGCCGTTTCACACACACACAAGCAATGAACTGAGAACCAATAATCAGAAAGAATTATCAGATTTGTGAATGATATTGTCCTATGAAATGGCTATATTCGTTTCAAATAGCTAAGTGATATTGGCTACAGTATTTTACGGAGTAATAATCTAGTAGGTCACCTTACTGTATGGGTGTTTGTGGCAAGAGTTGGTATATCCTTAGTGTGAGGTTTTCAGCGTTTCTCCCAGGTGGCACTATCAGTTGACCCTTTAGGCTGTGATCATAGCGTAGTATCTGTTAACTGTGGTAAGCGGGGTCAAGGGTCATAACATTACAGATGTACTCATATTCATTACGTCAACAGAAAAGTGAGAAAGGAAAAGGTAACTTCTGCTTGACTTCTACCCCCAGAAGCGTGTCACTCACAAATTAATTTTACCTAGTACTTTGTCCGTTATGCCACAGATTTTTGGCAAAATAAAATTCAGTTGTAAGTGATACTCTTCAGGAGGTTGAAAGTTCAATTCTCAGTGCGGGCAATACGAAGAATACAACTGCAAAGTACTGAAGACTTCTACCTAATCACGGCAGATGGAACGAGAGCATGTTACTCTTGTGGATCAAATTATCAAGTTAATATACATTTCGATATGTCATTGTGCGTACTGTGTGATACTATGTGATAGTGACCCATGAGTCACTAAGTGCTGAGGGGGGGAACAATAGATAGGAAGAGTCATGCAAATGTACAATGAAATAGGAAATAGTAAACATTGAATCTGTAGGTATTTTTAGATCGAGTCTTTTAGATTTGACAATGACAATAAAAGCCTACAGAACAGATTACAAGGAAAAGGCAGCTTCCAGGTGGGTGGGGGTGAAGAACAGTGAGTTGACATTGAGCTGCTGATTGCAACAGGCAATCACCACATTCTTCAGCACATCCAGGTACATTTGGTGTTGACTTTCAAGCCAATTTCAAAGATATTAGATGGCACACCAAAGACCATAACCGTGGCTGATACAGGGCTTAACAGAGTTGAGAGGGAAAAGATAACAAAGTATCAAGGACTTATGTATGATATGAAACGAAATTGGAAATTAAAAGACGTTTCAATTATACCAGTCATCATAGGAGCAACTGGGCTTATGAAAAAAAACTTTAAAAAGTACATAGCAAGCATACCCGGTGAACCAAGTGCAAGTGAAATACAAACGATTGCACTGAAAGGGACGGCTAGAATCCTGAAAAGATCTCTTGGTTGGACTCACTAAAATAGGGGTAAATGTCAGACATCTGGTTGGATGTCCCATCCCCTAGAAGAAAAAGTTTAAGAAAAATGAAAAAAAAAAAAAAAGTGGCTGGAAACTTTGTTGAGCCGTGCCCTCAAGCATTGAACTGTTTGGATTTGCATTTTGAGGGTGCTGGCAATGGTTCTGTTGTCATAATTTGCTCTTGAGATTTGTACACAACTGGCCAACTAGTAGATAGTCTGTAGCACAAAAAAAGAAAACCTATTTTCATCAAACAGAAATGGAATCATGTCATCTTTTCTATGGCAACGATTTCATTGTTCCATCCTGTATATATCTTACAAAAGCAACTAATCTTCTTCTATTATATAAAGGGCAGTCGTCTGTTTGTGTATATGTTTGTATGTGTGTTTGTATGCTTCGCTAAAATTTAAAAAATATAAAACCGACCACCATCAAGTAGAGATTGTCTGAAAGGGCAATATTTCGGGAGTATAACATCTAAAAAAAATTTTTGTAGTAGAAATGTCAGGTAAAATCGTACCTTTAGCGCTGCTATCTGTTTTGTGCATATGTAAGATGCCTTTTCTTGCATTAAAATATCTTAATTTGTAACATTTTTACATTGCTGTAGGATTTGACATAATTGATCAGATTACAGACTGACGACACTATTTTTTTAAATTGGTGTCGCCCGGGATTATCTTATTTTATTTTTTACTAGCGGGGGTACCCGGCGTTGCCCGAGTGTTTGTTTCCGGGACGGGGGGAGTTTTAAAAAATGTTATGGTAGGTAAGTAGGAAGGATCAAACCCGGAGTCATGAGTAAAAGTAGGAAAATAAAGTGTGAAAAAAAAAAAAAAAAAAAAACATCTGCAACGTTAACGTTCGGCCACCAAGAAAAGTCCATTCCAGTTGTTTAGGAAAAAAAAAAAAACGACTACGGTAGGTCGGCGCGAACGTGAAAATATAATGTGAATTGTCCAGCACGCTAACCACTACGCCACAGAGCACTGCAGCTTAGTTTATTGATTTTAAATAACTTCACATGAAAGAACTACGAAGCCAAACCGGTGTTCTCTTCTCAACTGTTCCTTGTGAACGATCCCCAAACGGTGTTAAGTGGTGGCAGGGGGAGGAGGAATTTATTAGAGAGAAAATATTTTACCACTTCCATTGATCTTAACCGATTTTGGCCGTGACTTCTCAGCAGAAAAATTATAGAAATCTAAGATTATCGAGGAATTTGAGAAATAATAAGCCTATAACACACCTCAGATATTGTTCTGCCGTTTGTGTATATTATATTCGCATGAAATATCTTGATTTTTAATCCTATTAAGGTCAAAATCCGACGGGAAAAAATGAGTTCATTTTATTTATATAGAGAAGAGATTACATAACATTTTATTTTTTGTTTGGGCAAGACTTAGTCAAAGTTACGCAAAAGTTAGGTAAATCAGAAATACTGTTTAAAATTCATAACGATTTAATGCTTTGTTAATTAGCCTTCATTAATTAACTTTCGTACTCCATGTGTAACAAAACTACGTATTTACTTGCCTCCCCACGAGGGCAGTTAGACAGCTTGTCTGTTTGAAAGAGGAATAATTTTGCATTGTTTTCTTCAATTAATTTGGAATATAGGGTCTTTTTTTTTTTTTAGTTTTGTTTGATTCTCCGCACATAACAAACCCTTGTATTATTTACTTGGCTCCCCACGGGGGCAGTTTGAAAAATACAAACAAAACATTAGAGACCATTTTCTTTTTAATTGGCAGTTGAGTTAGCTGAGGGTTTATTTTTAAATCCAATTACTATTGGATAAATGAATAGTAAGCAAATCACAAACAACTTTTAAAAATCATAACGACTTAAAACTTTTTTAAGAAGGGTATTGTCTGTGTGTATGTTCAGTTAAAGAGGAATAGGATTATCAGAGGAGAAATATAACATTGTTCGGGAACCAACACGTTGTATGCCTCAGTCACAAAATGAACAAGAATAGAAAAGAACTTTCACTCGCTTTTTCTTTGTAACAACATTTAGCTCCTCATTTTTATGGCTGTTATGTCACCCACATAATCGTCTTCTCTCGTATGATCTCAAACGTTATTCATGCCTCTCACAAGATCTTGGGCGTTCTTTCGTTCCGTGCTCCACATCTCTCACGTGATTGTTCTCTCTCTTTTTTATAGTGTTTTTTTTTTTTTTAGCCAGTGACGTCATTTTGCATACTTTTGCATAGCTGTCCACACTATGTGAGAGAAAGAGGAGGTTGGGGAGAGAGAGGGAAAAAACGGGAGGAAGAGATAGGTAGAGAGAGACAGAAGTTTGGATTCTTGAGTTGGAAGCCATGCTTAGTTTCAGAACAGTATCTGTAATTATCCTAAAATTTTCACTTGCCATAATTCGAATTTGGATTCTGATCCATCGAAATAAAGTCTCATGCCAGGTGCATAACCTTTTGAGTTGGAAGTCATGTTTAGTTTCAGAACAGTTTCCGATGGTTAGTTGGTCTATACAAATCCTGGAGATGACTGGTTCTCAGTAGACAGTTGTTTTGTACAGGTTTCGGACTTTTATAATTTTATAGCCAAAGAACAAAAGATTCTTCCTGTGTTGACACGAATAAAGCATATGCACGGTTGTTAAATAGATTTAATTTTTATATAGCAAGTCTGGTTTCTGATTGGTTGGTAGCAGAATATGAATTAATTTGATTTGTCAGTTCCTAGCAGCATCGTTTATAAATAGAATCTCCCAACTGTGAGGGACCATACCCCATTATGAATCAAAAATATTACAATGCCATGCTAGTTGTAAAAAAATATTAGTCCAGTAAAATTTAATAATTCTGTTTATATATTAATCATATGTTATTTTTTCTTGTTTTTTTTTTTCAGACTGCAAAGGAACCGGGAGAAAGAATGACTCCATTGCCGATTAGTGCAGAGGTGCGGTCAGTAGAAAAAGGAGAATTAAAAAAGAAAGCCTTACCACAACAAAACACCAACATACTTTCCTTCACTTCTACCCCAAATGTAACTGGACATACCCAAAACATTATTACTAAACCGATAGCCAAGAAAGCTGATATCACAAAATCTTTACCGTCCAATCACAACTTTGTCATGTCAGCTAAAAAGGTGACCGGCTCAACGGAGAAATCATACACTCCTTCGGTTTTGTCTCCAGTTTGCGTCACTAAAAATAACACCGCAGCAAACGTTGATAATAAACCTGACAATACAAAAGCCTCCTTGATTGCCTTGGCAAGCAACAAGAACTTAGCACGAGCCGATTTCTTCAGCAACATGGCACCTTCTCAGGGTTACCAGGTGATCAACAGTACCCAGCGCTCTACCCCAACCACGACACTGGACTACACGGTACGCATTTCTCCAGTAAGGACCAGCTTATTCACAAACACTACTTCTACCACTTCCTTGGGAAGCATTCGGAAGCCTATGATGTCAACTGCAGTCGCAGTGGCGGAGATACGGCCCAAGCAACCTCCTCCTACACCAAAAAAGCCCTCCCATCTATGGAAGGGAAGCGAGAACAGTAACACGCCATCTGCCATCTTAAATTACACTGTGAGCGAACCCACTATACCTCAAACACCAACTGCATTCTCGCCTATCTATTCACAGTCCAGCAGCTCAAACCAAACCCAATCAAGTCTTTCAAAATTCCCGCTCTCTTCATCAGCATTAGAAGAGACGGGAGGCAACAAAACCCAGAACAGTGAAACTAGCATCTCCACCAAGAAGGTGCCCCCTCCCCCACCACCTCGAAAAAGCAGTAAACATCCAGGATTTACTGCTGTATCCCCTGCTGGTAGCCCCGTAACAAGTAAAGGACAGAAATCTCTGGGAGGAAAAAGGGACGCCACGGTTAACGCGCTAAAAAATGGCTCACCCCAATTTGTTCAGTATACAATGACTACACACCAAAGTAAACCCTCCATGCTTCACCTCCAGAAAAACTCAGGTGCCGCGTCCCTGGCGCCTGTGACTCCCCTGTTAATTGCCACTAGCGTCCAACTAGACAACTCACCGTCAAAAGAAAGTGCGGATAGCACTGAGAGTTTTAGCTCCGGTGGCTCGCAACAGAGTGTCATTCACAGAGACGTGTCCGTCAAGCAGAACGGAGTCAATAATAGCAAAAAGGGCCGACCTAATCCCCCGCAGCGGACAACTAGCCAACTGACAGACTGTGTGACAGTGGCCTCGGTGACACCACTTGGTAAAAACTCTGCTAAAATAGTTAACGGAATTAAAAATACATCTTCACACAAAGCAAAAGGAGACCATGTGCAAGAAACAGATATTGACTAACAAATATTTTCGAATAACTCAAGTGATTCATACAAGACAAACACAGTAGATACACATATAAACATACACATACACACAGTCATATATATATATATATATATATATATATATATATATATATATATATATATGTACTGATGGTTATGAGTATTGGTTCTTTTTGAGCCAACTCAGAGTTTTTAATGTGCACTCGTATACAGTGCTCAGTGCCTTCTCAGACAGAGCTCTATAGTACTTGAAAAGATAAGTTGTTTTTAGTATACCATAATCACGGTTTCATTCTCTTTGCGATCTACAGATAACGCAAGACAGCTTTTTTTTCTTTTCTTTTTTTTTTCTTTTTCTTTCTTTTTCTTTCTTTTTTTTCTTTTTTTTTCTTTTTTTTTCTTTTTTTTTTTTTTTATAATCACTTCCGAGTGCTTTTCAACTTTGTTTATTTCATTTTTTTTTTTTCATTATACTGCGGTCCTTGTAGCGATTAACTCTGACAAAACCAACAACAATGGCTTAAACACCAGTGGCTTAAACACCACAAACAATAAAACTTATGCAACTGCAGATTATGGAATCAACTCTCCCCCTATCGCCACCATACACACCGGGGCAGGGGGGAAGTCATCATCGTATCAGATAAATCCGAAGATTCTATTGTTGGTATTGGTCCCTCACCCCCATCCCAATATTTTTCTAGTCAGAATTCTTTCTAGAAAGACATTGGTACTTACGGGAGGAACGATGAAGGTTGGCGAATTAGTTCAGATTAAATAATGAAAAAAGCAAAAACAAAAAAACACTAAAAAATTTTTTTTAAATAAAAAGATAATATTGAATAAAGATAAGTAAGTAAATAATTAAATATAATAAAAAATAAAAGAAACGAATAATAATTTTAATAATAATGAATAAACAAAATAATGATAATAATCTTGGGGAGGCTTATTGCTATCCAAATTTCAATGTCGGCATCAACTGGCGCCACACCAAATAGTCGAGAAAGGTTAAAGAGGAATGGAAGAGCGAGGAGAGAGAGCACTAACCAGACCTCCATTGGATGCGTACAAAGAGGACTGGAACATTGGGGAGGCTTGTTGCCACTCAAATTCCGGTGAAGGTCAGTGGTCATTGCCAGCAAGAAATCAATGGTAAGCGGATGTTGCAATAACGGAAAGACATTTGCAAAGGTTAACAAAAGAGGTGGAGAGTACTGGAGATCTGGGAAGACTTGCTGTCACTAGATTCCAGGGAACACCACTGATTTTTGTCAGTGCGTAATCGCTGATGATGTCTGGTGTGAGAACTCCAAGGGAGTTGAAATAATAATAAAAGTGCAAATTATTCTTGTATTTATTGTTCTCTAGTCCGTTTTCAGGAGATTGTTGTAACTGAACACATCTTCATTGAATCGTTACTGCTAGCAAGATTCATTGGAAATTCCACGGTGTGTTTTATGTCAATCTGTGTAATTTACTGTTAACAATAAAATTTATTTCGAAATAATAAATGTTTGTCAGGGTCAACACTATTAACCCTTTATGACCTGAATTATGATGGAGATGATTAAAAAAAATATTTATTGTTAATTTTAGTTTAAAGAGTAATGATAGTATGATTGTTTTCAACCCCCCCCCCCAAAAAAAAAAACTTATGAAGTTCAATAGTTAAACTATCAGTGAGAATTTTTGCATTTCATGCACTTACCTACAGAGCTAGAAAAAAAGGTGTTTATGACAACAAACGAAAACCTCCACTCTCTTAGACAGATGGCGGCATACTGAATGTAAGCAATAGACAGTTGCAATCTGAAGGCATTTGCCATCTACCCAGATACTGAACTAATACGTACAAGGCGTGTTTGAATCAGTTTCCACTTTATTCATGCCATTATATTCATTTATTTACGACTGAACGAATTAGTTCAATCAGGTCATAAACAGCTAAGAAGAAAAAAAAAATGACTCTTTCTCCCTCTATAAAACTAATTGTTATTGCCAACTAATAAAAATAAAAATAATAATAGTCAAGAAGGGCCGAGGAGAATGGAAAGACCGAGGAGAGAGAGCACTAACCAGACCTCCATTGGATGAGTGCAAAGAGGATTGGGTCCTTGGGGAAGATTATTGCCATCCATATTCCAGTGAAAACCAATGTTTATTGCTAGTGAGAAGTCGATGATAAGTGGCTGTTGCGATGATGCAAATTCATTTGCAGAGATTATCATAAGAAGTGGAGAGAAATGGAAATCTGGGAAGGCTTGTTGTCACTCAGACTCCAGGGCACACCACCGGTTGTTGTCAGTGAGTAATTACTGATGATGACCTGTGTGAGAACTCCTAGTGAGTGCAAATAATAGCAGGGGCGCCCGGCGTTGCCGGGTCATAAAATATGCTTAAATATATTTTAATTTCATGCAGATTTCGTATTTATTAGTATAGTCAATGATTTCTGTTATATTGTACCCAAGAAATAATGATTGAAAAAATTAATATATATATATTAATATATATATTAATTTGAATGCTATCAGCTAGAATCGAAACAAAACATAACAGAAGACAGTTTCATAATTGAAACAATGTCTACAAATTGAGCAAAGACTGCAGTTTATTTGTACTCAATATGGTTGGACTGTGGAAAGGAGTGTGGATTTTATTAAATACAAACTGGTTTCCATTACAACAATATTTTTGATAGACAAGATGCAAGCAAGGGCGGTCGGATGGTCCACAGCGTTTTATAATTATGTAGATACGCACAAAACATGTACAAATCAAAAAAAAAAAAAAAAAAAAATTAACATGAGATGGAGATAGTTGCATGATGACAAAATATAAGATGTATTCAACACAGAATTTGACCATAAAAGGAAAGCCTCACCAAACAAGGGGAGATCACTTTAGTAAAATATGAAAAATTAATAGTTCACAGGGATTGATTAGAATTACATGATAAATAAATAAATACGGGTTTATATTACTGTACACATAGATTCGGAAAAGTTGTCAAAAAACAAATATATAACAAATAAATGTTATCAAAGGCAAGATAAGTTACTTTTCTACCAAACTGGATATATTTTTTGTGTTTTTATTCAATGTAACATATTTATTCAGCTCGAAAAACATGCAGTGTTTACCGATGTATTGGAAAATTCAAAATGGCGGCCGACTCTCTCTTAAACAGGGGAAGTTCGGGAAAAGGTCTTATAAATAATAAACTAGACAAAATACTATTAAAAAAAACACCGAATATATGTCAACCTATGTCACGGTAATATATATTGAGTGAATTTCTAACAGTATTTTGTCTAGTTTATTATTTATAAGACCTTTTCCCGAACTTACCGTGTTTAAGATAGAGTCGGCCGCCATTTTGAATTTTCCAATACATCGGTAAACACTGCATGTTTTTCAAGCTGAATAAACATGTTAAATTGAATAAAAACACGTGAATTATATCCAGTTTGGTAGAAAAGTAACTTATCTTGCCTTTGATAACATTTATTTGTTGTTTTGACAACTTTTTCGAATCTATGTGTACAGTAATACAAACCCATAAATACCTGTAATTATGACAATAACATAATAATTAAAAACAAAAAAAATGTTTTTTTTTTTAGATAATAAATAATATTGGCTTGAAAAAAAAAAAACAGTTGTAAGAAAAATTAATAGTTGAATGAAAGAAAAAAAAAAAAAAAACACTAATTTACATAAAAATTTGTGTCTTCGGTCATTTGAAGATCGCAAACTGCAAGAAACCGTGGTTATAGTCTACTTAAAACATGTAATTCTTTTAAATACTATAACGGTCCTGGATCAGAAATATTGAAGACGAGTGATCCTTCCTTTCTCCCGGAGAAAAGCTTTACCGTAAAGGGGAGCAAAAGGAAAAAAAAAAAGATCACTTTTTGCACATAGATTATTGTTTAAAAAAAAATCAAACATAAAAAAAAAAAAACAGACAAAATTGCCAAATTGTATACGTTATTTTTTTTATTTTTATTTTTTTATTGTTGGCAAAATTAACATTTAATGAATTTAACATATTTTACACAAACTGGCTGTTTTTTTTTTTTTTTTTAAGTAATAACACAAAACACACAAAAAGGAAAAAAATTTAGGGTTAAAAATTTTTTTTTCGATATTTTTCTTTTTCCAAAACAAAACAAAACAAAACAAAAAAACAATGTAAGTATGTGTTTCAAGTCCTATTGAAAAAAAAGGTCAAGGTCATTTTGTTATTTTATTTTATTTTTTTTAAAAACCTTTGTATTCTTCCACTTGAATGTGTAAACTTCATGTTCTGTAGATTCTGGATGAAAGCTTCTACTAACATACAACAGTCTTTCCAAATGTTGCAGGGTTTCAATTTTGCAAGTATAAATATTGGCATTTTTTCTGTTTCCTTCAGTTTCCCAACCAGGTGTCTATAGGTTCCTGGAAGGAGTATTTTCTCCAACCTGGTGTCTTTGGGTATCTGGAAGGATTATTTCCCCCCAACGTGGTGTTTTGATACCTTGGGGGCAGAGTCGTTTCCCAACCTGGTGTTTTTGAACCTTTAGAAGGAGTCGTTTCCCCAACCTGTTGTCTTTGGGTATTTGTGAAAAGTCGATTCCCGAACATGATATCCTTGGATTTCTAGAAGGCGTCAATTCTTGCACCTTGGGGAAAAATCGTTTCCTGAACCTGGTGTTTTTGAAGGAATCGTTTCCTCAACTTGGTGCCTTCAAACATTTGTGAGAAGTCGAATTTTGAACCTGCTATCTTTGGATATCTATTGAGAGTCGATTCCCGAACCTGGTGTCTTTGGACCTCTGGAAGGAGTTGTATCCCGAACCTGATGTCTATTGACCTTAGAAAAGAGTCATTTCCTCCAACCTGGTGTCTTCGGAACTCTTTAATTCATAACCTAGTGTCTTTAGAGCTCCATGATGTGTCGTTTCCTCCCCAACCTGGTGTTTTGTTACTCTAGAAAGGGTCGATTTTTTTCAATCTGGTATCTTTGGATGCCTAGCAGAGCATTTCACGAGAGCCATCCAGTTGATCTTTGAGTTTATTGAACATGCAGATCATTTAGAAGACTCTGGAAATATTGTCTGTTAATATTTTTTTTTTTTTTTTTTAATTTCTTTTGAAATATTAAATTTCAAAACATTTTTCTTGATTTTTTTTCTTCTTCATCTCTTTAATAGATTTTCTTTTCCAATAATAAGTTATTCTTAACTCTTAAACTTTTATCATTTCTGCTGAAGCGATGCTGGATTCACGGCAATGTAGGTATTGATTCAAATTATATGATACCAGAATAGACTTTTGTTGTGTTCGGTTGGGGTTAAACGAAATGTTATTCGCAAAATTGAGATTTAGCAGGTGGTCTGTACACCCATCCCTGTTACAACCTCCAACAAAATTGGATAGACGAATGTATTTTACTGCGGTGAGTGAAAAGTTTTGTAATGTTTCGCACAATGTAGCAATTTCGGAAGTTGTGAAGGTGAAGAAAATCTACTGAACTGTGAGATGCCTTATAGTCTTCATGTCTTCGCCTGTCTGGTCATCAAGGTCTTTGTAATCTAAACAACCAAAAGCATTACAGCAACATTAAAAATCTCTTTGAAAATATAAATGAAAAAAAAAAAAAAACTTCTCCAAAATATAAATTTACCTTAAAAAAAACAACAAAAAACTTCAACCCAAATCCCTTACTAAACTTCCTCCAAACTCACCTCGACATACTGGAAAATAAAGAATACCTACTCTACTAAGACAAACCCCAATAAAAAAAAACAAAAAAAACACTTATTTGGCCTTAAATGACCATGCAGCTGTCGATAGGCCAATAAACCGAACAACCAATCAACTAACCTAAACAAAATGTTCCTTTTCTTTCTTTCTTTTTTTTTTTTTAACATTCTAGGTCTTGTATCATGATCCACTGACCGTTAGCACAACAAATGTGGTTGGTTGTTTTCGCTGTGTTGTAGCTCAATTCGACGTCATAAAGCATAAGGTTCTCCAAGTAGACTACGTTGAATGTTCTTCTGCGCATCTTCCAGATCGCACACGTGGAGCAGAGCGATGAGCAAATTGTGTGAACGCATTAGCTACTACAATACTGCCAACAACAGTGGTTGCACCTGTCACGATTTGAAATCACTTTAGTTGGTTGCATAATATATACGTGCCAACAGAATTGACGCAAATGTTTTCAAAACTCTTCACTTATCCCCAAAATATTTGTTTTAAAAGCTGAAACTGGACTTGTACGCTGTAACTTACTAAATGTACATTTTTTCTGTTTATAAACTATATATATATATATATATATATATATATTACACAAACACATACACATATACATATATATATATTATACAAGAACACACATATATATGCATACATATATATACTTATATACATACATATATATACACACATATGTATATATATATGCGTACATATGTATATACTTATATACATACATATATACACACACACATGTGTGTGTAATTTGCACAATAAAACAACGTCGCAATTCACACAAACCCTGAAAGTCACAGGCCAGAAGTCCTAGATTTGAGTATTACCTTCTTTTGGGTTCATCAGCAGAGTATATTCAAACTCAGGATTCAAAACCCAAGTTCGGATACTGTTCCACACATGATGATCTGTGGATTTCACGGTTTGTGTGAGCTGCGGCATTGTTTGATTGTGAAAATAATTATATGTTATCTGAAACTCAAGAAATCTAATACATATATATATACATGCACACATAGAGAGAGTTTTACATATATATATATATGTATATATACGTATATATATATATATATATATATATATATGTATGTATACGTATATGTATATTTTACATATATATATATATATATGTATGTATACGTGTATATATATATATATATATATATATATATATATATATATATATATATATATATATATATATATATATACACACATATTTCATTAAATAAAATAGACATTTTTGTCGTTTAATTCTATTTTCGATCTTTTCCAACTTCCGAATAACATTGTTCAATTATGGCGGGAACTGGCTGATGTAATCACCATATTTATCATAAATTCGAGTACTTTCCAATCCTGTAGGATTCATCGTCAGAGATAAATTAATCTAACTGAAGACTGTTATTTGGAAGTTGAAAAGGATTGAAAATAGAATTAATAGACAAAAAACGTCTATTTTATTTAATTAAATATGCCATAGATAAAAAAATGCTGCCTAAATATACAGATGTACACATGTATATATTTATATAAATGATTAAAGTATACTTGGCAACAAGCCTTTTTTTTTATACAAATTTTGTTATAAGCAATTACCAGTGTATCGTACAAGTTTTGAATATGCTTTCACGAGTGTCGTGTAAGAATTGACGGATAGATGCCATCCTCCTCTTTATTAATTTTTTTTTTATTTTTTATTTTTTTTTGATAACGCATTATTGATTATCATGAGCTTGTTTTCCTCAACAGTTATTAACAATGTTGTTTTTTTTTTATGTTCCATCTTCAAACACGGCCAGAATGTCATGATTGTATTGGAAAGAGATACATGCTGTTATGTCTAGCAGAAAATAACGAAACTGGCCGAAGAATCACATCTACCAGCCAATGTAAGATATTGAGTGACTCTGTGATTCATCAGGATGTCGGATGTATTAGAGGAAGTCGATTGAGTCGAGCGATAAACAGCTGAGTCTAGGAATGAGTAATACTCCAGTAGCCGATATCATACTTAATGAGTTCTGGTACAATATCAGAAGACATCCACAAAAATAATTCTAGGCGTGAGTGAATCTTGTTTATTAAAAAAAAGGGGGGGGGGGCACGCAAGCAGCAAATAGTGCCAGGATGTGAAAAGCGAGAGGATGGATCCATTCTCTTTCCACCGTAGACGTTAACTGGCTCTTTACTTTCCGTTACGTTTTTCAACTTTGATGACAACGTCCATTTATAAGTCATTACATATACAATAAGTTCATTACATATACGAAACAACGTTACGTCATAAACCTGCAAGAACAGAAGAAGAATTTTTTTTTTTAATCTGTTTCTTTGGTGACGACACCGGTGCTCACATGGCATTTTTTCTGGCAAGGCTGCGCTCATGTTAGCATGTTAGAAACTTGTAGCGATAACATCCATTCACTATTATTTATAATGATATATATATATGTATATTTTTTTATATGTATGTGTATATATATGTATTAGTGTTTATATACGCATATATCTATATATATATATATATATATATATATATATATATATATATATATATGTACGTGTGTATATATATGTTTATTAATGTATATACATATATGTATGCATACATATGTATTAGTGTGTGTATATATGCATACATCTATATATATACATGTACGTGTGTGTATATGTATATACATATATGTATGCATACATATAATATATATGTATACATGTGATGTGTGTGTGTATATATATATGTGCATTTAGGCAGTATTTTTATATTTAAGCAAACATTGTTAAAAGTAACAGAATTGTCAGCTTCATAACTTTTTTTTTTTTTAAATCTTTTGACATTTTCTAATAATCTATTATTGTTTTTAATTCCAAAGATGAATGTATGTTCCATGTGAATCACGAACGCTTTCGATTCTTCATTGAATCATCTCCAGGCGACAAAGCCAAATGAACGAAAAAGCTGGAAAAGGGAAGAGAATTACAAAAAAATGCAGATGTGAAATCGTTTAGATTGCCTTTTTTGAAATTCAGTTTTTTCTCCAATGTTTTTTTTGTTTTGTTTTGTTTTTGCCAAATGAAGATGATTCGACGGCGAATCGAAAACGTACATACACAGCTTATTTTTTTTTTTAAATTTTAATACAAAATAATCATTAGAAAAATTGAAAAAGTAAAAACCATATGATTAAGCTGGAGAATTCTGTTATTTTAACAATATTTTCTTTGTGTGTGTGTGAACAGAATGTCTTAAAAGGTCTATACATTTTTAATTCGTTATATTTCATAGATTTTGACTTGCAAACAATATTAATAGACGAATAAGAATGCATATTTAAAAATACCGGTAATAAAATTAACAAAAACGTAGAAAATTAATTTTTAATAAACGCAAAGACTTCTTGGAGTAATTTCAGGACGTTCATATAATTAACACTAAACCTAACCCGTTTAGCTTAATACACTTTTCATATCATGAAGATATAGACCTGCAAACGTCCTGCAACATTTCCTCTACCATGTAGTTAAATTAACACAAATCCGAACTTTAACGTGGATTAGGGTTAGCGTTAATTTATGAACATTCTGAAAATAACTTCCGGGTAGATTTTACTTTTATTAAAAAATTTTTTTAATGTTTTTGTTAATTTTCTGTCAATATTTTAAAATGTGCATTTTTACTCTTCTACTCGTCTGTAAATCTTGTTTGGAAGTCAAACTCAATAAATTGAATAAGTTGTAACAATTCAAATGGTGCATACATCTTTTTAGGACACCCTTTGTGTGTGTGTGTGTGTAAAAGTGTAAGATATATAAATGTAACACACAACAAAAAAGACAAAACGTACAACAATTTTTGGAGACTGACACATTTCATAGGATGCAGTACATTACGAAAGGACAAATGATAAGAATTTTTTTAATTTTTGTTCAGTTACTACAAAGATTAATATTTTACTACCAAATAGTATAAACTTTTAAACAAAAACCATAAATTGTGCCTAGAGTCATTTGTCTACAAGACATAGTTGTAAATAACACTTGGCGGCTATAATGTGTTAATAAAAATAATCGTATTTTTCCCTGAGGATGTATTAATAAAAAAAACATATTTGACTCCGAAAATTGTTGCATTTTGAATTTTTACTCTCTCTCTCTCTCTCTCTCTCTCTATATATATATATATATATATATATATATATATATATATATATATATGTGTGTGTGTGTGTGTATGTATATATGGATATGTAATATATATACATTTATGTATAATATATATATAGATATGTATGATATATGTATGCATGATATATATATATATGTATAATATATATGTAAATAATGTACGTATAATATATAATATTTATAAATGATATATGTATGTATAATATATATATATATATATATAATATGTCGTTCACTGTGGCACTCCCTGGCAATTGCTGTCACCACCACCACGACTACCACTACCACCACTGTTTATGTTATTCTACAGACTGAAGTTAGAAGTCACAATGGTTTTAACGTCGTATTGGCTAAACATATTCGCCCTAAATCCACTCGGGCAGTACCAGCCAAATACGGCCACTCAGCTCGTGAATTTTATCTCGGTCAAATAAGAGAAGCTCTTTTAAATAAATGAAAATCCATCCCAAAACTGTCATGTGTGTTTTCTTATTTTTTTGTTTGAACCTCAGAATATCAGGACTGAGAAATTTACTGTTGGAATTTTAAAAGGATTACTCATACAGAATTATAACACCTTATGCTTAGGTATGAAACCCATATAAAATGGTGCTGGCTGAGGCTGGAATGATTTATTTCAAATCGGAAAAATCAGAACTTTTTGGGGTATCGGAATTGGTACTGAGATAGGGGGGAAAAAAAGGATTCTTGTGATGTTATTTATTTTTTTTTTTTTTTCAAAACTTAATTTTCCATTGTTATTATCTATACTATAAATCTCATCTGTCTGTTTAAATGTGTGTGTGTATGTATGTATGTATGTATGTATGTCTTTCTAAAACTTTTGTCAGAGGTGACGGATTTGCGAGATTGGTATCATTTTGAAGCTCGACACTTCAGACGACAGATATTGAAAAATTAGCTAAAAACATTAATTCCTTCACCCTCAACTGGGAACTTTTCTATAGGGAGGGGTCGCTTTTTTTTTGCCGATATTTTCGAAAGTCATCCTCCTCTTTTCGATTGGCTAGCCTTAATATAAACCTTCATCACTTCCAGTTTTTTTTGTTTTTTTTTTACACAGTGATCACCACTTATCAAGGCCCGGAAGCCACTCAGGGATAAGGGTTATTGCAAGTACATTACGTTAGTGTGGAGATTCGATGAAGTGTTTACTTAAGGGGGCGGTTCATTAGGAATTTGTTAACATTGGACTTGAACACATCCAAGTTGTAGTCCGGTGGGAAGCAGGCAGACGGAACAGAGTTCCACAGGCGTGCAGTTCTAAGAAAGAAGCTTTGTTCATGGAATCCACGTTTTGATCTAGGCACAGATAAAGAGTGGGGGAAATTTTTCACAGTGGATTCGGCTAGACGGGTGTTTTTCGTGAAAGATTGGCGAGGGGGGACCAGAGATTGGAGTTCAGACGAGCACCTGCCATGGAAATAACGATAAAACAAGGATAGGCTCGCAATGTTTCTTCTGTGGGAGAGAGATTGCAGGGTAGAGAAAAGGGCATCCCTCACTAAGCCATGAAGTCTATTTTGTACTCTGTCAAGGCAGGATAGGCTGTTTTTTGCAGCTCCTGCCCAAATATGGCAGCAGTATTCCATCCTTGGACGTACTTGGCTTTTATATAGATAGAGAATTGCATCAGTAGTGAGATATCTTCTGGAGCGGTAGAAGAATCCCACCATCTTTCCAGCGACCTTGGCAACAGACTTGATGTATGTGTTCCATTTCAGATCAGGAATAAAGGTCAAACCCAGAAGCTTGTCAAAACACGGGGCCTCACCCAGATTAAAAGTTTGGCAATGGATGCAACAGCAAAGACGTCACGTTTTTTTTTTTTTTTTTTTTTTTTTTTTTTTTTTACATTGTTTTCCTCCTTTGTGGTACGGGTTTGAGCCTTCTTGCCTACTACCCCCCCCCCCGTTTTTTAAATTTTTTTTGTTGCTCAACACACACCTCCAAACACCCGGGCAACGCCGGGCACTTAGGCTAGTAAATAATAAAGTGATAAATATTTATTGCTTTTAAAGTACCAGTAAAACAAGAATATATACTCTATAATAATTACGAATTGGATAAAAAAAAAAAAAAATGGCACTGGAAGAATTGATATTGTAAAAAATGGCACAGATAAAAATGGCATGAATGGATAAATAGGAAAATCCGGCGCAAGTGAAAAATTGGCAATCTCATATTGATTTTATCAAATCACCTTTTTTCAGTGAATAACGAGAAAAGATTAATACCTGCCCCCCCCCCCCAACACACACTTTTGCTTTACAAAGGTTTTTACTGTAATCCATAAAAAATATAATTAAATATTTAGAAATTTGAAAAAGAAAGTCTGAATCAGTAATTGTATTGGAATCAGGAAAAATATTGGAATCGTCCCATAAATAATATAAAACTCTCCTCAAAACTCTGAAAAGTTTAATTTTATGTGTAGGTTTCAGTTTATTGTATAAGCCAACATAAGACCAGTGTTGTCATTTGTCACAATACGGAGGTGTGTGAATAGCATAATGGATAAATGCACAGACTATGAAATGGGCTACATCAAGTTCAAACGATATTAGCTTCATTATATGCAATTATGCACCAATCTCATTGGTTAATATATCAACACTCAATATCATTGGTTAATATATCAACACTCAATTTTCCCCCAAAACCCATTTGTAAAATAGCAACGTATGTTGAACAAATTGTCTACAATGATTAGTCTATTATGTAAAGGGCAGTTGTCTGTGTATTTTTATGTCCAGCTAAAAATTAAGAATTACAAAACAAATAGCCACAAAGTTAGTATATTCTTGATCAGTGTTGCCCTGGATGAATAATATCTTAAAGTTAAAAAAAAGTTATTTATTCTCTGAGGGTGAACCGAGCCAGGTTTCGTCAGAGTGAGAGGGAGTCTGTTTTTTAGTGTTATTATGTACAAATTTGGAAAGAAAATGCTGACTCATTAATTGAGGAATCTACTATATAAGGGAGTGTTGACTGCTCAGCTAGAGGGGGAACGGGCTGGGAAAGTAGAAAGAGGGGGATGAGGAAAAAGGAGGGAGAAAAGAAAGCTAGAGAAAGGTAAAGAAATAAAAGTTGTAATAGTTTAAAATATTTTGCCCTCGGCAACGTCGGGTAGCCCTGCTAGTTTGTAATAATTGTGAAGTTCCGACATTACCAAAAAGAGGAAAAGAGAAAAACACTTCCGACTGAGGCAATCCTGTTTTCTTTAGAGAAAAATGTTTCTTCACTTTTTTAACAAAAGGAAATAAAATTTGTTATATTAGTTCTAGTAATGTGATCATTTTTCTCCATAAATGTGTCCGATGTGACAAAAGGTTATTTGGGGGGGAGATTAATACAGTGAGGTTAAGACACTTTAGGTGCATGGTGTATGGCATCAATGTTAGTGATTTTATGTCAAGGAGACGGAGTCAAAACAACGTGTTGTTCATTTGTGGTACTGTGTCCTGAACTAAACGGAAATCAAACTCAACTGATTTGGATTTCATGCACAGTGCCTTTTATACGCTTCTGGGTGGCTCCCAGCGAAGGCTGTTAGAAAAAGATTTTAAAAAGTGTTTTCTTTGAGTGTTGACTTGGCAGAAAATGGACACCCTGTCACGTGGTATTGCCGTGACCTATGTCTATGCAAAGAAGCACAGTTTATTTTTTACGTCTACAGAATTTGCGTGGTTGGATATGACAAATGTACACGTAACTGAAATGTTATTTATCCTTCCATTTTAATGTCCCTGGTGTATTGTTACAACAACAACAACAATAATAATAATAATTAATCGTAGTAGTGCAAAATATTTTAAACAGAGTCAATTGCAAACCTTGCAGCAAGGTGTAGTGGACTGGCCCAGAGAAAGTACCGCAAAAGACACGATCGCATGCGACTCTGGATATATTGGGAGGTGTGTAAGAGGGTTGGGGTGAAGTGTGCTGGAAAATGGTTTGAGGAGGTGCCTGATGAAGTGAGAACAAGTAAGGATGGCAAGGTAGAGGTATGGTGGGACAAAAGTGTCATAACGACCAAGCAATTGGAACATAATCATTCGGATTTGGTCGTCATTTAGAAAGTCTAAAAAACTGGCAGATTGTAGACATTTCAGTACTTTGGGACAGGAATGTGAATGAGAATGAGAAGTGGAGCAATTATGCTCCATTGGCCTTGGAGATAAGGCGTATACATGAGGTTAAAACACAAATAGTCCTGGTCGTAGTTGGTACACTAGGAGTAGTATCAAGTCTTCTGGAAGGAACTACAAATCCCCAATGTTTTAGGTGGCCTTCAGACCTCTGCAATTGTAGGTACCACCAACATCCTTAGGAAAATCCTTGATCTTTGAAGCTCCTGGTTTAAAGCCGGGATTAAGGGAAATCCTCTGGAAATGCATCCCATCCCTTTCCAGAGAGACGTCGATAAACGAAATCAGAATTATTATTATTATTATTATTTCTTCTTCTTCTTGATCACACAAATACAAACTAATAGCAAAAATCTGCCAGTCAGGAATTATAGTAGATACTTAGGCAGACATAACTAACCAACAAGTAAAACAATTAACAGCTAGACATAACTAACCGACAAAATACAAATCAAGTGGTTTCTGTTGACTTTCTTAATCCTCCTCCCTATATATATATATATATATATATATATATATATAACTACTTCATTTATTCGCATAAATTTAATATACGAAAGTATAGATTTATGCGTAAACTTTAAGTATTTACTTCAAAAGTGCTCAATACGTAGGTAGAGCTAGTTAGTAATTTATAAAATATATATGGCGATTAAGCTACACTGAATATTCTGCGTTTCATCCAACTATAGGATTCGTCAGGCTTATGCGCGAATTCTGTCGTTGCTTCTTGTTTTTATATATGTTGAGGATTTCTAGTCGGCCAATCAGCTTTCTAGTATCCACCGCGCCCCTTCCTACACGCCAATGGGCATGCATTTTATCAAACAAACAATATATATATATATATATATTGGTTTTCCATTTTGTAATGGAAAACGAAACATCTATGGCAGACGAAATTGCAACGAATACAAGGAGGGGCGAATTCTTGCGGCTGGAGATTTTGAATACACTTCCTTAGCTTGTCCAATCAGAAACCAGCTCGAAATCACGTGACCGAGTTTATAAAAGGTTAAACCGACAACACACACACTCTCCCTCTCTCTCAATTTCTTCCTAGATCTAAGACTGACAGCAACTCCATATGGAACGGACCTGGCGCCCCCAACTTTACTCTTGGGACTCAACTGAACTCACCCGGCCTTTGGGCTCGGGGTTCAACCGAGACATTAATACAAACAAACCAACATGACTATCCCCACATACAAACTTCAATGCAGTACACACACGAACTCTCTTTCTCATCCTACAGTACTGTCTCTTATCTTTTGTGACGCACATTTCCACTGCTACTTTAGACACAAACGTACATGAACTCTGTCTCTTTCAACAGGACTGTCTAATCTTTAATCTACGTCTCCAAACAGGAACACTTTTCACGACTAACCCTTTCATTATACAACCTACTAATAAAGATAATCAATAAAGCCGTTAATTAAATACTTGCGTTGCCCAGGTTGAAGATATTGGCACAAGGACGAAGCGATGTTAAGAATGGCTTCCATGTGTTTAAATTAAAAAAAAAGATAGATAAATAGAGAGGGGGGGATAATTAGTCTTCCTCGCTAAAGAAAGAGAATAATGAATTCAATGAGTTGGTAATTAACTTTTGCTCGGATGGAAGATATTAGCACAAGGACAAAGCAAAAAAAAAAAAAAAAGAGAGAGGTGGGATCGAACTCAAAAACGTAAGGTAATTAGTCTTCCTCACTAACCATTAGGCCAAAGAGAATAGTGAATTCAATGAGTTGGTAATTAACGTAAGAATCATAGGTGTTGCCACGCATGTGCAGACATGAACGTTGCTTTTAAACCTGGTGCGTTCGAATAGTTTCGCTTTATTATACGAAAAAGACAAACAAACACTCGAGACGACGGCACGTTGGGAATATTTTTTTTACTCGATCAAAAACAGGAAAGAAATAGTATCCGTTTGCAAATCTCAGATATTATGATCTCGGAAGTATAGAAAAACTTCTTGTGGAATTTAACTGACAGTGAAACTCTGATCTGAAAAGCCTTTTGCGGACATGCATAAACGCTTGCGCCCATTCGCCTTTTATATATATAGACTAGTGGAGGTTCCCGGCATTACCCAGATGTAAAGATGGTGTAGTAAGGAGCCCCGGGGAGGGGGTTAAACAAAAGTAGTGGGGGCGCCCGGGTGTGTGTAGGTGGTGTAGTAAGAAAACATGGGGGGGGGGTAAAAAGTAGTAGTAGCAAGGGAGGGGGAATCAAAACAACAGTAGGCAGAGGTGTTAAAACAGTGGTAGTGCATAGGTGGGTTCGAACCTGTAACGTGAAGGAGGTAAAAAAAAATGCCTGACGTCTTAATCGATGTCTCCATGACGCAACTGCAAGTCACCAACGTCAGAATTACCCTAGTCAATCGAAAAGGGAACAGAAACTTGCCAAAATGGCGACGCAAAAATCGACCCCTCCTTGTACAAAACAGACGAGTTTCGAGTGAAGGAATTAATGTTTCGGATGAAGGAATTAATGTTTTGGGTCAATTTTTCGATATTTGTCGTCCAAAGGTTCGAGGTTTAAAACGATACTGGTTTGGTCTGGTTCCGTCGCCTCTGTCGAAAGTTTTTGCAAGGCATATAAACATACACACATTTTGCCTTTTATATATAAAGATTAGAATGAGACTTCTTTTCATGTCTTTTATTCTACATATCATTGCATTGTTTATAAAAGTCTGATCATTCAAAAATCACGTATTCCAGTAATTGTATAGTAACAGCCAATCAGAAGTAATCGGAACTTATCAAGGGAGGGGTCGTTATTTTAAGCTGTGTTGTGGAAATGATTAAAGTAGAATATATGTAAAGAAAAAATCAACACGGATGGTGTCTTATCAAAAGCTGTTACTAAAGCAAAGGAGAAAACAATTAATGGGGGAAAATTGTTTGCCCACTATATAGCTTGTTGTACTTTCGAATATTACGGTCCTATTATATTATAGCCAGGCAATGTCGAATGTCCCAGATTGAAAGTTGACTGAGCCATATTTGAAATCGTGACAATGCTATGGAAATACCAAAGTGCTTTGATAACGAAAGAACTTTTGGAAATAGGAGAGGAATTTAATGTAGAAATAATTATACAAGAAATGGGTAAAATAATAAAATGTTTAGAAGAATATTTGATAACATATGATGGGAATTTTTGGTTTTAAGAAACAAAGATACGTGACAAAAGAAAGTCCATGGTTTTTGATGACGTAGATATATGACGAAACGAGTGTAGACACCTGAGTGTAAGTTGGTAGACTCTGTAACGGGTGGCCAACAAAAATGGTAGACTGACGGGTTGGCACACGGCAAGGACAAGATCATATATGATATATATATATATATACATGTATGTATATATACATATATATACATGTATATATACAATTATATACATGTATGAATATATACATATATATACATGTATATATACATGTATGAATATATACATATATATACATGTATATATACATATGCATACATATTTTTATATATATATATGTATATGCATGTATATATATGTATATGCATATATATATGCATATGTATATATATATGTGCATGTATATAGATGTATATATATGTAGAATGAACACTTTTTCTGGGTCAACAGCCAGCTAGCACCGTGTATATTTGTGTGGGTGTGTGTGTGTGTATATGTGTATTGGGGTGGAGAGGGCTCCCTTAAGCCATGGTGATGGCAACCTTTCTAGGAGAAGCAAATCTCTGATTAAAAAACCATAAAGCGGGAGACCAGTACCCGCATTAAGTTGGTCTGCAGTTTAATTTGTTGCTGGCTATCTTGCTCTTGCTTGTTGCTGGATCTCAACATTTTGAACCGAGAGAGAGACTTAGCTGTCGTACAAAGCTAAGACTCTGTAACATCATCTTTGTATAGATACTCCCTCAGGCATTTGGGCTCATGGATTTTAAATGTCTGAGGGAGTGGCACTCGTTTGACAAGACGTTGCAATCATCATATATATATATGTATATGTATATATGTATATGCATATATATAGTTATGTAATTATATATGTATATTTATATATATATTTGTATGTATATATGTATATGATGGACTCTCCCGTCGATTTCGATGTATGAGGTTGGGACAACCCATATTTCTAAAACTCATTCATGCTTTTGCCTCTGATGACTTTTTAGTCCAGCAAGGGACTTGCAAACAAGGCCACAAATAGAACATGAATGTGGATTTAACGCTGCAGATATTGGTGCGGCTGCTAGTCGTTTTGCTCTCACTCTGTTTTCTTGTAGTTTCCTTATGCTTTCAGATTGAAACCTCTGGAGACCTTCAATACACCTTGATCTCCATCCTTTTCGGTCATTTACCTTATCTTCAAGACTCCTGTATAGTATGTTCACTGCATACAAGTTACTCTTCAACTTGTCCTTGTACCTAAGCCAAGGACGTCCGACAATTCTTTTACCACCCTTAAATTTACTGTACATCGCAATTTTTGGAATTCTGTCATCGGCCATCCTCAATACATGACCAGCCCATCGCAATTGCGATTGAATAAGGAATGATTCAATGCCAGATATTTTGCATTTTGTGAATAATTCGGCATTTGATACCTTGTCACGGATGCTAAGACCACATATGGAGCATAGACAGCTTTTGTGGAAAACGTCCAGCTGATTAATGTGATGTCTGTATGGAGTCCATGACTCAGATCCATAAAGAAAAATGGAAAGAACAACAGCACGGTAGACAAGGATTTTTGTGTCTAGTCGAATACCTCTTTCGTTCCACAAGCGATGGCAAAGATTTCCAAAGGCAGAAGTGGCCTTAGCAATCCTGTTGACAATTTCATCATCAAGAGAACCGCCCTGGTTACCCTTGCTACCAAGGTAGGAAAGGACTTGACATAATTGATATCATGACCGTCGACTTTCAGCTTCAGGAAATCTATACTCTGGGGGATTTTGCTTTACGCCTTCAACTTGTTTTGGAGTAGGGTGTGGCTGATGCACTACCTCAGTCTTCCCTATGCTAATTGTCAGGCCAAAGGCTTTGCACGCGGCTGAAAATCGATCAAGAAGAACCTGGGCTTCTTCAAAGAATGTGGCTACCAGTGCGGCATCGTCAGTGAAGAGCAAGTCGCAAATAATTTCGGTGCAAAGAAGAGTCTTGACCTTAAACCGTTGATGACCAAAATTGAAACTTGACACCAGTGTCCAAATCATTAAATGCATGTTTCAGCATTAGTGAAAAGAAGAGCGCAAAGAGGACTGGCGCCATTACACATCCCTGTTTGGTCCCATTCGTACCATCAAATGGATCAGACATCATACCATCTGAGACAACATTGGCCTTCATCCCCTTGTGAAAGGAAATGATCACGTTCAGCATGTTTTCTGGAATACCAAGTCTTCCTAAAACTTGCCAAAGAGCATCACGATTCACAGTGTCGAAGGCTTTCGTCAGGTCAACAAACACCATATACAATTCCTGATGTTTCTCACGGACCTTTTCTGCCACCTGACGTAAGGAAAATATCATGTCAATGGTGCCGCGACCCGACCGAAACCCACACTGGGACTCTGGATACACCTTATCAACGAGACAATTTATGATTCGGTTTAGAATGAGCCAAGCCAGAATCTTTCCTGCAATTGAAAGCAGAGATATCCCCGATGGTTGTCACAGACATTCTTGACTCCCTTATTTTTGTAGAGATGTTTGATGCAGGCATCTTTGTAGTCCTGTGGAACTCGGCCTGCTTTCCATATCTTTACAAAGAGAGCACAGAGCTTTTTTACCAGCACATGCCCACCATGTTTGTACACTTCAGGCGGAATTGGATCCTTTGGTGATGGGGACTTGCCAGAAGCAATTTGTTTGATGGATTCCCATACTTCCTGATAAGCAGGTTCCAATGACAATTCTGGAATATCTGGATTCTGAGGAATAGAGGACACGACATGGCTGTCAATGACAGATTAGGTGCTTAAGACAGTTTCAAAGGTCTCCTTCCAACGATTGAGAATATCTGATTTATCAGTCAGCAATGCCTCTCCATCGGCTGTGCTTAATGGGGAAGCACCACTTTTCTGAGGACCAAATACCTCTTTCAGACCATCATAGAAGGCTTTCGTGTTCTTGCTGTCAGCAGCTCCCTGCAGTGCAATTGCCTTATTGTACCACCATTGTTCTTTCATAGCTCGGAGAGCTCGTTGTAGCTCACCTTTACACTTTTTGTAGGCTGTATGCTTCACTGTTGAGTTTTTGTCCTCAATCCAACATTTGTGAAATGAGTGCATTTGGTTAATCAGTGCTTTAACTTCATCGTCACTTTCGTCAAACCAATCCTGGTGTTTTCTTTTGGGTATTCCAAGGACTTCTACTATTACAGCTTGAGTTGCTTCTTGCAATGCTTTCCAAGAAGATTCAACATCATCAGTTACATCAACACCCTCGAGGTTTTCATCAAGCTTATTTCTCTTTTCCCTGGATCCAAGAGGCCGCACATCAATGCGTTTGGGGACTGTTGATCTTGTAACTCTGTGCCTTCGCACACGCAACGACAGTTTACTTCTGAGAAGGGCGTGATCCGAAAGATAGTAAGAAGTGTGGAAAGAGCGAGTGATTTTGAAGTCACTCATGTGCTTCCGCTTTGTTATGACGAAGTCAATAAGATGCCAGTCTTTTGAACGAGGATGCATCCATGTCGTCTTCCGATGCACAGGTTGTTGGAATATGGTATTGGTAATACAGAGGTCAAACTCCCTACCGATTATAAGAAGTCGTAAACCATTTGCATTACCTTGCCCATGCCATGCTTACCAAGTACACCGGTCCACAACAGATGGTCACTACCAACACGAGCATTGAAATCGCCAGCAAGAACGAGTTTATCATAGTGTCGAACTCTGGAGAGGACATCACGGAGGGTATTGTAGTAGTCATCCTTCTCTTGATCTGAACTGGCTAACGTTGGGGCGTAACAACTAACTAGCGTCACCCTGGTGTTTCCTTCTAACTCTAGAGAAAGAGTTGCCACACGATCAGATATGCCTTTGGGCAAAGACGATAAGGACTTTGCCAGCTTGGACTTAATGGCAAAACCAACGCCTGATTGGCGGGGTTCATTTTCTGCCTTTCCTGACCAAAAGAAGTCATATCCACCCTTTTCCTCTCGAAGTTGAGAATTGCCAGGCAAGCGAGTTTCACATAAGACAGCAATGTCAACATCATACCTCTGTAACTCAAGATAAACAAGGGCTGTCTTGCGCTCGGGTGCAGCATCATTATCCTGAAGGGTACGGACATTCCAACACCCTATTGAGAGATTCTTTGTTGAGGTTTTTTTGCCGTATTCTATTGTTCTGACTGCGCAACTGGATAATCAGACAGCTGCAGCGGGCTGCCAAGTTAAGTGGTGAGCAAGCAATTTTTTAGGGCTCCTTTATCGCCCCTCCCCGCCATAGGGAAAGCAGTGCCATCCCTAAATAGGGCTGCTTTGTCCCTGATGGAGGACACGAACAGCACAGTTGCTCACAGGTTTGTGCTAGAACGGCCATCTACCATCAGCCGCCACTGTGCATAGATCCAGCTGAGGACTTCCAGTAATATCCTTTACCTGTCCCCGTCACTTTCACTCAATCGCCAGTGGACTTCTTGCAGGACAGTGTAAGGTTTTCATAATGAAATTACGATAATCTGTCAGAAACCCACACAAATGACTTGATTTAAGTGGTGAAGACTCGTGTAGGACCATCCACACTTTTTGGAACTGCTGATTATCTCACCCGGTGCAAACCAATTGCCACAGAACAAGCAGACAACAGCCTTCAGGTTTGATGTAAGAGTTTCCTTCTCTTAGTGGTATAACCGCGCCGCCAGACACCAACCTGGTAATTTCCTTGTACCGGCGCAAATATATATATGTATATATAAATATACATATATATATATATATATATATATATATATATATATACAAATATACATACACACAAACACACTTAATGCCAGTTGGCCGTTGACCCTGAAAAGGGGTTCATTCGCACTTTGAAAGGTCTGGTTTTTAATCCTTCAGGGAGACTAGCCGCCGTCCTCACCAAACAAGTCTGGTGGGGGAACCAGTTTAGTGGCTGGTGACCGGACCATGAGGCCGGTAGTACTGGGTTACATGGTACCAGTAGCATATGACATGACCTGACATATGACATATGCATATATATATATGTATATATATATATATATGTGTGTATATATATATATATGTGTATATATATATGTATATGTATATAGATGTATATATATATGTATA
>NC_136520.1:40251970-40254470 GCF_053919585.1 Euprymna scolopes
TGTATATACATATGCATATATATATGTATATACATATGTATATATATGTATATACATATGTATATGTATATATATGTATATACATATGTATATGTATATATATGTATATACATATGTATATGTATATATATGCATATACATATGTATATGTATATATATGCATATACATATGTATATGTATATATATGTATATACATATGTATATGTATATATATGTGTATATACATATGTATATGTATGTATATATATGTATATACATATGGTAATGTATATATTTATATGTATGTGTATATATGTATATATTTATATGTATGTGTATATATGTATATACATATGTATGTGTATATATGTATATACATTTGTATGTGTATATATGTATATACATTTGTATGTGTATATATGTATATACATATGTATGTGTATATATGTATATACATATGTATGTGTATATATGTATATACATATGTATGTGTATATATGTATATACATATGTATGTGTATATATGTATATACATATGTATGTGTATATATGTATATACATATGTATGTGTATATATGTATATACATATGTATATGTATATATATGTATATACATATGTATGTGTATATATGTATATACATATGTATATATATGTATATACATATGTATGTGTATATATGTATATACATATGTATGTGTATATATGTATATACATATGTATGTGTATATATGTATATACATATGTATGTGTATATATGTATATACATGTGTATATGTATATATATGTATATACATATGTATGTGTATATATGTATATACATGTGTATGTGTATATATGTATATACATGTGTATGTGTATATATGTATATACATATGTATGTGCATATATGTATATACATATGTATATGTATATATATTTATATACATATGTATATGTATATATATGTATATACATATGTATATATATGTATATACATATGTAGATATATGTATATATATGTATATGCAAATACATATGTATGTATATGTATATACATTTTTATATGTATGTATGTATATACATTTGTAAATGTATGTGTGTATATATATGTATATACATATGTTTTTGTATGTTTGTATATATACGTATATGCATACGTATGCATGTTTGTATATGCATATGTATATGTATGTGTGTATATATATGTATATACATATGTATTTTTATGTATGTATATATACGTATATACATATGCATACGTATGCATGTATGTATATGCATATGTATATGTATGTATGTATATATATGTATATACATATGTATATGTATGTATATATATGTATATACATATGTATATATATGTATATACATATGTATATGTATGTATATACATATGTATATGTATGTATATACATATGTATATGTATGTATATACATATGTATATGTATGTATATATATGTATATACATATGTATATATGTATGTACATATGTGTATGTATGTATATACATATGTATATGTATGTATATACATATGTATATGTATGTATATACATATGTATATGTATGTATATACATATGTATATGTATGTATATATATGATTATACATATGTATATATGTATATATATGTATATACATATGTATATATGTATATATACGTATATACATATGTATATGTATGCATATATGTATATACATATGTATGTGTATGTATGTATATATATGTATATGCTTATATGTATGTATATATACGTATATACTTATGTATATGTATGTACGTATATATATATACATATGTCTATGTATGTATATATATGTATATACATATGTGTATGTATGTATTTATTTATATATATGTATATACATATGTGTATGTATGTATTTATTTATATATATGTATATACATATGTGTATGTATGTATTTATTTATATATATGTATATACATATGTGTATGTATGTATTAATTTATATATATGTATATACATATGTTTATGTATGTATGTATATATATGTATATACATATATGTATGTTTGTATATATATGTATATACATATATGTATGTATGTATATATATGCATATACATATGTGTATGTATGTTTGTATATATATGTATATACATATATGTATGTATGTATATATATGCATATACATATGTGTATGTATGTATGTATATATATGTATATACATATGTGTATGTATGTATGTATATATATGTATATACATATGTGTATGTATGTATGTATATATATATGTTTATACATATGTGTATGTATGTATATATATGTATATACATATGCGTATGTATGTATATATATGTATATAAATATGCGTATGTATGTATATATATGTATATACATATGTGTATGTATGTATATATATTTATATACATATGTGTATGTATATATATGTATATACATATGTGTATGTATATATATGTATACACATATGTGTATGTATGTATATATATGTATATACATATGTGTATGTATGTATATATATGTATATACATATGTGTATGTATGTATATATATGTATA
>NC_136520.1:40264470-40366970 GCF_053919585.1 Euprymna scolopes
CGCTGGTTATAGTGAAATTCCATAAAAAATTCCTCTGCATTCCAAGGTTTAAATTTAAAGTTTTTTTGCCAAAAGTGGATATTTTTGTACCATTAGCGGCTTGTAAGTTGAAAAATTGGATCCCTGTTGGGTGGCCATGCCGTGTCGGTATGACGCTGATTTCCACTCCGGGGTCTATTAAAAAGTTATATCCGTGAATTTTGTCTTGGATATAAAATAGACGACCTTTTTTGTGTGCTCCAGCTACAGTCGTCATCGTTACTGGCTGGAAGGTTTGTTTCCCTGTGCCGGTGTTTTGAATGCGCAGGGTTTAGTGCATCTTCTCGCGTCGACGCCAAATCTCCTGTGATAGAAACACACATCTTCTCTATGTCGTGACGTGGATCGGTTCCTGCTTGAACTCCTTCGCCTATAATTTCGCCGCGTGTCATCGTGGTTTCTGTGAGAATGTTGACACATTTGAAGTGTGTCGGCTAGCTGCTTCGAAAGCTTCTCAACCGCCGACTTTAATTCTGCTAATTCCTCGTCTCGGTTTCGGTCAAGTTGCCGTTGGTGGGCGTATACTTGTCGGCTCCGGGAACTTTCATTAATTCTGTTGAGTATGTCGGCGAGCTTTTCTGTTGCCATCTCCTCCGGCATCGGAGCGAGGATTTGTTTGGTAGTTGGGGGTAATTTACCCAACCAAAGACTCTTCATAATGCTGTCTGACATTTTATTGTCTCCCAGCAAGGCTTTCATGTAGTGAAGTAGTTGAGAAGGCGTATGGTCTCCTAACTCAACTTGTGTGAACAAGTTACGAAGCATGGCTTCATGAGAAACACCGGTTCGTTGCAGGATTGCTTGCTTCAACGTGTCGTACGGTCTTTCCTCCGGTACATTTTCGAGGAAATCCGTGACTTCCTCAACCACCTCCAACGGCAGTTTTTCCACTAAATAACAGTAACGTGCTCGTTGTGACATTACCCGTTTAGCGTCAAATATGACTTGTAATTGGATGGACCATATTTTTGTATTTGTCGGGTTGAAGGGTGAAATGTTTAATGCCATGGTTTCGTTGTAGGAATCCGTCTGTTGAAGTTCCACTTTTTTTTTTTTTTTTTGTGTTGAAATTTTTATATTTAAATTTCTTGTGCGTGGTTTGAAAATGTTCCTCCTCGTGGTCGACAAGTTTTTGTTTGTTTGAGAAAAATTATTTTTCGTGCGTGCCCTGAATTTGTGTGGAACGGTTTAGCTTACACCGTGTGTTTCATTCACTCATTCATTTCATTTTAAATAAAGGAGGGTCACCATTTCATGTTGCGGACCAGGATATAAAATATCCTAACTCGCTACAAGAAAAAATAATGAAACAAATTGAATGAAGGAAACAAAGAACTAAAATGCTGGAATAGAATAAACATGTCGTTTATTTTCTGTTGAGAAATGAAAGTCTTTGGTGTACACGTGTTCATTCAGCCGTTGACGACTACGCGCATGGAAGGAAAGGGGGAATGCAATAGAGAAATGCGAAGTGACAAGCCATCTGTAGAAAGAGAGGGTTAAGCTCAGTAGAGCGTTGCGCACATGTCTGTGTTGATGGGCCAAAAGCGAAGGTGAGATGAGTGAGAAAAGTCAATCCAATTCATGGAGAGAGAAAGCGTATAAAGTGTGCTTGCGCTTGCCCCACATTACAGTAGCAGGGAAAGTGACGTTAGAACATGCGGTCGGTTCGTCGACTAAGCAGCTCGAACGCTGGTCCAGATGAAAAAGGGGAGTTAACAGGTTTTGTTGACTTTTATACTGGAGTTAGTGTTCTGGGTGCGCATGTCTGGTTTTCACTTAAAAGGAAGTGACGTCACAGCTCGGGTGTGTGTGTGTGTGTGTGTGTGTGTGTGTGCGTTAGCGTGTGTGTGTGTATGCGCATGAATGTTTGTGTGCGTATGAGGATGTGTATATGCGTGTGTGTGTGTGTGCGCGTACATGTGGGTGTGTATGTGTGTGGGAAAACATGTTTGAACATCATACACACGTCGCTTCGCATAATACGTCATCTTTCAACTCGCGGGTTGTTCCTTCCATCACTTCTTTTATGCGTCTTGCATAAACTAATTTGCATAAACTAATTTGCATAAACTAATTTGCATAAACTAATTTGCATATATTGCATTGATTTACTCATACGTGATTGTCAAATACAAAAACGACGTTGCCATTTTAGTTTTTTTTTTTTCTTACCTAAGCAAATGAACACGACACCCACGCTAGTCAGCTAAGCTACGACTTTCCCGACACGGCTAATGAGGTCTGTTTATTTTTACAAGAACTCTAAAAATATTCTCATTTTATGTTTTTCCTATTGCTGCAAACCTTTCATTTTAAACATATAAATTGTCTCTTTTGTGAATATATTGCCTTTTGAACTCATTATTTTGTTTTGGTTACTGTATAACACGTCTCTCTTAGTCTCACATTTGATAATGAACCCTGAAAACCGTTTTGATTGAAAATATTTCTTTGAAACTGGCTTATGCTGAAAATTCTTTTCCCATTACAAAACACCTGAAGTGACATCCTAAAACTGGTGACCGACACCCTAAAGTTCCTTTCTTTTTCCTTTTCTTTTTTTAGGACAATTAAAAAAAAAAGTTATCTAATACTTTTTTCTTTAAGCTATCATCTATAATAGAAATCTCACATCTCTAAATGTATGTATGTGTCTATGTTCCCGTCAGATCACCAAAGTTAAGCAACATTGAGCCTGGCTAGTACCAGATGGATGACCATTTGGGAATTCTAGGTGCTGTTTGTGGTTTTCGCTTATCTCGGCATTGTTTCCAGTCGTCCTGAATCTCAACTTGCCACTGGTATTAAACAATGTCGACTCAGGAGAGATGTGGTTGAAAATTGCACAACTCTTGCCACAAAAATTTAATGTACAGGCACCTTTACTGCGGGTATCCATAGTCTGTCAAACAGAAGGAAGCCTTTTTATGTATGTATGTATGTATGTCTGCCTAAAACTTTCGACAGAGGCGACAGATTTTCACAAGATTGGTATCATTTTGAAGCTCGACCCTTCGGACGACAAATATCGAAAAATTGGCTAAAAATATTAATTCCTTTAACCTCAACCGGGCACTTTTCTGCAAGGATGGGTCGCTTTTTTCGCCCAAATTTTCGAAAGTCAAGCCCTCTTTCCGATTGACTAGCCTTTATTGAAACCTTCGCCACTTCCGGTTTGGCGATGGACACAATGGCAGAAACGTCACTTGTCGGAATTTTATCTTGCTTCCAGATAAATTTGACGCTAAAGTAACTAACCTGAAAAAAAAAAATGACAGCATGGAATAAAAAGGGGGGGGTAAAGAATAAAATATAAAGGTCTTGCTTTGAAACGAAGAAGAGATTTTATTCATAATAGAATTAGTTGCAAATTTTTCCCTTTGCGGGCATTAAACTTATGAAACGCCAAGGTAACATATAATAAAAAAAAAAATAACACTGGTTCTTATAATGAAGATGTCGTATCCATGAACGAATACAATAATAAGATTCAAAATAGTATTTCCTTATTACACTCTCATATGAAATAAATTTTAGGAGCGTTCTCACAAATTGAAAGCCAGTCAGGCACGTGCCTTTTTCTTTTTTTTCTCTCGTTTAAAGAAAGTCCTTTTAGAATTTTCTCTTTCTCCATGTTTGTGTGCAAACCGTAGACACGCAGATGGATTTCAGAAGTATGGCCGCGTCGCTTGCCCGGGTTTTTTTTTTTGCTGGGTTTTCTTCTTTATAGGAGGTTCCAAAATTCCTTGTCACGTAAAATAAAGTCTTTTTTTAAAATAGTTTCACTCCTTCTAAAATACGTGCAAAACCGTAGCCACGTAAAAAGTTTTCAGAAGTATGTCTCGTCACATACCCGGGGTATTCTTGCCGGGTTTTCTTCTTTGAAGGAGGCTCGTCAAAATTCCATTTTCAGCGCCAGGCAATGAAACGAAGGTCCAATCTCCACGTCGGTGGAATTTCAAAAGAGGCCGAAATTGGCGCTGGGCTTGTGACGTCATCACAGAGCTAGCATTTCCCTTTTCTCCAAATTAAAGGGAATTTAGTACAATCCAACAAAGTGTACGAAACTAAGAATAAAAAAAGATACAAAATCCAAAAAAATCAAATACAAGAACCAGATAAAAAATAATAAATGTAAACGGGGGCGGGGGTGCAGGGTGCACTATTATTGGTACAAAAAAAATTCCAACACACTTTTTTTTCCACATACTTTTCCTCCTTCGCGGTACGGGTTTCATGCCTTCCTGCCTACTATCACTTTTTTTTTTTTTTTTTTTTTTCGCTAAACACATACCTCCAAACACCTAGGCGGGCATCCAAGCTAGTTTATTATAAAGTCCCAGTTGCAACATTGCGCTTGCACCAAAGTGTATGACGTCATATTCGATCACAAACCAATCAAAGCCAGAAATAGCGTCTGCTTCATATGTATTAATTCAATGAAGATCGTTACATTCATCTTTTATTTTTTTTCTTCATTAGCATAATGAATGAAGTAAGTTATCATTCATGTTTCGAAATGGTTCCTTTGAATTTCCTGCGCTTTCATTTTCTGCGAACCTGCTGTTATGGTCGCCATCTTGACTATGCGAACGTAACCTTGCAAGTTAAACACATTTCTTATTTGGTCGTTTGCAACCAGATAGTAAACAAAACGTAAGTATTTATTTGAATTTAGTTCTTTGGGATGAATTTTTCTTCTTTTTACTACACCCGAAATATTAACTGCCCTTACGTTTCAAGTTTGCATGTAAACAAAATACGGTATTATTTTATTTTTAGAATACCAGCCTCAGCTGAATCGCGTCCCCTTCTTTCACGTGATGTTACTTTTTAAGCGATTATGCATGACCACCCTGAAAAAGTTTGCGGAAAAAATAAACACAAAAAATTAAACGTAAAATTAAACGTAAAATTTCCGGCTCATTTTAACGTTTTAGTGCATTTAATTAATTATTTATTTTTTTCTCGGCGCGTATTCTGAATTCGGGTCATTATCTAAGGGAGATAACTAATGTTTACTCAGGAAATAATGTTTTTTCGCCGAAATGATCAGTAAAGAACAAGGAAACAAATTTCGGTACTTATGCACTTATGTTACCTTGCTAAAATAATAACGTTAGAAAGCCATTCTTAACATGGGGAGGCGAGGGAGTTTTGTAACTAATCTAACAATTTGATAAAAAAGATATAAAACTCGAATTGGTACCTTATCGTTTTCCGTAACTTTTGGATATATTACTATTTGCAATATAACAATTACTAAGTGTGTCAGAATTTTGGGGAATTTTTGACACCCCTAACAAAAAACTGCGAATAAAATATAAAAAATATTTAAAAAAACCCGTAATTTCTCTTTTTAAAGTGGGTTGTTTATTTTCTTTATGGAATATTCTTCCAAAATAAACTATTAAAGTCATTTAAAAATAATAGAAATATTTTTTTTTATTTAAAAAAATAAAACAAAACAAAAAAAAACAGTGTTTACTAAGTGCCTGCGCGCCTTCATGTAATGAAATCAATTGAATTTCTTTTTGAATTTTTTCACTTTTAAAAATCTATCAAAACTTTTCTATTGGTTCAATTTTTATGATATTTTCAGGTTCAATGTGAAATTTTATGCTCTTTCCAATAAACCGAATATAATATTCTAGACAAGGTTTTTTTTAAAAATTCACCCCCCCCCATTTTGAAATGTCTATTAAAATGAAAATAAATAATTTTCTCACCTCAAATTTATGTATCACAAATTGGAGATAAAAGATCAATAAATAAAATAAGCTATTAAAAAAAAAAAAAAATACAGTTATTTGCAAATTTACCTGTAAAGTCAAAGTTTAAAACCTTTTTTTTAAAAACCATGTTGATTTTTTTTAAGTGAAACCTTATAATCTTTTAAGTGAAACCTTATAGTGCGCATAAAGTTTCGTTGTATTACGAAAATTATTTCTATTTCATTCAATGTTTTATTTTTAGATATTAAAAAAAAAAAATCATTCCATAAAGTTGAAATAAAATATATTAAATCAAAAACTCATGTATTTCTTCGAGAAAAGAAAAAAATTCTTTGACTGTTTTTTTTTTTTTTAAGGTAAAAACTTATAAGTAAAATATGACTAGTTTTCAATTATGGAGACACAAATTTCTTCACGCACAAGGCTAGACGACTAACGCAAATGTGTGATTTTTACGTTCTTCTGTTCATCCGTAGTTCAAAACAAAAAGAAACACTGGTTTGGCGTTTGGCTAAACACCATAATAATGCTTATGTAATGGCAGGGTTTTCAAATAGTTGTTTAAAAAAATTCTTTTATTTAAAAATTCATGCAATTTAAAATATAAATATGGATAAATTCTTAACAATGAAGAATGGAACTACCCATTGAATAGTATTGTTTTATAGGTAAGTGATTTTTTGGCATTTATATATACATATATTTTATCAAAGCAAGTTAAAATACGTTGATTTTTTAAAAATCTTTTTTAAAGAAAACCGATTTAAAAAAACAAATATTGCATAATTTGCTATTAAACCTGTTATTTTTTTTTTAATTTGGTCTTTGCTCCTTTAATTGAAAAAAAAATTAGGGTTTGAATTACATTTTTCAAGTAGTTATAAGCTTGGAAAGATAGGAGGTCGAATTATTCAATTTTTTATCACGCATTTTTAATTTCAGTTTCTGACACTGCTAGACAATTACGTAAGTACCATATGTTTTACTTAAAATTCAATTTTTTTTTCGTTATTATAATAAAAAAGCACTAGAATTTAACTTGAAAATACAATTTTCTAAAAATAGCACAGTAACATAAGTGCATAAGCATCCAATTTGTTTTGTTTTAATATCAAAAAACTTCCATTCGGTCAGGACGCTGAAAAGGAAGATTTCTATATAAATTATAAAATTCATAAAAATGTTTACCTATTCAAAAAAATTACTTTGTTTTCCTAACTGAATAAGTTTTCAGTGTTTTTAGTTAATGTAAAATGTTTACTTGGTTTTAAAATCATACAGTGTTTATCGATATATTTGAAAAAGACAAATGGCCGCGAGGTCTCTGTTGAATATGTTAAGTTTGGGAAAATGAGTTCAAACTAAAACATTATACAAAATACTGATAGAAACCCAGCCAATATATATTACCGTGACTAGGCTAACATATATTGAATGAGTTTCTAACAATATTTTATATAATTTTTTAGTTTGAACTCATTTTCCCAAACTTAACATATTCAACAGAGACCTCGCTGCATTTGTCTTTTTCAAGTATATCGATAAACACTGTATGATTTTCAAACCGAATAAGCATTTTATAACCAACTAGCCTGAGTTCCTGGCATTGCCTGGATGTTTGCAGGTGTATGGTGAGCAAAAAAATAAAAAAGTTGTAGTAGGCAAGCAGGCTCGAACCCGTGACAGGAAGGCGGAAAAGAAAATAAGGGTGTCGGTTGAGCAAAAAAAAAAAAAAAATGAAAAATTCCGAGCACAAAAAAATAAAATAAAATAGGAGTATTAAAGTGGACTCGAATCCGTAACACGCCAGAGGAAAAAGAGGTGAAAAAAAACCAAACAAACAAATTCTCTTATCGATGAGCTTACCGTGGTTGTGACGTCACAGGCAGTTGAAATAATGCCTTTTATGTGACGTCGTTTATGCAAGCGTTAAATGACTTGCAAAAACTGTCAGCAAAAAAAAAAACGACCCTCACTGTAAAAAACTGCCCACTTGAGAGTAAAGAATTAATGTTTTTGGCCAATTTTTCAATATTTGTCATCCGAAGTGCCGCGTTTCAAAACGATACCGATCTCGTTAAAATGTGTCGCCTCCGTCGGAAGTTTTAGGCAGACATAGAAACATACATACATACATTTAAACAGACAGGTGTGATTTATATTATAGAAGATAAAAACACTAAAAACATATGCAGTTAGGTTGAAAAGTAACTTATCTTATCTTTGATAACATTTATTTGTTATATATTTGTTCTTTGACAACTTTTTTCAAATCTATGTGTATAGTAAAACAAACCCAACAAACTTTAAATTATTTACTTGGGTTTAATGTTTTAAAATTCACAAATATTCGAAAAAGTTGTCAAAAACAAATATATAACAAATAAATGCGATCAACCAAAAGAGAAGTAACTTTTTTTACCTAGCTGGATAAGATGTTAGTGTTTTTACTTATTTTTAAATCTTTATTCCAGTGTCTTAACTTTGTGTACTGGCTTTTTGGATTTATCCCATTAAAAATAAAATAAAATGCTTTAAGAAAGATATTTCAAAGTAAATGTACTTTTTTTTAAATCTATATAAACAAAAGAGTAGATGTAAGTATGTACATTGTGTGAAAATATTAAACTGATACACATTTAAACTAGTGGCCACATAACACTTACATTAAAGTAAATAGTAATCATACACCAAGAATGGTATTTTTTTTAAATATATTAATTTTTTTAAATATATTAATTCTATTAAATATATTAATTTTTTTCAAATATATTAATTTTTTAAAAATATATTAATCTTTTTTAATATATTTTTAAATATATGAATTTTTTTAAAATAAATTAATTTTTTTAGATATATTAATTTTTTTTAAATATATTATTTTTTAATATATTAATTTTTTTAATATATCAATTTTTTAAATATATTAATTTTGTAAAATATTTTAATTCTATTAAATATATTATTTTTTAAAAATATATTTTCTTTTTTAAAATATGTTAATCTTTTTTAAATATAATAATTTTTTAAAAATATATTAGTTCTGTGAAATATATTAATTTTTTAAAAATATATTAATTTTTTTATATATTAATTTATTTAAATATATTTATTTATTTAAATATATTAATTTTTTTAAATATAATTATTTCTTTAAATATATTAATTTTTAAATATATTATTTTTTTTAAATATATTAATTTTTTAAAAATATATTAATTCTGTTAAATATATTAATTTTTTTAAAATATATCAATTTTTTTAAAATAAATTAATTTTTTAAATATATTAATTCCTTTAAATATATTAATTTTTAAATATATTAATCTTTTTAAATATATTAATTTTTTAAATATATTAATTTTTATAAATACGTTAATTTTTTTTTAAATATATTAATTTTTTTAAATATATTATTTTGTTTTAAATATTAATTTTTTTGATATATTATTTTTTTTTAAATATATTTTTTTAATACATTAATTTTTTTTTTAAATATATTAATTTTTTTTTAATATATTCATTTAAAACATCTTTAATCGGGAGCTTAGTATTCATATTATTTGGATTCATCGGACTACTGTTCTTATCTTGACTTTAATTTTCGATCGATATAACCTCCAACTTTTTTCAGGTGTGTCTTGTCGAACACGGGAATCTTTCTGTTTAACTTGAGAATTTGGATGGAATTTCAAACAAAACCCTTTATTTACTTAACGGAGATAGCATGACGGATAGAGATCCTAAATAATTTGCAATTCTATGGGATTGCATGTTGGAACTTATAATGGGTTCATGTAATACAGACATAACAATAGTGATGATGAGTGTATTACAGTTCTTTAACACATATTGTGAGAAATTCCATAGCAACGCCATTTTGTTTGCCTGCCTAACATGATTTGCTAGACGGTCTTTGATTGGTTCAATACTGAAGCATTTTACAATCGGGCTACAGCAGGGTCTCTGCTAGCTTAGATAAATAAGCTTGCAGTTTTAACAAAAGAGCTACAATAATATCAAGGTATCTCCATTTCTGCTGAACATCCACAGAATGTTAACGTCAATATATTGTGACAAATTCCATAACCAACGCCATTTTGTTTGCCCGCCTAACATGATTTGCTAGACAGTCTTTGATTGGTTCAATTTGAATGCGGCAGTTTGGCGCCAATTTTTTATTACATGTGCGTTATTTTTCAGTCTGACATGAACACGAAACAGTAAAAGACTCAAACAGCAGTGCTCTGTTATAGATTTCCAGGATTTTACCGTCATTGGACACCATGCAGTGGGTGGACGAAGGACATTTCTCTGAATACAGAGACAACATAATTGTGGAACTTATTTTACCCAATGCGGATATTCTACAGTGTTCGGCTTGATATATTTGATTATGGGAAATTATTCCTATTTCTTCCAGAGACCACAAGATCCCAAAATATGCTATATTGGGTGACAACATTAACGCCGTGTTCACCATGTACAACATGGATCCTTCTAAAAGGAAACCTGAACTAACATTCCCACAGAGGAATCATAACTAACGGCTCCATTGCAATGGATAGCAAGTTAAGCCACTGTTTTTGCAAGGGACTTACCGTGACCAAAGAACTTTCATTTCTTATACATCTTGAATAAAATTTGAGTTTTAAAGGTATGGCTTTTGTTTGTGGAGTTTCATTTGCTATCTGCGGGGAGGAAATTGGGTGTGTAGGGAAGAAATTTCTTACAATATTTAGAAGAAAAGATATACTTCACTTATGATGATGCTCATGGGGACACATAATATTTGGAAGGGTTTACACAAGAGTTTGTTACAAGTTGATAAACAATTTACTGTGAAGTAAATAAGTGTTCCTTTGAAATTCCATCCAAATACCTGAGTTCGACAGAAACATTTCTCAGTTTGACAAAATACACTTGAAGAATGTTGGAGTTTATTGATATAGTTATGAAAACGACATTCAAGATGAATCCAAATAATACGAATAACCAATCCTCATCTCCAAAATTCAGAAATATAATAACCAGTTTGTTAATACTCAAATTTAATATGAAAATCTTATTAGTCTTGCTTTTTACCTTATGCAATGTTGGACATTTTTTGTTTTGTTTCGATGTGTTGACTATTTATTTTTTAAATTTTTATTTTCTAGTTTCAATCCAATTTTGAGCAATAATTGATCTTTTTCTGTACTCATTTCGTCATTAACAGAGCATGTGAAACTGCCATTTGTGTTTGTTTTCAACATTGTCATGCTTTAGTAGAATCATACTGAACACTTCTAACATCTCGAGACTAAACATTATAATTAACATTGTTAATTGCACAAAAAGAAAAAAACTTGTGAAAACAATATTGATTATCTCTGTATTAATAACAGCTTATTTTTTAAACTTTTCAAATGGATACTGTATATTAGGTATAATAGAGAATTGACCTTGTAATAATAAATACGAAATCTGCGTGAATATATTTATAAGCATATTAACTGGACAGCTTTCTATTTTATGTTAAAGTTTTTCTGATGTGGGCATAAAAAAAAAAATTTTAAATAAAAAAAAATAAAAAATTGTAATGAAAATAAAAATAAATAAAAAATAATAAATAAATAATAATTAAAAATGAATAATGAATAATAAATACATAATATTTGATAAATAAAAAATAATAAATAATAATAACACCACATAATAATAAATAATAAAAAAATAATATATAACAATGAATAATAACAATGATATTAAATAAATAATAATATATAACAATAAATAAATAATAAATAAATAATAATAAATAAATAATAAATAAATAATAATAAATAGCAATAAAAATAGAGAATAAATAATAATAATAATAAATAATATATAATAGTAAATAATAAATTATAGTAAATAATAAAGAAATAATAATAAGTAATTATAAAAAGTAATAATAAATATTAATAAATGAATAGACGATAATAATAATAATAGTAAATAATAATAAAAAATAACAATAATAAATAATAAACAAATAATAAAAAAAATTATTTTTTAAAAGAATATTATTTTCCTGTCCATAATTAAAAACTTGTTTTCTACATAATAACAAAAATAAAATGAATACTTTCTGTTCATGAACACGTTTACAGATTTTTTTTTGTGCGCCACGACACACAAAAATTCTCACGTTTATATGCGCTTGTCAGTATTTCTAACAACTCTAGCATAAAAAGTTATCCAATTTAATGTGTTTTTTTTTAGAACACACAGCATAAAACACATGAAGCCAAATTCTTCTGGTTATATCATAGAAAGTTATGGTTGCCTTACAATAATAAAACACCCCAAGAAACGGCTACACCCTCTATAATTAGTCACATTAGGATTAGTAGTGTAAGGGAGGCAACTCTGCCCAATATATTACACAATTCTTTTCAAATTTTAGGACAAAAAAATTAATTTCTATTAAATACCATTTGAACTTTACTTATCTTTGTACTACAAAGGATCAACTTTGAGATATTCTAACTTTTGACTGGAAAGATGTACGTGTTGTGTTCGAATTCTGTAGCAAAGACAATTCTTTTCCCTGATTAGCTAAAACAACTAGAAATGTCATCGGCGGGTAGAATTTCTGCTTCGAGTGTTTATGTGAACGCACCCTGACCGCTTATTTTCAAAAAATGATCTACTGCCAGCGGGCATGCTATGCTGACAGGTTTTGTTGTTAATAGTCGGGTTTAAATAGCAATTTCTCCGAATATGCAAATCACAACAAAAATATTAAAATAACATTTTAAAGTAAATTTTATTGTGAATCCAGTTATATAAGTTTTATTTTAATGGAGGTAGGAGAAATGTACTTATTACTGATTTAAAAACTATGAGTGTCAAATTAAGTAGCAGTGTGCACCTTGTCCAGCACTGAAAGTTATGATGTCTGGTATTGCTACTTTTACCAACGCATTTTTGCGCCAATCTCGATATACCTGTTCTGTCCAAAATCAGAAACCAGACTAACTTGCATGTGAGAGAAAAGATATCTTCTTCTCTTTCTTTCATGCCTTCTCTCTTTCTTTCTTTCCATGCTCTCTTTCACATGAACCCAATTGACTTATTTCCAGTGCTGTCGTTGACCCCAGCTAGAAAGTTTGACATACTTCAGCAACTTAACCCTCAAACTCTTCTTGCACTAATCAACTTGCACAGTAAAATCACAATTTTGTACATGCCGGCATAACCCGATATAGATTATGTATCAATTCAAACATGACTAAATTTCTTGTTATGATAAAAGTTTGTTGATTATTCTGACATGTGGTAAATGTGACATGTGGCATGTAAGCTTGAAAAGCTTAATGATAGTTGCTATGAGAAAAGTTTGAGGTAAGATGTGATCAAAAGGCAAAAAAGGAGAAAAGGACATTTAAGTGTTTTTTTTTTTTTAGACAGCGACACCTTGGTTGGAGGGGGTGAGTAGGTGAATGGATGCATCAAGCAAGGTATTTGAAGTTAGGACTTCAAAATCCTACTGATTTGAGGATTTTGTTACTTTTTATATGCCAGATGAAATGATCGTTAGCCTTGGTTGGCAGTCACCTAAAGATGATAAAATTTGGAGTCTTAAATCTATTCTTGTTTTAGAGTTGCAGTCTTACTACTTATCACTATTAAAGGTTACTGCTACTGTGTGTGTATATATATATATATATGTATATATATATATATATATACATATATATATATATATACATATATATATATATATATATATATATATGTGTGTGTATGTATATGGTTTTAAAAATGGATGTAGAAATACCTAGAAGTTCGATGTTTCATCTCATGCAGGCTTTTTCAAGAGTAATAATTGGACATTGACCATTTTTACTCTTGAAAAAGCCTACATAAGACAGATGAAATGTCGAGTTTCTCGGTTTTTCCACCTCCATTTTTACAACCATGTTGTTGGATTTTTATCCTTCATATATATATATATATATATATATATATATATATATATATTACAACATTTTCTCTCTCTTTATATATATAATTATTACTCTTTATATATATAATTATTACTATAATTGTTTTTTAAACTACAGACACTGCTGATTTTTTTTTTTTTAATTTACAGACACTAGTGTTTCATCCTTTTGAGAAGCATCAGTGCAGAGTGTCTTGATTACCGTCAGTCGGGAGATTCAAACCCGGCAATGAAGCCATCTTTGACTCCTTGAGGAATACAGTTGAAATTTAAACATTTATTTTTTAAATGTGAAGACAGTGATAATGATCTAATGATTGTGACATCATAATCTATGCATATAAGCTTAAGTGATGGACTTTTTAACTTCCACTTAGAGTGCTCAACAATAAGAACCGAGTTCTTAAAGAGGCTGAGATAATTATTACTATAATTGTATTTTAATATCTACAGATACTAGTGTTTCATCCTTTTGGGAATCATCAGTGCAGGGTGGACAATTTTTGTGAGAATAACGTGAAAGATAAGAATAGTTGATCAAATAATACAAAGTAAATTACAACACGAATGCATTCATTGTTTTACATAAACAAAAGGACATCAGAGACAGTTAGCCAATCATGACTAGAAGTGAAGGTAAAGATAGAGAATTTGAAATGAAGTATTTAATTCCACTTGAAAAATATTTAATTTAATTCCACTTGAAGAATATTTAATTACATTCCACTTGAAAAATATTTAATTTAATTCTACTTGAAGCATATTTAATTTAATTCCACTTGAAAAATATTTAATTTAATTCCACTTGAAAAATATTTAATTCAATTCCACTTGAAAAATATTTAATTTAATTCTACTTGAAGCATATTTAATTTAATTCCACTTGAAAAATATTTAATTTAATTCCACTTGAAGAATATTTAATTTAATTACTAGAAGTAAGTTGAAAATAGCTGACCAAAGACTGGTTGTATCAGATTTCTGGTAGAAAGTAAATATATTTAGATGAAACTAGCTCTTCTAGAATTGGTTCGAGAAGGACGCCAAGATACTGGTTTGCAGAGAATGAAATAAGAAGTTTAAGTAGAATACCAACACATTGACTAGAAAGGTTGGCTGTGAGTAGTCTTAACAGTTAGTAATGCGAACTCTGTTAAGTTTTAGTTGAACTTGAGAGATAAGAGGTTTCACATTGAAGTAGTTACATTAATGACAGAGCTCCAATGATGCACATACAAACTTTATTCCACAAGTCCTGTGTATTTTTTTGTATCTACTCATGCTTATTGCTTTTATTATGTGAACAAATCGTGTAAGCCATCCTTTACTTGATGGCTACAGACTGCACTAGAATTGACACAGAATGAGATGAACAAGAAAAGAAAATCCGTGGCAAAAACGTTGACGTGGCCGGCTGTTCATGGCAATATGTATGGTAGCACGATTGTTTAATGGAAAGAACCTATGTAGAATTTTAAAATTAGACTGGAAATATAATAATTTTTTTTTACACAGGAATCACCATTTATCAAAGCCTGGAGGCCACTCAAAGATAAGGGTTAATGGGTATGCATTAGTCAATGTGATTATGATTATGGCATAGTAAACATAAGTGGTGGGAATTTTGTAAATTGGATTACTTAGGGGGACGGTTCACCAAGAACTTGTTTAGGTTGGACTTGAAGACAATCATATTGTAGTCAGCTGGAAAGCAGGCAATCGGAAGAGAGTTCCACAGGCGTGCAGTTCTAAGAAAGAAGCTTTGTTCATGGAATCTGCATTTAGGTTTAGGTACAGATAAAGAGTGTGGGAAATTATTGATAGTGGTTTTGGCTAGACGAGTGTTTTTTCATGAAATTTTGGTGAGGGGGACCATAGATTGAAGCTCAGCTGGGCATTTGCTATGAAAATAATGATAAAGCAGAGAGAGGCTCGTAACATCTTTTCTGTGGAAAAGAGGTTTAATCAGAAATTATTTTTCTTGATAAACACAGCCAAGACCTAGCAAGACTTCTGCTAAACAGAAAGCAGAGATAAAAAAAACAGTTTTATTTAATATAACCAGTTCGTATTACATGGATTCATTAGACTACATTTCTTCAAGTGTTTCTGTTAAACTCGTGAATTTGGACAGAATTTAAAACGGGCTTGTGGCATAGCTATTATAGTACTTGGAAAAATTAATTATGAAAGTGATATTCTCCAGAAGGTTGAAGGTTCAATTCTCAGTGTGGGCAACTGAAAAATACCATTGCGTATTACTTAGGACCTTCATCCAGTCATGCACCCCCTGTGAAGTAAATAAAGTGTTCTATTTGAAATTCCATCCAAATACCTGAGTTCGACAGAAACATTTCTGAGTTTGACAAAATACATTTGAAGAATGTTGGAGTTTATATTGATGTAGTTATGAAAACGACATTCAAGATGAATCCAAATAATACGAATAACCAATCCTCATCTCCAAAATTCAGAAATATAATAACCAGTTTGTTAATACTCAAATTTAATATGAAAATCTTATTAGTCTTGCTTTTTACCTTATGCAATGTTGGACATTTTTTGTTTTGATTATTTATTTTTTTTATTTTTATTTTCTAGCTTCAATCCAATTTTGAGCAATAATTGATCTTTTTCTGTACTTATTTCGTCATTAACAGAGCGTGTGAAACTGCCATTTGTGTTTGTTTTCAACATTGTCATGCTTTAGTAGAATCATACTGAACACTTCTAACATCTTGAGACTAAACATTATAATTAACATTGTTAATCGCACAAAAAGAAAAAATTGAGAAAACAATATTGATTATCTATGAATAAACAAAGAGTAATTTTTTTTACACTCTCACTGTATTATTTTGTTCTAATAGTAATGTTTTCTAAAGTTGTAAATATTAGCATTTGACAAGTTTATTCAATATTAAATAGGCCCTGTCGGTGAGGCATTAGAATACGCCGACTACCCCCCTGCAGAGGGTAAAAGCCCCTCAATCGGGGTCCTGGATATGACCTTAAACTATATCCGATGGTGAAGCCCCAGCGTGCGGGCTTTGGGAAGTGTGGAGCCACCCTTTAATTGCCATTGCTCCCAGGTCCACTCTGACCTGGAGTGGTAGTACCTGTTAGGGTCCCAACTATGGGTTAAATAGAAACTGACTTGCAAAAAACAAATATATTCTATTAAAGAATGTTCTTCCAAATCACCAGATTCGGCATTAAATAACCTGAAAAGGGTTGATATGCCATAAAACAAAAACAACCAACCGATCAGCATTAAATAACCTATGAATGATTGATATGCTATTAACCAAACCAAACTTAAGCATTCAGATTCATCTTTCTCTTTAATATTGCCATATTTTCTAGTCTCATTTGTGCCCCTGTTCTAATATAACCTAACTGATCTTGTTTAATATATGCAAACAAAATACTTTTCAAATTTCTAGGCGAAAAATTGAGAGAAGATTTTGGTAGAAACTGTTCCGTACACAAACAGACAAAATCACTACATACGTAAGGTAATTAGGACACTTATAGTTTCTTTTAATTTAAAATAAAAATATATTCATTAATGTTGTTTTGGCTTTCAGAAGATCCCATTGCAGATACTATTATAACTAATGAAATGAAAAGACACGCTGTAATAGAGTCTATTCCTGGTGAACCAAGTGCAAAACAGATCCAGACAATTGCACTTAAGGGAACAGCGAGGATACTAAAAAGAGCTCCCGGATGGTTTCAATAAAAAGCAGTGCAGTGTTGGCAGCTGGTTTGGCTGCCTCATACCCAGCATTAAAATCTTCAAAGGAAGAAAAATAAATAAATAAAAGCGAAACACAACAATTCAGAAAAATTGCAAAATTTCTAAAAATCGCCAGTGATGGTTTTCAGTATTGTTAGCAGTGAAGGGCACATCATGCCTCCTCATCCCCCCCCCCACAGGGCTTTAGGGTCAATGCAGATGTCTATGTTGAGATTCTTCAAACCATTGTAAAGCCTTGGATAAACAACGTAACTAATGGAAAAGCCTATGTCTTCCAACAAGATTCGGCGCCATCCCATAAAGCTCTCAAAAGGTAAGTTTAAAAAAAGCAGCACATAATAGAAATGTATTCTGATCTACAAAAATCCCTGATGAACCCTGTTGGCTTTCTTTGTTGGTGTGCCTCAGGCATTTAGCAATAAACTAATATCTTCTAAAAGATAGGTAAAAACCTTGAGAATGAACCCCTAAAATTGCACAAAACTACCCCAGCTTTACAGAAGCAGTCATTACTTACTCAAGAATGATCCGGACTCTGTCAGACTGCTTGCCTGAAAACTGCTCATTAGTGTAGTGTAACAATAAATGTATTTTCAGTTGTTATACATGGTGTCTGTAGTCTAGTCGCATAGAATAATTGGATATTTTTCATTTAAGCAAATAATATACAAAATCCATTATGAAAATCTTAGAAAATCAAAAAAATGTTATGAAATATTATATTAAATGATTAAAAATATTTTCTGAGATTTTTGGTGTGGAACCGGCTACCTCAGAAAGAGGAAGTTTTATGGGAGTATGAAATTTACAAGCAGTCCTCAGTCACATGTATATCCTTATCAGCGGAGATGATGACATTAGGTTTTTGCAGTTCTTGCATGGAGGTGTCAACGTTCTCCTACATGCAGCACATGGTATTATCCAATGCTTACCCATCTGGTACTGTTAAAAGATGTTTTAAATAGCATTCATTTTTGAAAAAGGTTTATTATTCCGAAAGTTTGATCATTCAAGCTCTAGAACCACTCCAAGGTTAGCAAAGGTTAACATGTGGTTACTCACCATCAAAGCAAACAGTAAACTGATGGTCCCAGGACTGTCTGCCCATCATTATCTTGACCGCTGTGGACCATTGTCCATGATCTGCATTCATCAGGGATGATGTGTCTTCTATGAGGGAAGCTAACTTAACACATATTGGGTGAATGTCACCCCAGTCGTTTTTATCTTTATGCCCAGACTTTAATCACACCTTTTATATGAAATGCAAATTAGTTTATGATGTTTAACATGAAAGTAATTTATTTTAATGCACATCTGCATTACCTTTCTAATGTAAATTTTTGTTTTTTAATTTACAGATAATGGCTGCAGTGAAAAATAAATGCACTCATATAAACAAAAGGAAAGACGAGGAAATCTTTATAAAATGAGATAATCAGAATTTTTCACTGAATAATGTATTTTCAAACACATGCTTAAAGGAAGAATTATCAATATGTAAGCCTTTTCAAGAAACAGACACATACTAGATATAGGATCTTGTTCTTATGAAGTTGTGTGAATCTGTATTTACAAGTTTTCGTTTAGCTAGAAACATGCAAAAACATGTCAATAATAAGACTTTTCATAAAGTTGTATAAATCTGAACTTACAAGTTGTCGTTTGGCAAGAAACATGCAAGAACACGATAATGGTAAGACTTCATCTTGTGAAGTGTGTGGGCTGATAATTTCCAAGGTTTCGTTAAGAAGACACGTTCAAACTCACACTGGTGAAAAACCATTTTCTTGTGAAGTGTGTGGTTCATCATTTTCACAACGTTACAATTTTAAAGTCCATATGAGAACACATACAGGAGAGAAACCATATTCCTGCGAAGTGTGTGGCTATAGTTTTGCAACGAGTTCATCGTTAAAAACTCACATGCGAACACACACTGGAGAAAAACCGTATTCTTGTCATCTGTGTGGATCAGCATTTTCAGTCAGTTCCACATTGAAGATGCACATCCGGTGGCACATGGGAGAGAAACCTTATTCATGCACAATATGCAAGTTAGCATTTTTAGATAAGTCTGATTTAAAAAAACATGTGCGAACTCACACCCGAGAGAAGCCGTATTCTTGCGACATCTGCGGGTCATCATTTGCACACCATTCTACGTTAAAAACACACAGGAGGACCCACACTGGTGAGAGACCCTATTCTTGTGAAGTGTGCTGCTCGGCTTTTTTCACCAATTCTTCGTTAAAAACACACATGCAAATGCATACTGGAAAGAAACCTTATTCTTGTGACGTGTGTAATGCAGTATTCTGGACCAGTTCACATTTAAAGACTCATATGAACATACATTTAGGGTTGAAACCTTTTTCTTGTAAAGTGTGTGGTTCGGCATTTTTAAGAAATTCTGATCTCAACACGCATGTTCGAACACACACTGGAGAGAAGCCTTATTCTTGTAAAGTTTGTGGTTCAGCATTTTCGACAAATTCTGGTCTAAATACACACTTGCGTATCCATAGTGGAGAGAAACCGTATTCTTGCAAAGTGTGTGGCTCGGCATTCATAACTTATTCAAGTTTAAAAACGCACTTTCGCACACACACAGGTGAGAAGGCTTATTCTTGTAGCTTATGTCAGTCTGTATTCGCGGAAAATTCTCATTTAACAAAACATATGCGCACACATATTAATGGGTCTTTCAAAAAATGACTTATATACCATGTAATCTCTACATCAACCTACCTTGAAAATACTGCTGTGAAACCTGACATAGTTATATGGAATGTCAGAAAGAGTGGCAACCTTGGTTGAAGTGAGTGTCCCTAATGATGGAAGTCTGAACGGAGCTGAAAGGAAGAAACAGACCAAATATCAAGGTCTCATGTATGATATGAAAAGAAACTTGAGTCTTAGGGAGATATCAATCATACCAGTTATAGGTGCCACAGGGCTTATGAAGAAGAACCTGAAGTCCTACCTAACTAATATTTCTGGTAAGTGCAAAACAGATCCAAACAATTGCATTTAAGGGAACAACAAGGACACTAAAAAGAGCTCTCGGCTGGTTTCAATAAAAAGCAGGGGAATGTTGGCAGCTGGTTTGGCTGCCCTATACCCAGCATTATAATCTTCAAAGGAAGGAAATGAAAAAGAAATTAGGTCTTTCAAAAATTGATCATCAACAATGTGCTACGATGGTGATCGTTGGGCAAAAACTGATTGGCTCCCAGAACCCAAACCTCACAATGATACATCGACACCAAGAGTCAACAGAACCACATTTGTCACAAAACTGCCCTAACATTTCAGACAAGACTGTTTTACAAATGAGACAGAATAAAAATCAACCTGCTATGGAAATAGCCCAAAAGTATACACTAAGACCTGGCTAAAAAGAGGATAGCTCAACTATGTTCAGGAGAGGGTTATAATGGCTGCCCAAGATCAAAACCAAGGCTTTCAATCTCAAAATAAACCTCCTATGGAAATAGCCTAAAAGAGTCAGTAAGCATACACTAAGACCTTCCATTGCAAAAACACTGGAAGAATAGGTCAACTATCAACATACCAAGTATCTTCTGCATTAATTCACCCAAGAATATATGGATAATATAGATAAGGGAAAACTCTATAGACTGGCTTAAAATAAGGATCGCTCCACTGATAGGGACAAGATTATAAGGCTGTCCAAGATCAAGGCTTCATAACTAATACTTTTAAGAAGATGGGTGGTCTCGGTAATGACAAAATGTGCAGGTGCATATGCAGAAGAAGAGTGTTAGGCACCTGAAATTCTGCTGAGGAATGACTACAATGTGACACAATGGAATGTGTAAATATCTTCATTAAACTATCTAAAAAAAAAAAGGATATTGATTGTAGCTTGTACCTCCTCGATTTAAATACCTCCGACAAACCCGACACGCAGCAAAGTCCCATCCCTACACAATAGAGATCCCCAGGTATAAAAAAGCCTTCTACTCCAATAATTTCTTCCTGTACTTTGGAAATCTCTTCTAGGATTCTGCTTTCCTAACTGTGTTGACATGCAGAAGTTCAAGTGTAATGTGAACAAACATCTTGTCCCTGCAACTTATGTCTCTGATAGTAGCCCCCTACTTCAAAGTGGCACTGTGCCTTGTTTGGGGTGAAAATTGAATTAAAGAAAAAACAAAAACAGGAAAATATTGCTGTCCTCTTAAGTAATCAAATTTTATTAAGTTACAAGAATCATTAGTGTGGTCTCACTGTCAGCTTGACACAATCCATTAACCGTCGTCCTTGTTTGGTTGTTTTGTTTTTTTTTTCACAGCATATCAACCCTTTTCGGGTTATTTAATGCTGAATCCAGTTATTTTGGAAATAATATTCATGTTGCGTCCAGTTATTTTGTAGAAGGTTTTTATTCTTCAATCTCTTTGTATCTTCAATTGCTAATTTGTAGTGTTTGGTTTGGTTGTTTTATAGTGGATTTTATTGTTTTTGTTCTCTGCCCTTCAGGACATGAACGAGTTTTGCTATGGGAAAGGGAAAAGGGTTACAGTATTAATGTTTAGTACATTTTAAGTTAAGAAACCAGTCAGGAAGTGGGGTAGATAGAAAGAGAAAGGGGGAAGAAGGAAAAGGAGAAAAAGGTGGGTTGTTTTTGGTTTTGGTTTTGCAGAACATAATTAAGTTTTGCAAAAGGAAGTAGAAAAACAAAAAGCATTAATGTTTGGCGCATTTCGCCTGAAGAAACCAACATCTTCAGCAGCCTAATCTGATAGCACCATTCATGCCCAGTAGATTTTATTGTTTTTGTTCCCTGCCCTGCAGAACATGAATGAGTTTTGCTATGGGAAAGAAAAAGGGTTACAGTATTAATGTTTAGTACATTTTAAATTAGGAAATCCGCCAGGAAATGGGAGAGATAGAAAGAGAAAGGGAAAATGGAACAAGGGGGGGGGGAATGTTGGTTGCTGTTTTTTTTTTTTTTTGTTTTTTTTTTCCAAACATTAAGTTTTGCAAAAAAGAAGTAGAAAAACAAAAAGCGTCAATGTTATGTGTATTTCGTTTCAGGAAGCCAATATCTTCAGACAGCCTGATCTGGTAGCATCAGTATCCTCAAGTAACCTTTGGGTCTTGATATGAGGTGATTCATTATTACATTAAAAAAGTAAATTCGGAAGAGTTCCAACAAGAACGATAACTCATGGTTGACTAATAACAGTTCTGATTTTGCAACACTTTTAAAATTAAATTCGTCAGTGGGTGAGGGTGATAAAGAAGACAAAAAAAGGCACAGGGTGTGTGTGTGTGTTGGGGCGATTTGATGATGTTTGTATTGTGCCCTCCTATTACATATGTGTGCCGATCATAGCTCGTATGGTCTAGGGATTTATCAGAACCCACATGTAATAAAATTAAAACAAAAGAAAAGATTTAATGAAAAAGAAATTTATTTAAAAATAAATTAACAAGAAAAAAAGAAAAGATTATCATGTTGGAAGGGCGACAACTCGCTAATAAATTGTCTCCCTTAGATCATAAAGATCGTAATTCTTAATGTATTGTGTTTTGAAATGGTTTGCTCTATACGTATATGTGCTTCGGTCAACAAACTCAAAGAATAAATAAAAACTTTACCAGAATCCAAACAGCCAGTTTTCTTCAGTGAGGTTTTTGTTTTTACGGCCTTATGAGGAAGCCGGAATTCGGATGTTGGTTGCCTCTGTTTACATCCCAAAATGTGTCACGAACTGACTTTACCCACCAATAGCGTTTCTTTTATATGAGTTTTAAAAGGAACTTCCTGGAACCTTCTAGAAACTCAAAAAAAGAACAAAAAGGCATTCTACGCCTTTTTATAGTTATAGACGCCGATTATTATTTATTTTTATGAATAACGACATTCTAGAAACGTCTTTATGTTTTAATTAATATATCAATAAACATATTTATATATTATAAGAAATATTTATATATTTCTTAATCCAATCATAGGAGAAAATATGTTCTCCTATGACACCTCATACTAAAAGACGGTCGTCACAACCATCTAAGCAATTGATTAGACATTTGTTGACTTGTAGGTATAAGAAGTCTCCCTCTGGAACCACACAGTGACAATGATACTTGTAGAATAAAGGCAAGAAGTCTCGCCCTAACATTTAAAAACAGCTTTATTGATTATCTTTGTTAGTAGATTGTATAGAGAAAGGCAAGGACGATCGGGGGGGGGGGGTATTAGAGGTACCCAAGCACCCTTTTTTTTTTTTTTAAAGATAATTAACATTGTTAAAAGTTAATTAGTTATTATCGATCTATCTATCTATCTATCTATCTATCTATCTATTTATCTATCTATTCAATGATATTCTTAAAATAGTTTATATTGGGAGTTATTTATTGTTTATAGAATAAAGTGTAGCAATGGGTTTTAGCTGAAGATGTTTATAAATTAGCTAGGTTAAATATAAACAAAATACCCTTGGGCAGGCAGACTTGGAAAGGTCACACATTAGGGATATGTGTACTTTTTGAATGATCACGTAACGGAACTGAGGTCAGGAGGTCGGGAAGTTTAGAGTCGAGAGTTGGAGTTTGATCACGAGAGTGAACAGACACATTTTAAGCCAGGAAAAGAATAAGCATGTAGACGAAATGTAGACTCTTGTGAAGACCGTTTGAGACAACTGAAATAAATTTATATTTTAAAAATATAAAGTGTTGTTCTGTGATTTCACAAAAGAAGAAAGAACAGAGATCTCAATTGATTATGGTGTTGGTCATTTTATGTTTCATCATGGAGCTCAGCAGGAAGATAGAAGAACTCTTGAAGAAAGAAGGTATGAAGCATATATTATTCTTCTTGTAAAAAAATACCTAACGAAAATATGAACTGTAATATATACCCGTGTAATAACTCTCTGATACAACATAACGCATACAATTTATACGGTTATAACAGGTGTTATAAGAACAATAAATCTCACCTGGCTATATAACACTTTTACTCCTGTTTTAAAAGTGTCCTTTTTAGAGGAATGTATTATAAGCCGGTACCACACTATTACTACATTTTTTTTTTTTTTTTTTTTTTTTTTTGTTCACTTAAGCACCTACTCTGAAGAAGTCCTCTGCACGTCACTGGAGAAAGGGTTACTCGTGGAAAGTGTTCCTGTGTGGAGATGCAGATTAAAGATTAGACAGGCCTGTTGAAAGAGAAAGAGTTCATGTGCGTGTGTTGGAGTTATGGTTTGTAGCCATGATGGGTTATTTGTCTCCTTGAAGTTAGTAGTAGAAACGTGTGTCACGAAAGATTAGAGACAGTGCTGTAGGATGAGAAAGAGAGTTTGTATGTGTACCGCATTGAAGTTCGTGTGTGGAGATAGCTATGTTGACTTACTGGTATTCACGTCTTAGTCGAAACCCTGGCCCGGAAAGCCGGGTGAGTTCTGTTGAATCCCAAACGAGAAGGGTCCTGGATATAACCTTAAACTATATTCGATGGTGAGGCTCCAGCTTGCTGGCTTTAGGGAGTGTAGAGCCACCCTTTGATTTCCATTGTTCCCAGGTCCATTCTGACCCGAAGTGGTAGTACCTGTTAGGGTCCCAACTATGGGTTAAATCGAAACCGACTTGAAAAAAAAAATTCTATTAAAAAAAATTTTCTTCAAAATAACTGGATTTGGCATTAAATAACCCGAAAAGGGTTGATATGCCGTAAAACAAAAACAACTAATCAACTAACCTGGGACTAGAGGTAGATAAAACAAGAACAACCAAACCAACCAAACGAGAAGTTGGGGGAACAGGTCTGTTCCACGTTGAGTTGTTACCAGAGGAAAAAAAGAGAGTGTGTTGCTGGTCAAACCATTTCTAAACTTGGTCACGTGACTGAGAGTTGGCTTCTGATTGGACAAGCCAGGAAGGAAGTATATTCAAAATCTCGGGCTGCAAAAATTTGTTCCAGCTTGTGTTCGTTGCAATCCTGTAGTTGATTTTTTTTTGTTGCTTTTGTCACTTCCTGTTTCTTCCCCTTCTCCTTCTTCTGTAATGAACGACGCGCGGGAATCTGTCTGACTCTGAAACAAATATCCTATTTATTTGCTTCCCTACGAGAGAAAAATTTGACACAAGGTCATTTTCAATGTGGAGGACGAAATGAAATGCAGGGATTAAATAATTTGGAGGATTTTGTATTATATACAATGATACGAAATATGGTAAAAAAACAAAACAAATATATAACAAATAAATGTTACCAAATGCAAGATAAGTTACTCTTTTACCTTCATTAATAAGTTTTGTATGATTTAACATATTTTAAAGCGTCTATTTAATTCAAAACAAAAGTAGTGCCGAGTTGATAAGTTAGAACGACGACAAGATGGTCAACATTAGACGTTCATTTGGGAAGTCGTGATAATCGCTTATATCATGAAAATAAAACAAAATACTGATAGAAATTCACCCAATAAATCTCACGGTGACACTAATTGAGTTGATTTCTATCAGTCCTTTTTTTTTTTTTTTAGTTTGGATCGATTACCGGCACTCTGAAGATGACATGTTCTTGTCAGCCAGTTAGCCAGTCAGTTAACCTACCACCAACCTGATAATACTTTTTTTCAAACCAAATAAAAGCTTTAAAATACGTTCAAACACAAAAAAACTCATCCAGGTAGGTAGAAGAGTAACTTATCTTGTCTTTGATATCATTTATATGTTATTACAATAGAAAAATGCGAGCATGAAAAGTAACATGGTTAAGCTTAAACATGGAAAAGAACTAGTTGTTAAAATATGGAAAAGAAAAAGGCAAAATATTTTAGTAAATAATATAATAAATTTATAACTTAAAATATTCCGGCATTAAGAATTGATTATATAATGTTATAAATTGAACTTTAAAAAAAAAATCTTAATGTACAATATTTTAAGTTATAAATTTATTATATTTTTTACTTGAATATCTTGTCCTTTTCTTTTCTTTTCTAGTTTGAAACACTTGTCCTTTACTTTTCCATGTTTAAGCTTAACCATATTACTTTTCATACTCGCATTTTTTAAAATTGTAATCCATCATGTTTCCAGGCTTCCAGTAAATTCACTTGTTCTTTGTTTAATTTCAGTTTTATTTTTTGCCCTCATAAACATAATATACACATATGTAATAACAATGTATGGCACTCGTCTGCTTTCAATAAAATCCCTCCAATTATCTCCCTTTCATTCTTCCATTCTCTCTGTTTCACTTGTTACTTCTCTTTTCACGAGAGTGGTGAACTGGCAGCAACAGCTGAAGCAATGTGGTTGCTATGGAAACCAGTCATAAAAAACGTTGTTTACCTCCTTACGTTTTTTTTTTTTTTTACGATCTTGAACACCAGTAAATTTTTTGTTTTACTGAACGAAAATTGAATTTTTTTTCGCAATATAGCCGAGAAGATGATCTCTATAAACTGTAATAATTGTTTGAAATTTGCTCGAAAAATGAGTGAGCGGTGAAGCTTTAAAGCAGTTCTAAATGACTAAAACTGCCACTTAACCATATATTCAAACATGGTAGTGTTTGAATCTCCAGTGAACTCAGCGATTCAGAAAGTAAACACACACATACATACAACAGAACTTTGAAACAGGTTTTCTGAGACTTTTATCTACTTCTTATTCAAGAACTTTAAAACTTCTCAACAAACTTTGTTCTTTCCCACATATATTTTACATTTCTGTAAAATTGTTGATATAAATATGTATTTGTTAATTCATGTTTGTTTCACTTACATTCAAAAATTCCCGCTGTTGAGTTAGCTCTTGCTAACTGGTAATCCATTAATAACATTCATGTTTTTATCCATATATATATAAGTATGCATATTAAAATTACGTTTACGTACCGGTTCCCGTCAGATCACGAAAATTAAGCAATGTTGAGCTTGTTCTGTACTAAAATGAGTGACTATTTCGTTTGCTGTATGTGCTATCGGTTTATGTTTTCAGTCAGTTTATGGCCTCTCCTTGCTACTGAACCCAATTAGTGCCGCTTCAAGAGAGGTATGGTTGGAGATTGCACAACCCTTGCCTCACAATTCTGCATGCAGCTACCCTTACAGGGGTGTCAATCGTCTCTGGAGACTGAATGGAGGCATCGATATTAAAATGGAAATAAATAAATAGAAAAGTCACCAGGTAGCGAGTGTTACCTAAAAAAACATTTGGCGCTTCTGCACTATTGAGACGAGATTTTAGGAAATTGTTTGGCCTTCGGGTCAAGATCAAAGTGTAGTATCTGTTCCGGCAGATACTGCAAGCTATGACTAGCTATGACTAGCAAAGACCAGATGTGGGGGCAACCCCACATGCTTGACCTTTAACCAGCTCCCATTTCCCACCTCTCGGGAGCTGGTCCCCTTTTTCCCTTCCCCCTCCCTTCACTCCTCACATTAAAAATTGGCCTTGTGCCTAATTTGCTCGGTGGGGGAGCAAATAAATACCATCTGTTCCGGCAGATACTGCAAGCTATGACTAGCTATGACTAGCAAAGACCAGATGTGGGGGCAACCCCACATGCCTGACCTTTAACCAGCTCCCATTTCCCACCTCTCGGGAGCTGGTCCCCTTTTTCCCTTCCCCCTCCCTTCACTCCTCACATTAAAAATTGGCCTTGTGCCTAATTTGCTCAGTGGGGGAGCAAATAAATAACATCTGTTCCGACAGATGCTGCAAAGCTAAGACTAGCAAAGACCAGCTATGACTAGCAAAGACCATATGTGGGGGTAACCCCACTTATCTGACCTTGGTCACTGAAGGGGCAACCCTTCATACCAACAGTTTCTAATCCAGCTCCCACTTCCCACCTCTCGGGAGCTGGATCTCCTCCTTCCCTCCCCCTTCCCCCTATCTCCACATTAAAAAACGGCCTCCTGCCTAATTTGCTCAGTGGGGAAGCAAATAAATAAAAAGTGTAGTATCTGTTCTTCAGATGCTGCAAGCAAAGACCATATGTGAGGTCGCCCCCACATATAAGACCTTGGTAAATGTAGGGGCAACCCTTCATACCAATTGTCACTATCTAGCTCCCTTACTCCCCGGGGAGTTGGTCCCCATTTCCCCTTCACTCCTCACATTAAAAATCAGCCTTGTGCCTAATTTGCTCAGTGGGGGAGCAAATAAATACCCTGTTCTTCAGATGCTGCACTTCAATTTCTTGTTCTCTGTCAGTGGAGGAGAAATCCTTCACGACTGAGACAATTTTAATTTTTATTCCCTTTCTCCACATTAAAAAACGACCCTGGTGTCTAACTCTGTCCCGTGGGGAGACATTGTAAATAGGAACAATGGTATCTACGTATTCCTCGTATTTTTAAGATGATTATATCGCAAAATTACGAAAATTTGATAAGGTAAAAAAAAATTTATTAAAGAAAATAAAAAATAGAATTTGAAGAAAACCATCAGGAGAGGTCAAAAAGGAAGGTAATTTTCCGTTCGTATTAAACAAAGATGGAGGCAATTTTTCACCTGCTAGCAGGATTAAAGTTGTTTTGTTTAATAATCCATTAATATTCAGGTAATTGTTTTTTTTTTATCTGAAAACTCTATTTATCGACTACAAAATCTTATCCCAATAATGTAAAAGCAGCAAATATTTTTATACAAGATATAATTATATAAAAATTACTTTCAATAATAAAATGTTCATTTATGCAAACATGTGCTTGGTAGAAAAAGTTGGGTTATTAGCCACAAGACATAAAACTGTGTAAGTCAATATGTTCATAGTGTAAATATGTGTATGTTTATTGTGTATGGGTGTAAGTTGGTTTACCTTTTTCTGGATAGTGAGTGTATAGGTTCTATAAGTTGATGAAGCAGGTATGTGAGTCATTGTGTGTAATGCTAAAACATATTACATTGTTAATTGATTTATTTTCTTTTGTCCATCATTGATATGACTTCTCATATGAATTTTATTTGAAACAAGAAAGGTATGTTTTCTTTATTTAATTCATAATTAACTATCAAAGGTTATTAATTAACCTTTATTATTATGTATTTGGATACGCTTTCTAAGAAGTTTGAAATTTTGGCATTTTGATTTCAATAATTTAATTTGCTATTTTCATATCAATAACTTTATTTTTATATTTTCATAAACATATATTTATTATATAAATCTGAATAAAATCTTTTATTTTTAAAATTAAAAAAAAAATTCTTTTTATAATCTCATAAACATATATTTCTTAAAAAATTTCTTATGTATCCCTGGAGGAATATATTCAGTATAAATTAATTCAGATTAAATGAGGATCAACACGAAGAGTAAATATAGCAGGTTTATTGTATGGCGATTACCATAGTGTAACTTTTGTTGGGTAGGTCACCATTTTGGCGGATCCCTTTTTTGAGGAGTCATTGAAATTAATAAGAAGACAGGAGTGTCGGAACGGTCTAGAAACAGACCTGGGGATAATAATAACATAGAAACAAGGCATTTAAAAAACGAAACGGTTTTTATATATGTTTCACCATCCAAGGTTACAGTAAGCCTGTAAGTTGTATTGGGTCATAGAAAGTTCGAGATTTTGCATTTTGTGTAATGACTCTGGAACAACTCATCTCTCAGTCTTGTTTTTTTTTTCGTCTTCCGCCTCGAATATATTTTTGTATCCTCTTGTTCTTTCCCTCCAGAACTGTCCTCCATTCTGATTGGCTAAAACCTCTTGTCGCATAGAGAGAAAAGAAGGAAAGAAAAGGGAAGGAGAAAGAGAAATGGTAATGGTAGTAGTAATAGTAGTCTTGGTTTCACTACATGGGCACACTGTAACAAATCAGATAGTCACACTCAAATGGTATTGGGAATGCTGTAATATCAAAATTTACTTACTCCCTACTAGTTACCGCTTGTTTTATAGATTGAGTAATTCATTCTCAGGGGGATATCAGGATCTTCGACTATATCAATTAAAAAAAAATAAAAACTCCTATAGTTGTAGGATTTGGTTAGAAGTAAACAAATTTAGGCTTATGTGAGAGGTCACCTCCTTGTGTCCTTGGACCTGTGGTTGAGGTTTTGTTGACAAAATAGTTATTTAGCAGAGATCAAGCTAGAGAGTTGGCAAGAAATGCATTAGTGAGCAGACGTGTGATTGATCCTGTTAAAAGCAGAAAGAGGAACCAGAGAAAATGTAGAAAGAGACTCAACGTGCCAAGCTCTGACAAGGGAATCCATAAGACAAAGAAAACCTGTGTAAAATATAACTCATTGTTATGGCGTTCTTTTGGGGTTTGGACAAATTAGAAGGTATGTGGTCCTTTTGGTCTGAGACAAACAGATATATATGTTATCTGTTTGATTGTCTGTAAAAGTTTTTGTGTCACATTTGTTTACTACATGTATTTGTGAAGAAGTGCCCGCACACACAATAAATATGCACGCAACAATAGAAGAACATTTTAACCACTAGACGTCATGCTGTTTACATACACTGACAATACATCCATCTGCTATATAACACCAAGTGTGGCACTACTACTACAAAATGGCTAAGCATCCAACCGAAAACATAACAAGTGAAGAAAACTATTAGAAAATGAAAATCAGAAATACAGGTGGAACAATAAAAGTGTTGCCCTAAAGAAAACAACACTACAGCTTTATTTTAAAACTTTTATTTAAAAAATCAATTCAAGTAACCTGATGATGTAGTAGAGCATCTATTCAATGTAGCTGCCTCAGCCTTAATTAACACCTCGATACGTGTCCAGAACTGGGAGCATGCCTTTTCGACAAGTGTTGGCGGGAGCTCGGCGAATACTCGGCCAATGGTGGTGATCAGGCTAGCTTTGGTGTGGTGGAAGGTCATGTTGGTGATGTTCTCAACATATGACTAAACAACATAGTCCAGCAGGTACTGGTCGGAGAAGAAAGGGGAGCCAGTGAGAGAAGGGTACAAAGTCGTAGCACTTCTTCTGAAGCCAAGCCTGGGTCTTTTTGGACTTGTGAACCAGCGCCGAGTCCTGCTGCCACACCCGGGGTCTACCAGCCGTCACCTGATTGCACCAGAGGATCAGCACATTCTTTAGCACATCCAGGTACACTTTGGTGTTGACTTTCAAGCTGACTTCGAAGATGTTAGGTAGCATGATGTGGCCCTCACTTGAAGCTACACCAAAGACCATAATCGTGGCCAGAAACCATGGGCTTGCGACAATCCAGCGATACATTTTGAGGGTGCTGGTTGGCAATGGTCCTGTTGTCATAACTTGGATCGGTAGCAAGCATGAGTTGTACGGCGGCGCATCTCCGATCTTACTCATTGAACATTGTGTCACTTTCAGACATGAGAGAAGCTCCCTATCGCTCTTGGAAATTGTGTACAACTGGCTTACTAGTAGATGGTCTGCAACAAAAAAAGAAAACCGATTTTCATTAAACGGAAATGGAATCATGTTGCCATTTTTAGGGCGATAATTTTATCATTCCACCCTGTATAAGAATACAAGAAAGAAAGGAATTCATATCAAGCGTTTAATAATCAAATTCAAAATTCAAACATGTGAAATACTGTTTTTTAAATATTTCTTTTCAAAATTTACTTTTTCAATTAAAGCAATCAGCATATTTTATAAACTTTGTAAAAAAAAAAAGACAATAATTTTTATTACAAAAAAAAAGAAGAGTTTTACTGAAGAGATTTGACACTTGTAAATTAGCATGTTTTTATTTTTTTTTTTAAATTTCATTTTCTCTGAAAAAAAAATAATAATGACGATATCTAAAATACTATTTTAAAGCTTGTATCAAAACATCTGATTGTAAAACGGTTCTTGCAAGAACTAGATCCTTGGAGGAGTACAATATCAAGAACTTATATAGTTAGCCCACGTGACTGTCTATTTTTCTCGTGTCAATGTACGTATAACTTATCTCATGTTTTGTCTTTTTTAGTCTAAGTTGAGTATCTAAAATAAATGCAATCATGTAAAACACTAACATTCCTATCTAAATATCAATTATAAAAAAAGATGTTCGTAGATCAAGTTTGCCATTTTAATCTCTTGTGAATACCTTAAAAATAATGATGAATTACTTTGTGACCCTTTAAAAATTTGAAAGGAATTTGGAATCGGTACTTTTACAGTTTAATCAAGACATTAAAAAAAAAAAAATGAAAATATCGAAAAAAGGTTATATTGTACGTATCCGTTATGGAACGAAGTTCTCCACCCCCCCCCAAAAAAAACTGACTTTAAAATTATTGGCAAATTCTTGTTTGATTAAAAGACTGAAAATTTTGGTAGCTTTTTTTTTTTTTTTTTGACGTCAAGTAGTTTAATAGAGATTAAAACATCGTTACTGCAAGAAGATTGCTTATTATTTTTATATAACAATTTCGTTCAATTAATGACTTAATGGCCAAAGGATACGATCATAATTAAATTTAATCTTCAGCATTCTATTTTTTTAAATTGTAAAAGAAAAGAAAAAAACCCCAAAAAACCCAGCATAATTAAAAAAAAAAAAAAATGACAGTAAAAGAACTTTAGAGCAATGCCGTTAAGAGGGAGAAAATAATATGTACATAAATGCGAGAAAAATGAAGTTTTTTGCAGAGAAACTGAATTGTTTTATTTCATCATCATCCTCACCACCACCACCACCACCACCAGTGACGTGCAGAGACCTTTTTCAGGGCAGGTACTCAAATGAAAAAAAAAAAAGACACAAAAATATAGTAATGAATACCGTCTTGGTGGGACACAGGCCTATAAAACATTCCTCTGAAAAGGGCACTTTTAAAACAGGAGTAAAAGGGACCGGTGCTTGCTTGGGCACCTCGAGCACACCCTTTCCCCCTTTTCACGTCTCTAACCACCAACATCAGGAAGGTGACAGTTGCTAAGAGGTTAACGAGATGGACTGACAACCTAGGTGTGCCAAGTTCAAACCAGTTCGTTTCACAGAAACACATTCACTTAAGGATGTTGGCAACCTTCACATGGTCCTTCCCGTAAGTACCCCAAGTCCTTCTAAAAAGAATTCCAACTCGAAAGATAACAGGGAAGCGAATCCTAATAATAACAATCTGCTTCATACGAAATGAATGGATAGTGATGATGCGTTTGAACAAAGTTGAAGCGACATGCAATTTATGTGTTCTTAGCTTAAACTGAATCCTCACCATTCAGTTTACGGTAATCCATGTTTATATGAGGTACCTATTTACTATGCCTCCCCACGGGACAGAGTTAGACACCAAGGTCGTTTTTTAACGTGGAGAAAAGGTACAAAAATAAAAATTGTCTCAGTCGTGAAGGATTTCTCCTCCACCGAAAGAGAACAAGAAATGGAAGCGCAGCATCTGAAGAACAGATGGTATTTATTTGCTCCCCCACCGAGCAAATTAGGCACAAGGCCGATTTTTAATGTGAGGAGTGAAGGGGAAATGGGGACCAACTCCCCGGGGAGTAGGGGTGTTGGATAATGAAAATTGGTATGAAGGGTTGCCCCTACATTGACCAAGGTCTTATATGTGGGGTTGCCCCCACATATGGTCTTTGCTTGCAGTATCTGCCGGAACAGATGGTATTTATTTGCTCCCCCACTGAGCAAATTAGGCACAAGGCCGTTTTTAATGTGAGGTAAAAACCAGCTCCCCTAAAAGGGGTCACTCTGGTTACCAAAAATAATAATTGTCCCAGTATAGAGGGTTTCCCCTCCATTGACTGGTACAAATTATCTTAAGTGCAGCATCTGCCGGAACAGATGGTGTTTATTTGCTCCCCCACTGAGCAAATTAGGCACAAGGCCGTTTTTAATGTGAGGTAAAAACCAGCTCCCCTAAAAGGGGTCACTCTGGTTACCAAAAATAATAATTGTCCCAGTATAGAGGGTTTCCCCTCCATTGACTGGTACAAATTATCTTAAGTGCAGTATCTGCCGGAACAGATGGTATTTATTTGCTCCCCCACTGAGCAAATTAGGCACAAGGCCGTTTTTAATGTGAGGTAAAAACCAGCTCCCCTAAAAGTAAGCAAAAAGGGGGCACTCTGGTTACCAAAAATAATAATTGTCCCAGTATAGAGGGTTTCCCCTCCATTGACTGGTACAAATTATCTAAAGTGCAGTATCTGCCGGAACAGATACTACACTTTGCTCCTAGCAAAAGTGCCAGGTTGGTAATCAATATATGTTGTTGGCAAAACATTTTTTTTCTCTTACAAACATATTTAGGATGATATGCGTTGACAAAAAAAATCAGCTGATAATGCCAAAAAATTGTAATCGATTTTGCCACAAGATCGAATTTTTATTTTCAAATCAACTTTGCACAAAAACCTGACCTGATGGAGAGAAACGGACGCCATGTCCTGATTCAGCAGTGAAAAAAAAAAAAAAAAAAAAAAATAAGTGGAAAAAAAAAAAAAATAAGTTGTAGAAATGTAGACAACATTCAAAAAGTAAATAAATAGTTGCCCACTGTAATTATCTGCTTCATATGTTATTAAACGTAGATTCCATGAACAAAGATTCTTTCTTAAAACAGCACACCTGTTGAACTCTGTTCCATTTGCCTGCTTTCCGGCTGACTATAATATGTTCATCTTCAAGTCCAACGTAAACAAGTTCTTGATGAGCCGTTCCCTTTAAGTAATCCAATTTACCAAATTTTCACTACTAACAATTACTACGTTATTGTCCCTTCGGCCACAGTACACTTATTAACCCTTATCCTCGAGTGGCCTCTGGGCCTTGATAAGTGGTGACTCCTTTGTAAAAAAAATGCTAAACAATCATCATCATCATCATCATCATCATCATCATCACTGGCGAGATGACAATGGCGAAGTGGTTAACGTCATGGACTAACAACCTATAAGTGCCTAGAAAGAATTCCAACCAGAAAGGTACCAAGGAAACAAATGCCAACACTAATCATCTGCTTCATATAAAATGAATGAACAATGCTCAGCAATCATCATCATCATCATCATGATTATCATCATCATCACTAGGGAGATGACGGTGGCTAAGTGGTTAATGACATGAACTGACAACCGGAGTGTGCCAAGTTGGAATCCACATCGTTCCTACAGAAACACTTTCACTTAAGGATGTTGGCAACCTTCATGTGGTCCCTCTCGTAAGTGTCCGATGTCTTCCTAGGAAGATGTCGGAGAAATGAATAGCAACAATGATCATTTGTTTCATATCAAATGAATAAATGATGCTCGGTCGCTGAAATTCTACATTGGAAAGGATAGCGTCGATACACATGGTTGTATTGCTGTCGCAGGAATTGTGAGGTCATTGCTGTATACAGCCACACTGCCCGAAAAACCAGATGTCGTTCTAGAAAGAATTCTAACTAGAAAGATATCAAGGAAATGAATGCGAAACAATAATCATCTGATTCATATGAAATGAATTAATGATGCATAACAGCAACAACGATCACAGTGTAGTATCTGTTCTGATGCTGCGCTTCACCTTTTCTGTCCTCGGTCAGTGGAGAAGGACTCCTTCATGGCTGAGACAATTTTTATTTTTCTTCCTATCCAGGTGCCCCATTTGAGGAGCTGGATTTTCCCCACATTAAAAACCGACCTTGTGTCTAACTCTGCCCTTGTGGAGCGGCAAGTAAATAGAAACAATCATCATCATCATCATCATCATCATCATCATCATCATCCGGTTTTGATATTTAAAGTGTTGTGAGTGTGTCACTCTTTCCCTCCATGTGATCCGATCCAAGAGTTTATATGTCACATGCAGTCGAATCACTTCTGACGCACTCGAGCCAGGTATTTCTTGGTCTACCATGCTCTCTAGTGCCTGAAGTTGAAGTTGATTGCCAAGCCATCTGAGATTCTGAGCTCATAAAGCATTCAAAATCTCACCAGTACTAAGCTTTTGATAGAGCACAATTCCTTCCAATTTGCAGCCACATATCCACCTGTACATGGCAGGGTCATTATGCCAAAATCAATGCAAATCTGAAGTGTTTGGGGCCCATGTATCAGCACCATGCAATGTAACGTTATTTGCAGACCAACACACGTTGTGTGCAGTTTCAATCACCAAGAAGACCAAAGCAACGAATAAGAAATAACTCCAACTCGCTTGTTCTTTTTAGCAGACGATTTAAAGATACTCTGAAGGCATCATTGAAGGCTTTCAACATCGATCCGCCATCATGGCAGCAGGCAGCTCTAAATAGAGCCAAGTGGTAGGCCACTGTTCATGACGGTGCCTGCAAATATGAAAGTATATGAAGAGTTGCTGCAGAGAACTGCAGAAAGGGCAGGAATGACAATGATTTGTTGCCCTCGACATCTGCTACCATTCCCTGTTCTTACTGCAGTAGAACTTTTCAAGCAAAGATTGGGCTTATCAGCCACCTCTGACGATGACTCCCCCCACCGCACCCTACAGGATGATCAGATGGTCCTTGTCGTTCCGACGGACGAACAACAACAGCATTTTTTTAGTAACAACATTTCATTCCTTCTTGTTACAGCCATGATGTCACCCACGTGATCTTCTTCTCAAGCGTCCTTCACCCCCTCCCATGTGATCACGAACGTTATCCACGTCTCTCACAAGATCTTTGTCTTTCTCTATTTTTATAGTTTTTCACCCCCCATCGGTGACGTCACTTCTCATGCATTTGCATACACGCATCCGCGCTATGTTACAGCAAGATGACATGTAAACATCATCATCATCTAGGTACTAACGACTGCCAACAATTTTTCTTATCCTCTATCTGTGCCTTAAACAAAACAAAAATTCCATGAGCAAAGTTTCTTTCTCAGAAATGTCCGTCAGTGGAACACAATACCATAGGGCTGCTTCCCAGCTAACTATAGCATACTCGTTTTCAAGTCTAATGTAACAGTTTCCCCCCACTCTCTATGTATGCCTAAATCTAAATGCAGATTCCATGGACACAGCTTTTTTCCTAGCACTGCCCGCCTGTGGAACATGGTTCCATTGGCCTGCTTCCTTGCCGACTACAGAATGGTAGCCTTCAAGTCTAATGTAAACAAGTTCTTGTTGAAACGTACTCTTAAATAATTAAATTGTACCCAACTTAACACTATTACCAATTACTACACTATCACCTTACATTCATTGACCTTTATCCTCGAGTGGGCTTCGAGCCTTGATAAGTGGTGTCTCCCTTGTAAACAAAAAAGTTCCTAGTCCTCTTAAATAATCAAACACTATGCAAGTTTCACCATTACTAATCACAATGGTGTTGTTGCATCAGTCATCGTACACTCATTAACCCTTATCCTCAAGTGGCCTTTTGGCCTTGATAAGCAGTGACCCCCCCCTCCCTCTGTAACCTGGCCGTTACGCTTGAATAAAGGAAATAAATAAATAAAATAAAATCTGGGTCAGCATTTTTTCTTTCTCCACAAAGTTTTTTTCGTTACCGTTATAATTGTTTCGACACCAATTAAAAGTTTCTCGGCATCGTCCATCTCGGCCGGTGTGCACTTTTTCTCACACCGCCCGCAGCCAGCCATTTCTCGTGTCTTTGCATTTACACGTCCATTTCCTTCGACGCTGACTTTGTTTTCTTGTCCCGAGCACGTGCTGTATTTTCTCTCATTTTTTTCCTTTTTGCGTATGCGCGTTTTTCGGCTGCTGCTGCTGCTGCTAATCTCCCTGCAAGCCATCCTTTGCTGCCGCCGACATCTTCCCACGCGCTCATATGCATTATGTTAAACCTCGAGTAAAAAAAGAAAAGAAAAACAAAAAAGAAAAATATAGAGCGTAGACATTTTAGCCAAAATCTTGGAGAATGTGTGCCTAGATTTAAGGATTGGTAGCAGCTTCCTAAGGCTTTCCTTAGCAACACAATAACAAACAGTTATAACATGTTTGCAATCACAATGAGCATTCAACATGTAAAACAAAATGGCAACTAGTCTGCAAGAAATTATACTGCAAATGTCTAATTTATTGCATATAGATAAAAAAAAATGTAATCTAATGTATAAACATATATATGTCTGTCTATCTGTCGATCTATTTGTTGGTCTGTCTGTCTCCATATTTTCAAACTCTATATCCTCCGAAACTAAAAGTCACAGAGAGCAGCGCTAGTGGCCTCAAATTATTGCATTTGTCACGTTGGTACAGTGGTAACGCCACTAGCTATGAATGCTACAGTTTTAGTTTCGATTCTAGCTGATGGCACCTAAATATTTTTTTTTTTTTACTTTTGAAATCACGACTCTATAATAATATATAGGAAATCTTGACAAATTAAAATATCGTATTTAAGCGTATTTTACGCCTGGGCAAAGCCCTCCCCCTGCTAATATTGACTAATAATCCAAGCCAACGGCAGTAACCCTAGGTAGGTTGAATCGGCTTGCCTCAAAAGAGCAAGTGTCTAGGGAATTCACAAGCAATCCCCAGTCGCATATATATCCATGTTAGGGGGGGATGACATTATTATTTTGCAGTTTTTGTAAGATGTCAACGTCCTCCTACATACAGCACGTGGTACTCACAAATGGTCACCAATTTGGTCTTGGTCAGGTTAAATGTTGCTTAACTTCGATGATCTAAGGAGAATTGATGTGTAAACGTAATTATACTATATATTAACTAATGAACATATTACCCATTAGGCCACAAATTGCCCCCCGCCCCCAAGATTATAAGGTTAATAAAATCCTTTCATTGATGGTTATTTTTTTTTTTTTCACAAACATTAGATGTCACGAAAATTACCGAAAACTAACGAAGAAGCTTCTTTACTTTGTACGTTTCTCTGGATTCTATTCTGACACGTACCGTAAAACCATAAAACAATAGGTCTCAACAAATATATGAATGGAAAATGAGAAATATCGTTATTAACATCTTAATCCAAACCAAATGAAAAAGCTCAATACCTTCACTGATGATAGTAGAGCATACAATAAATGCTAATAAGAATAGACATGTAAAGTAGAAATTTACAAAAAAGTTTTTATTCTTCGGCAGAATACCCCAAAGCTGGTGCCTAGGTGCTCCTAAATCCATGGAGTTTCAAAGAACGCAAATTCTTCTCAACAGTAAGCAAAATAATCCAATAGTCACGCTAAAACCTTTTTTTTTAAACATTTCTATGTATTTGCTGGTTTCTGCATAGGATGAAACTAAAAGTTTTATGATTTGTAGTCACAAAAAATTAAAAAAAAAAACATAAGAATATAAAAATATAAATATGGGAAACAGTTCATGTGGATAATTCATACAGAGTTCAACATTAAAATAAAAAAAAAATAACCTCCATTACACTGGACTCCTTTAATTACGGTTGGTTATTTTCATTTTAATATTAAACTCTATATGAACTGTCTGCCTGAGCTGTTTCCCATATTTATATTTTTATATTTTTATGATTTTTAAAAAAAGTTTTGTGACTACACAAAGTTTTGACAAACTTTAAGCACTGATTAGAGTGTAGTGAACTACTACTATGATGCTGCTACGGTATGCTTCCCTTATTTCTCTCTTTCTCCCTACTCTTCTACTTTTCCCTTCCTTTCTTCTCTCAACGTCACCAGAGGTTTCAGCCAATCGGAATAGGGGACTGTCCTGGAGGGAGATACAAAGAAGAAATCTGTCTCAGACATGCGGAAACGATAGAAGCATCAACACGCGACGGACCAGTTTCCCTGGGTAAAGACTTTTATCAAAGAAATGTACCATTCTCTTTGTACCCCTATATCTTGGAAACCTTTATAAAACATCATCAATCCTAAAGTCTCGTCGCACTTAATTATAACCGATGTTTTCTTTTCCACAACCGTTCTTTTTCAGCACTCTTGTTATCTCTCTAATTTTGGAGGTGCCCCAAAAAGGGAACCAACCGAAATGGTGACTCTTTTTCAAACGTCATAAAAATCCATGGTAACTGCCATAGGAGTTATCTCCGTTGGCCCCCCCCTTCTAGTCTGCAAAATAGGCAAGATGGCGGGATACAATCGATCTTATGAAAATTTGATTTTCCTTTGTAAAAAAAAAACTACTTGATCAAATTAAGTGAAACTTCATTCCATAACGAGTACGTACACTATAATATTTTTTTCAATATTTTAATTTTTTTCATTTTTTAATGTCTTGATTAAACTTCACAAATACCCCAGAAACATATGCACACATTTAAATATGCAGCGCCTTGCTATGAACGGTATAATGTCCGTCACATGACTATGTTTCTGTCTCATGCCTGAGATGAGAAGATATTTGCTTGGTATTCTTGTTTTTCACGCTGGTTTTTTATTTATTTATTTTATTTTATTTTATTTATTACTATTTTTTTTTTTTTTTTAGAAATGACAAAATGTGACATTTGCGCATCCCAAGGAGATGGGTATTTTACCCATTCTATCGACACTTCCTACGTAACCATTCTTGATTCTTACAGGCACAGTTCACTTTTTTCATTTTTTTTAACAAACCCAAACCAAAAATAAATGTAAGAAACTAACTTACGATTCTTTTACACATATGTACATCATATTCTCATGCAGATCACGTTCTAAGTAAACCACATCAGCGATATGAGTTGAACAGAGTTAATTTATTTAGGATACAGAGAGACTAAAAAGATTGGTTCTTCTTCGTTATTGTAGTGAAATTCGAAATTCGACTGTAATCCACTCTGTGAGTCGAGCAGCAAAAGCTACTTGCAGACCTATATGTATCAGTTAATGGTGCATCCTAAACAGGCAGTGTAACAGGGACTGTACCAACTCGATGGCCTGTTATCTGTCGGGCTGTGGTTAAGTTACCTTAGGAAATCCACCCTCTAAGGCATTACCTTTCTTTTTTGGAAAGGGGATAGTTTATTGCCAATTGCCTGAAGCACGATCACCAGAGAATGCTGACATGGTTATCCAGACAGTTTTTAAAAGTCTAGAGTGCCCTAATTCCGGAGTGCTGGCTTAATTTCCCCAAACTTTCAAACTGCCATAACTTCTTGCGGTCAGAAGTGTGTGGAAAGCGTCTTATTATTGTTAATTATTTGCTATTTTGTCAAAGCCAATACACGTACCAAATCTGTAAATTCGTAAATTCCAGTTATAATTTCAACAAGTTTTTACTTTAGGTAATATTCACGTTCTTCTCTCTGCTGAAAATATAACACAAGATAATAAATTGGGGGAAAAAAAGGAAAAAAAAGAAAAAAGCTAGCACTTCAGAAAACGTGTGCACTTTGGCTCTATAAAAATAGTCTGAGATTTTCCATTGGCATTCTCAGACGATTAGCAATAAACCAAAATTTGGGTGAATATTTACTGCCGGATATAGAGTTCTATATTACCAAAAAAAAAAAAAAAAGAATTCAATATGTAGGTTCATTCTGGCTTTGCAAAAAATAGCCTGAGTTGCTCTGTCAAACGATTAGCACAAGGCCAACCCTTTCTAAAAGAAAGAAGATAACGCCTGGTATGATGCATCTGCTCACTAATGAAAGTTTGTATTTATTTGCTTCCCCACTGAGCAAATTTAGCACAAAGCCGTTTTTTAATGTGGAGAGATTGGGGAAATGGGGACCAACTCCGTGGGGAGTAGGGGAGCTGGATAGTGACAATTGGTATGAAGGGTTTCCCCTACATTGACCAATAACTGATTGCTACAAGAGCAATGGTCTTATATGTGGAGTTGCCCTCCACATATGGTCTTTGCTGGAACTTTGTTGCCCAGGCCCCATAGGGTCCGGGCCTGGCTGGACCGGGCCGGGCCGGGCCAGGTGGGTTGCACTCTCCAGCCAAGTTCTGCTCACTAACGAAAGTTGTTTGTTTCCAGATGGATCCTTGAATAGTGTTAAGACAGCCAGCATGCTAGTTATTCTGAATGAATTGCGGGAAACTGGTGTAATGAGCTGGCTGTATAATCCGACGGGGTGTTCTTTTTGATTTCAATACCTATGATTTGTTCACGCAATTCACTGATCGAGCTTCGGTGTTGATGGCTTGCTTCTTGCAAACTTCCGATCTTCTACCACGTCTTTATGCAGTTAGAAAGAAGTAAATATTAAGTCAAATAGCAGAAGATAAACTGGTGATATTGCATTTCTGTAATGTAACGTTATTCTTGATCTCAACTTTGCTAGTCTGTCTCGGTGGTTGTGCTTGTTCGGGTGGAGGGACTCTACAATATCACACAATTATAACCTTATTCTTTTTTTTCTCACATGTACATTGTCTCATTTATCTGTTTATTACTAACTAGCAAAAATACCCGACGTTGCCCGGATGGACATGAAATTCGGTTTGGACAGAAATGCTATACTAAGGATATTGAGCACCCCCATCGCCTCAAAAAACGGAAGACGCATTTGATAACCTGGACCCCCCCCTCCCCTACAAAAAAAAAATAAAAGAATGAATCAAAACAACGAGTGTCTGTGCGGCCACAAAAAAAAAAAAAATAGGCGTGTAGGCAGGCTTGAATCTGAATCGCAAAATAGAGAAAGAAGGGGGAAAAAAGGTAAGTGGCAAACGCTTTTGCCAACCGTACCACAACAGCGTATGACGTCATAACCCTGAAAAAAAAACCCCGTTTATAAACATAAACACGTATGTGACCCCCCACCTCTGCAATAAATGGTCCAGTTGACCACCACAGAATTAATCTTTTTTTTTTTTTTCTAATTTTCACATTTTATGCGTCCAAGGGATCGCTCTTTCAGATGGTACCGGTTTCAACTCGGTCCGATGCGGTTGATGAAAGTTTTTAGCAGATATATGAACACACACACAAGCACACAAACCGACGTTTGAGACTTAAATCAACAGGGAAAATAACTCTAAACCAGTTTCTAAAATAAATCAATGTTGGTAATAATAATTAAAAATAAATTAAATTAAATATATTATCAATATAAACCACATTTTAATAATAACAATCTTTAATAGAACACTTAAAACAATTCTCTCTCTATAAACAGTAACTAACATACAGCTATTTAGTAAAATCAATTTCCTTAATGTAATATGCGAATGAGGTTACTTCTTAATCGCATATTTTGCAAGAATCATACTATATATAGAAACAAATGAAATAGGAAAATAATGGACCATTTGTAGACAATAATCAAATTGTGAACAAACAAACAAACAAACTTACAGGAATACGCATTTGTATATATAGACAAGGCTATTCAGTGTTGCCCGGAAAGTTCTGCTGCTGAAATGTTGCATCCACTGTGCCTGTTTTACAAATATTTTAATGAAATATACTCCGACGAACTCAAAGCACTTGTACCGTTTCAACGTAAATACTCCCGACTAACCTGACAAGCAGCAAAATCTCACCCCTACATTGCAGAGATCTCTAGATGCTGGAAAGTTTTCTACTCTAATAGATTTTTCCCTCAAACTGCTAGACTGTGGAATTTTATAGTATAACAGTATTATAACCTTATTATTCTTTTCAACATATACGTTTGTCAAGGGTGTGAGTATATATATTTAAACAAGTATAAATATTTAAACAAGTATAAGTATGTTTAAATACTTATACTTGTTTAAATATTTATACTCACACCCTTGACAAACGTATATGTTGAAAAGAATATAACACATAAATATATTTCGGAGTTAAACTCCATCCTCAGTATGTTGTTTAACACATACTGAGGATGGAGTTTAGCTCCGAAATATATTAATGTTATAAATTTCAAACAAGTAAAATATTTGTTTATTTTCCTAATATTACCTTGTGATTTTGACTTTCAAGCGCATTTGATGCGTATTTTATTTTATTATATATATTGATTTTATTTATTATGCCTTTTCGAAGAGATAACAATAGTTTAATTTGTTTTACAGCAAATCAACCCTTTCAGAGTCATTGTCGTGGTGATGTACCCAGTCTGTATAAGAATCATATACGTCTTAAGATGGAACACTGTTAACACATCTGGAGATGTGGCACACACAGCAAAAAATTATTTTAAATCGTTTTTGCAATCTACCGCGAAATTATCTCTTCTAATTCCTGCATATCTTTTTCTTACAAAAGACATGTCATTAGTCTTTCTCTACTCTATCGTTAATTCCATGGCAGATGCTTCACTTGGCTACAATCTGTGGTTCTCACTTGTCAAACGTTCATACCAAGAACTCCTCTTATTAACACCACTGCAAAGAGCGTTCCTTTCTTTCTCTGTGTACCTAAAATCGAACGATAATTTTCATGAACAGAGTTTCTTTCCAATCGTTTATCATCTGTGAGACACATTATCATGGAACTACTTCCCTGTAAACTGCAAGTCCAATGTTAACAAATGCTTTCACAATATTATAACCATATGCTTCTTTTCAACATATACATTTGTCTTATTTATTTATTACTAGCCCAGGCGTCGGGCGTTGCCCGGGTGTTTGGAGGAGTGTGTTGAGCAAAAAAGTGGTAGTAGGCAGGCAGGCTCGAACCCGTATAACAAAGGAGGACAAGAACATGAAAACAAAAACAAAAAAAAATGTGACGTCTTTGCTGTTGCATCCATCGCCAAACAGGAAATGGTGAAAGTTTAAATTAAGGCTAGTCAATTGAAAGAGGGGATGACTTTCAAAAACTATTGGTGAAAAAAGCGACCCCTCCTTGTAGAAAAGTGCCCAGTTGAGGGTGAAAGAATTAATGTTTTTAGCTAATTTTTTGATATTTGTTGTCTGAAGGATCGAGCTTAAAACCATACGAATCCCGTGAGGATCCGTTGCCTCTGTCGAAAGTTTTAGGCAGACATACATGCATACATGATGATTGCAACGTCTTGTCAGACGAGTGCCACTCCCTCAGACACCGAGCCCAAAAATGATTTCAATCGCCACAGGACCTTTTTTTAAAGACAAATCCCTGAGGGAGTATCTGTACACAGATGATGTTACAGAGTCTTAGCTTTGTACGGCAGCTAAGTCTCTCTCTCGGTTCAAAATGTTGAGATCCAGCAACAAGCAAGAGCAAGATAGCCAGCAACAAGTTAAACTGCAGACCAGCTTAATGCGGGTACTGGTCTCTCGCTTTATGGTTTTTTTAAATCAGAAATTTGCTTCTCCTAGAAAGGTTGCCTTCACCACGGCTTACAGGAGCCCTCTCCACTCCAACACACATACATACACACAAACACACACGGTGCTAGTTGGCCGTTGACCCCGAAAAAGGGTTCACTTGCCTTTGGAAGGTCTTGTTTTTAATCCTGAAGGATTAACATGCATACATACATACATACATTTTAACAGACAGGTGAGATTTATATTATAGATGCATTTTCGAGGACATAATAAACTTCTGTTGCAATAATGTATGTGATCTAAATTTAGAAAGTAACCAATTGATAACATGGAATCACTTTGTTTGTGTGGGAAGTTATTTTATTATTGTCGATTATTTGCTATTTCGTAAAAGCCAATACAGGTACCAAATCTATAAATTCGTAGAATCCATCTATAATTCCAATAAGTTTTTACTGTAACCGACTTATTTACTTTATTTTCTCTGCAGAAAAATAATAGCACAAGGTAATAAATTAATAAAAAAAAAGAAAAAAGCCAGCACTTCAGAAAACGTGTGCAACTTTGGCTCCATAAAAATAGCCTGAGATTTCCCATTGGCCTTCCTTGGTAGGGGCACCTCAGAATAAACCTAAATTTGGGTAAATATTTACTTCAGGCTACTAAATTGATATTACCACCGCCGTCAAAAAAAAAAAAAAAAAAAAGAAATGAAGAAAAAATTCAATATGTAGGTTCACTTTAATTCTGCAAAATAGCCTTAACTGTTCTGTGAGACGATTGGCACAAGGCCCACCCTTTCTAAAAGAGAGAAGATAAAACCTGGGATGGTGCATCTGCTCATTAATAAGACAGTTTCAAGTTTCCAGATAGATCCTCGGATAGTATTAACACAGCTGGCAGACCAGCCATTCTGAATGGGTTGTGGGAAACTGGTGTAATGATCTGGCCGTATAATCCAATGAAATGTTCTTGGAGCGCCACAGTGCATTCTCCTCGATTTCTATGATTTAATCACTTCAGTGACGGAATTCACTGATCGAGCTTCGGTGTTGATATGGCAGTTAAGGTTTGAATCCCCTCTTCTTTCCGTCACTGTCTTCTTCTTCTTCTTCTTCTTCTTCTTCTTCCCAATAACTACTTTTGAAAACTTTACGAAAAAAAAAAAAAGCATCAATACAATTGAGCTTTAAAAATCTTTAGGTATTTTTTTTTATTCATATACATGGGTGGGTTTCTATCAGTATTTTGTTTAATTTTCGATTTCTGAGCGATTATCAAGACTCACAAGACGACGGTCTCGTGTCTGTGAATTTTGTTCTTGTTCTAACTTAACGCTTGGCACTACTTGTGGTGTTCTGAAGTAAATGAACGCTTTAAAATAAATTAAACCACAACAAATACTTATCCAGGTAGGTAGGGAGAATAGTAACTTATCTTGCCTTTGGTAACATTTATTTGTTATATATTTGTGTCTTAAGCACTTTTATGTGTTGTGGTCATTTCTACTAAATGCCCATAAAACACATAAAGCAACAACTACCTCTTTTCATTTTTAGTTATACAAAAGCCCAACTGCATTTGCTGGTGATTTCGACAAAAGCAACCCTATTCTCTCTACTATTTTGCCACATCTGCTTCCTGTGCCAATGACGTCACAGCCTGAACATAACTGGTCTTCTGCCTGGTTCAGCCATTGACGGCTATGACTGTCCATCCATCTCTCTCTGTTGAGGCATTCATGAATCCATCGTTGCTCATCATTCAGAACCCCATTTATGATGTTTCTCAAAAGTGCTTGATGTATTGATGTATTGCCACAGTTTTCTTTGCACTTATACAGACAGTAGGTTGCAGTTTCTTTCTGTCCGAGCAGTATCCATACTGGGCGATTATCCTTAACATTGTACTCAAAGGAATCTTCTGCTCAGTACAGCAAGATACGAAACCATTAATGGAATTATTCCTGATTGCTTCTGTATTACATCAGTAACCTGCTTTCCATGACCTCACGTTACCCTGATCAAAGGTGTGGGCTCAAATGGGTTAACCCTTGCTCAAAGATCTCCCACAGGCTAGAGGAGGGAAGGAGTCGCCTTACTTTTACTTTGACAGCAGTGGTGTTCCACTACCAGTAGATGTATTTTTTTTTTTTAAATCTGGACACTTGTGCACTTTAGGCTTGGAGGACATTTTTTTTTTTTTTTTTTTTCATATTTGAAGAATTCCAAGGGAAGACAATTCAAAAACTTCTTAAAGTTTATAACTTTTAATTATTTTTTTTTTTGATTTATTATGAAAGTTTTAATTTTATTTTTTGTAAATTTTTTTTTTAAGTCATATATTTTCATATAATAACTACTTTCGTTCATTTTAGAATTTTATTTTCTTAGAGTTCACTAAAAAGTTTGTTTTTAAAAATGTTGTAGTTTCAAAAAAGTTTGTTTATTTTTGTAAGTCGATTATTTTCGATTTCTGAGCGATTATCGAGACTCACAAGATGGCGAACTCATGTTTGCCATTTTGTTCTTGTTCTAACTTAACACTCGATACTACTTGTGTTCTGAAGTAAACAAACGTTTTAAAATAAGTTAAACCACAACAAAAACTTATCCAGGTAAGTAAAATAGTAACTTATCTTGCCTTTGGTAACATTTATCTGTATTTTGACCAGTTTTACGTTTTGTTGTCTATTCTACTAAATGCCCATAAAACACATAAAGCAACAACCGTTTCCTTTATTTTTAGCTATATAAAAGCCCAACTGCATTTGCTGGTGGTTCAGATAAAAAGAGACCTGATTCTCTCTACTAGTTTGCCACAGGAAACTCTGAATTCTCTGTAATGTAATGAAAGCTTTTAGTTAAATGAGGGAGTGATTGATGGATGGGAGGTCAGAATCTAACCATTAATTAACAGAAGTTAAACCATGTGATTTCAAGGAGAAAAGAGGACTTCTTTCTTTCGGCTGACATTTCAAGCAGGCAGACATGTTCTGTGGAGAGCCCCAGTGAAGGTGAAGATGGTCACACAATTTATGTAGGTGTAAGGAGTAATGCTATGAACCTGTCTGTCTGTCTGTCTCTCTATTTCTCCGTAGGGCAGCCCACACTTGTTAGTCTATAGGCCCCTAATTTTTTGTGAATGTTCATAGTTGTTTGTACTAAAATATTTCTTTTAAAACTGTTATGAGGGGGGGGGGGAGACTTTCTTGCAACACTGCATATGAGGGGCCTTACGTCAATAGTGATGATTAAGTTAGCTAGTGTGAATTTTGACAAGAGTCACACCAAGTGCATGATAACGCTAATCTGTAAAACAGAATCGTTCCCAGGGTTGATGACACTACTATCTATGGTAGCACATCTAAGACCGTAAACGACCAAGTTCTCTCTGATTCTCTCTCCTCTGATTTTGAGCAAGTGGTACAATGGGGAAAGAGGTGGCTTGTTACTTTTAATGCATCTAAAACCAAGCTTTTATCTTTACATCATCAACGCTCTGATCCCCATCTCGCATCAATTGAAATGAATGGCACTCGTCTTGGGGAGGCCTCATGTTTTGACAAGCTTCTGGGCTTGACCTTTACTCCTGATCTTAAATGGAACACATACATTAAATCTGTTGCCAAGGCCGCTGGAAAAATGATGGGATCCTTCTATCAATCCAGTAGATATCTCACTGCTGATGCAATTCTCTATCTATATAAGAATCAGGTACATCCTAGGATGGAGTACTGTTGCCACATTTTGGCAGGAGTTGCTAGAAAGGATTTATCCTGCCTTGATAGAGTTCAAAATAGACTTTGTAGCCTCGTAAGGGATGTCCTTTTCTCTTCCCTGCAATCTCTTTCTCACAGAAGAGATGTTGTGAGTTTGTCTCTACTTTATCGTTATTTTCATGGTAAGTGCTTGGCTGAGCTCCAATCTATGCCCCCCCCTCACCAAACTTTCACAAGAAACACCCATCTAGCAGAAAACACTATCACTAGTTTCCCCCACTCTTTATCTGTGCCTAAACCTAAAGGTAAATTCCATGAGCAAAGCTTCTTTCTTAGAACTGCACGCCTATGGAATTGTCTTCCGTTTTCCTGCTTTCCAGCTGACTACAATATGGTTGTCTTCAAGTCTAACATAAATAAGTTTTTGATGAGCCGTTCCATATAAATTAAGCAATTTACCAAATTTCCATTACTAACGGTTACTACATTGTCCAATTTTTACTGTACACTCTTTAACCCTTATCCTCGAGTGGCCTCTTGGCCTTGATAAGTGGCGATGTCTATGTAAAAAAAAAAAAGAAAAGAAAAAGGGGGTTGAATAAATGATGAATGACGTAAAGTTGAGGCGGGGAACAAAGGTCAAATACTGTAAACAAAACCAGGGTTGAATGATGAAGAATGACTTCACGAGGAGAGAAGCAAAGGTTTTCAGATCAGCCTCTCCGTTAGAAGCTGTGCGAATAAGCAGCCGTGAATAAAATAGAAATAATCCAAGCGAATGTTACTTCTGTTCACCTGTGTCACTCATTTCATTAAGTTGCATAGTTATGTTTAAGAAGTAAATAACTAGATATGATAACATTAGTCTCTCTTATCTGAGTAAATTCTTTCATAATGAAGTCATATATGAAAACTCTCAGCAAACGTCTCCTCGTGTGTCTTTCATCATGAAATGAAGCAGACAGCATGTAAAAGACCGCCTGCATGTACATATAAACACTTTTTCTTTTGTTATTGAAAATGTTGCAGAACTAAACATCAGTGTCCGAGTGATTGTATCCACAGGTGATCAAGAACCAGTGTTCCTGACGATGACAACGGCGTGTACAACCACAACTGCTACACGTATAAAGGAGAAAGTAGAATTACTTTTAAATTGAAAAACATTTTTTAGTGAATCAATAAAGATCAGTGTGTATTTATTTCTATTTATTAAATAAAATTTACCTCTTCACTTCTTATTGGCTACTAACTGGCTTAAAAATTTAATACTTATTCACAACTTGAAATCATTGAAACGAAATTAACCAATAAGAAAAAGACAAAACTCACCCCTCTCTCTTCCTATCGATAAAAGAAGACAAAACTAATCAATAAGAAAAAGAAGACCCTCTCTTTCTCTCTCTTTGTTCTGTTTTAATAATAAGAAGAATAATGACATAGTTTTGTGTCTGCATTAAAAGTGAAACTCTTTCCTTTCTTTTTTATTATTACCAGTTATTATTGAGTTAATCTCAATAAGCCTCTCATTCCCCGTTCATAGCATTTAAAGTTGCATACGTGATTATTCTTTACTTTTTTATTATCAGCAGTTAATAAGATTAAGCCTCTTCTTTGTTCATAAAATTAAATTTGCACACATGGTTATTGAAGAGAAACGGACATACGTACGTTCAATTTTATTATACAGATGTTACGTTTACGTATATATTTAGGCCGTGGGCAGAAATCCTAGATATTTTGGATCCAGACCACTTCCAGACCGCACTTTGTCGTCGGATATATTTGGTCCAGTACTTGGAATAATGTTTGGGTTTGTTTTACAATCCATAGAGATTAAAAAAAAAAGTGGGAAAACGTTCAAATACGTAACAAATAAATGTTACCAAAGGCAAGATAAGTTACTTTTCTATATATCTGGAAAACGTTTTAGTGGTTTTGCTTCATTTTAAAAGCGTTTAATCGGTTCGAAAAGTGTCTAGCGTTTACTTGAGAGCAAGAAAAATGGCTGCATTCTTGGCTCGTGAAATTCAAAGTTTTGAAAATGATTTAAAATTAAAAAATTATACAAAATACTGTTAGAAACCTACCTGATATGTGTCACGATAACATAGATTGGGTGGGTTTCTGACAGTATTTTGTATATTTATTTTTTTGGTTTTATGTAATTTTCCAAAACTTTGAATTTTACAAACCCCTAGCGCGGCCATTTTTCTTGCTCTCATGTAAACACTAAACACTTTGTTTTTCAAACCGGTTCTAAAGTGAGCAAGACCAGTAACAAATTTTCCAGCTAGGTACAAGATTAACTTATATTGCCTTTGGTAACATTTATTTGTTATGAATTTAAATTTTGATCAAAATCTCTGTGAATTGTAAAACAAACCCTAATGTTTCATCCGTAAATTCCTCTTGTGCCAAAAAAAAAACAAAAAAAGAAAGTAAAGAAAAAAATAAAAATGGAATTGTTGAAATACAAAGATGGCAGGAGGCAACAAGAATAGTGCTCAACATTTTAAAATCTTTCAACCTTGATTTTCCAGTAAGTTCTGCTCAACATGTAAATTACAAAAGGAAAAAATAAATAAAATAAAAATAAACAGTTAGTAGAAAGAATATTTAAAAAATAATCATTTTTTTTTCCTTCGCGTTCCTGAACGTATTTTGTTTGGGTTTTAAATTTGCATGCAAAAAAAAAAAAAAAAAAAAAGCAAAAAAAAAAAACAAAACAAAAACGGCTGTCACTTTTTTTTGTGTGATTCAGACAAAAATGTTTTGTAAAGGATGACGACTAAAATAGTCAATAGTTGTGGAAGATTTGTCCACCGTTTCTCAAATAATATTAAATACTCTTTTTTTTTGTTTTAATATTTTTTTTTTTGTGTTGCTTATAATTCACTTAGGTACACATTTTTGTTTTTGAAAACAAAACAAAAAGAGGAGAAAAAATCTTTTATGAAGAAAAAATTCACTCTTTTTTTCTTCTTTTAATAAGCGCCAGTAGTAAAACATGAGTTACGGCCCTTCTTCGAACTCTTCTGTGCAACTTCCTTTTGTTTCTTTTTTAAGGTGCAAGTCCAGAGGTTAACCTTATTTAAACAAGAATAAAGAAAAAAAAAGTATAATATACGTATCCGCCACGGAACGAAAATGTCATATTCTAAAAGTTACGTAAATTGATCAAGTAGTTTTTTTTACCTAAGAAAATCGAATTTTATGAGTAAGCGATAACGTTGTGTTTTGATCCGCCAGAAAAGGAGACAACTCAATTCGTATTATCAAGATAATAATCAGCTTTGTAATGGCTATGGTTCATTAAAATCGTAAAAAGATATATATATATATATATATATATATATATATATATATATAAACTATTTGATCAAGTTATGTGATTTTTAGAGTGTGACATTTTTGTTTCGTGATAGACACGTACGTACACCATAAAAATCTTTTTTCTGTATTTTAGATTAGGTTAAAATCTGGAATAGACTGGGAAGCCTACACAAGATCGAATGGTGTTTAATACGATCCAGTCTAGCAATCTTGGCGAGTTATTGTTGAAGTATTCTTATGTATACATGGTGTTAGCGGCTGTTGGTACGTCACTACTGGACTAATAAAAAAAGACACAAACGAAAAGTAAGCCCGGAAGAGCTACAACAAGGACGATAACCCATGCTCGACTAAATGACAGTTCTGGTGAAGATTTTTAAAATGTTTCACAACACTTTTTAATATTTGTTTATTTGAACATTAAAATTAAAGTCGTCAACGAATGGGGATGGGAAAGGAGAGAAAAGGGTACGGTGTGTGTGTGTGTGTGTGTGTGTGTGTGTGTGTGTGTGTGTGTGTGTGTGATTTGGGGAGGCGATTTGATGTACGATGTTTACATGGTGCCCTCCTTCTCATACTAAAAGACGGTCGTCACAACCATCTAAGTGATTGATTAGACATTTGTCGACTTGTATGTACCGGAAGTCTCCTTCTGGCAACACACGGCGACAATGATGGTAATGAGACCGATGAGAAGGACTCCACCTGACACGGATCCCACGATTATGTAGATGGTCCATATGCTAACGAGCGCCGGGTATGCTTCTTTTGATTGGGAGTGACTCTCGTTGGCATGTCTACCATTCTCTCGACGATCGTGTTCGTAAGGTGCTCGCCATGTGCTCACGATCAGCGGAGGCATTGTTTTCATGAAATCTTTCCCTGCAAAAAGAAGAAGAAAAAAAAAAGTTTTAAAAAGGTAAAATTGGGGTTCTTCTTCGTTATGGGTGTTGGGATTTATTTTTGTTTAATCTTTCTTCCATTCTTTGTCTTTTCTCTCTTTATTTCTTATGATGATGCTGATTGTTGTATCACGTGACTGAATAGTGCTTGCAGATTGGTTCGGGAAGTTCCTGTTTGTTTTTTGAAGATTGCATCATTTTCGTCAGTGAGCGATTTGCCTTCCGATTGGTGCGGATATGTGAACTTTGTCTCCGTCAACGAAGACGTTAAAATTGGAACAGTCTTAACGGGACTTTAGAGCAGTTGATAATCAGTTGGAGAAACTTACCAAGTGTAGGTGATGTTTTTATCCTGATATTGTGACCCGACTATAAACTTGTCGAAGAAGACTTGTCAGTAAAGACATAAAAATCAGAAATGTCAATGAAGGCATAAAAACCCGAAATTTTCCAGTATCGGTAGAAAATTGTCTATAATATAAAAGCGAAAATGTGTGTTTGTGTGTGTGTATGCATTTTTTTTCGTATGCCCGCCAAAGGCTTTTGGGAGGTGTGCTCTAAGTGTTACAACTTTTTATATACTGTCTAGATTATAATATGTCCGATTTACGAAACAAGGTCGTCTGAATCTTTTATTATGTTACAAAATTCGCTCTGTGATTTCATTTTCTCTACTTTTTTTTTTTTTCATTTTTCTTAAACTTTTTCTTCTAGGGGATGGGACATCCAACCAGATGTCTGACATTTACCCCTATTTTAGTGAGTCCAACCAAGAGATCTTTTCAGGATTCTAGCTGTCCCTTTCAGTGCAATCGTTTGTATTTCACTTGCACTTGGTTCACCGGGTATGCTTGCTATGGCGTGATGTGTGACCTAGAAAACCACACGTTGTCGTTTGTTTAACCACCTGCTTTTTCACCCTGCCTCACTTCTCTGCCCGTGTAGCGTCGTGGTAAGTTGTCAGGCTATTCGCCTTAAGGCTTCGGGATTGAGCCTACCTCCCTACCAAAAATTTTTTTTTTCTTTTACATCTTTTACCATGCCAGGTACCCCCGCTAGTTTATTATAAAGGAGAATCGCTTGCTTTGCGGATGCCAAAGGAAGATGAACTCTGCGGAACTGTGAAGTGAGATTTCGTTGTTGGAGAGAAGACAAAGCTTCATGGACGTCCAAGTGAACTTTGAATGACCATTCATGTTTATTTTCGTCATCAACACGAACTTGAGGGATATGTTACCATTATGAAAAAAAAAAAAGATTTGACAGTCTGAGAGAAATAACTGTGGTTGAACTATTTCCGTGAACAAGTAAAAAAGATATAAATGGTCGATCTTTAAAAAACAAGTATATCAATGTGTCCTTCTATCTATCTCTGTATTTTTTTTTTTTTATAGTTACTCATGGTCGGTTGACCAGGCTAAAGGGTCAAATTTTAGCAGTTATAGTCACATGGGAACATTTGTCGAAAATTTAATTCCAACTAGAGTTGAGCTGGATGATCTGAGATGGAGCCGTTATAAAAGTTGTGAAATGATCGTTATTTTGCGACCCCAACTCCGGAGTCAGTTAACCGCTAGGTGAAGAAATATGACGTCTTAACTCTCTGGTGAGATGTTGGACAAGCTCTGAAAGGAACCAACGAGACCCACATCCCGCAGAGGCCCCTGTCCACAGCATACCTCATTACCATGCCCAGACTTGGAAAAGGGCATGTACATCGGCAACCAACTGGTAACAGATAAAGTGCTCACCAAGGTACTACTAGCAACCTACCTCATCATGTAACACGAATAGATGCAATATAAGAAACTACTGGGCTGACAGGGAACACCGCAGAACACGGACAATGTCAGCACTCCTCAGAACTTTATTGAATGAAGTGGCGTGCACCAATGACCCCACCACCCCGCCCAAGGCAGGTTCAATATATGTCTAAGGGCCAGCGCCTCCCAGTAATAATGTAAAATGGCCAAATCAAAGATACCTCAGGGTAGAACCGACCTTCTCAGATCTCCACCCCCTTCTCCGCATTAGTACTTCCCTTATTTTTTCCACACATATTACATTTTTTAATATTATTATTTTTTTTTACCATCTCTTTTCTTTTTGCAATAAATTGTTTTGTATTATAAACTGTCGTTTCTTGCTTCCTTCTTGGTCTATTGCTGTATAATTTTAAGGACTTTTGTAACTATGAACCATGGATAACCGTCGTTGGTCATAGCGGCTAGCTATCCGTACGTTCAGCTAATTTATGTTACTTGCTAAATTTCTGACACGGGTAGCGGAGTTCAAAAATTGAAAAATTGAATTTCAAATGAGACTAATCGTAACTACTGAAATGTTATGTTACAGTAATGAACATATCCAAAAATTGGGAAAAACGATGAGGTAGAAAATTAATCATTAATGAAAACAGTTTTCGAAGACAATTTGTAAGATATTTTATCTTACTGTTTTGGACAGTGGCAAAATCGAGACAATTAACAACAAAGCCTACCTTAAAAATTCAACACTATTTTATTGATCCTTTGTTGCAATTTTATTGATCCTTTGTTGCCAAAAAAGGAACACCCATTTTTTGCCTCTATAAAGAGCTGGTATCAACCTTATAAGGTGTTAGTTTTTATTTCTTCAACAGGAACTGGGAGCAGGTTCATTCTGTCTTTGAAGATAGGTGTTTGCAACCATAGAAGAGGTCGACAAGATGCCTTTATGATGTAAAGGATCCAATATTCGCACTGTCAGCATAGTGCACAAGTCCATGTTAATTCGGTAATTATACCAACAAAAGTTTCTTAACGGACTTTATGGAGATTTGCCTATATTTAGGCACGAAATAAATGATTTGAGTCTCTAACAGACTCTTAGTAATGATCCGAATTATTTAGGCAGAAGATCAATTGTCTCAAAGAGATGAAGGTTGGAGGCTCCTTGCCTCCTGCAGGGAGTGAGTTTCAGTCCTTCTTGGGTACAGCTGCTGCTGGTGACTAGAACGGATTTCCCACATCTGTTCAGTCAAAGTTCTTAGCTGAAACTGAGAAGCAAACACACAAACTACAACCCAACCCCTGCGAAAGTCCAACACTTTGCAGAAAATAAAATTAGCCACTCTGATTTGCCAAAAACAATACAATAGGAGACTTGATGCAATTGTCAAGTTTCTGACAAATTAGCGAATTTTGTAAAAAAAAAAAAAGAAGAAAAAAAAGGGAGAGTTCTAATTGTAACAAAAGGGAGGTAAATATTTTCTGAAAATTGAAAATCTTTGTCCAATTTAGAAAACACTTAATTTTCGCTAATTGTTTTAAAAAACTGTTTTCATCATTTTTTTAATTTTTTTTATTTATTAACATAGAAGAGATATGCACGCATACATACATAAAAACACGTTATAACAGCAGACGGTTAGATGGAAAATGAACTTACGGTCAGTAGCGCTAACAACTTTCAGCCAAGCATTTTCATAGCGCATGTCATGAGAATTTCCAGCGAGACACGTGTATTTTCCCTCATCATTGTATGTTACATTCTGGATGTGGAGAACCTCTGGATTCGCACCAGTTTGCAAGAACTGAAAATAGAATAAAATGAAGCCGCAACGTTAATCATTTATTTTCGTTGTTAATAAATATATGTCTTGTGGAGGAAGTCAGACACTGGCGGATATGAAATATGAAATGAAATGGGTAAAACATCTAAAATGAAGACGCTTCTAGTAGGAACAGGGGAAGCATGCATGATCCCCCGTGAGTGCACAGTGCATGAAACATAAAAAAACGACTAAGTTCAGCCCCCCCCCCATTTAGCCCCCAAAGCCCCCAGGGGACGTCAAATCCTGGTGAAAATGAACAAACAGTGCAGTTTTAGGCATATATAAATTTGAGTTCTACACCATGCAAAAAAAGAAATGACCAAGTCCATCATTTACCCCCCCCCGCTACACACACACGCACACACACACACACACATTTAGCCCCAAAAGTCCCCTAGGCCTTAACATATCTAAATTTGAGTTTAGCACCATGAAAAAACTGCTAAATAGACATAAACAGAAAATTTTGGACAAATATGGTAAAAAAAATGGAGTGTTTTTATTAGCCCTAAATGGGGCCCTGGGGCACACCCAAGAGTTATCACGAAGTATAGACACAAAATTATACAGAAATCAGTTAGTTGCAACTTTTCAGAAAGTTTTATAAAAATCCAAGGCATCAATTTTTTTTAATAAGCACAAAAGTGTCAATTTTAGCCATTTTAACCTGAAAGGAACCAGGAGGGCAACCGGAGTTTTCCTGGAAAATCCATTCTGTTACTTTTTTACTCATAACATGTTTAATGTTTGTGCAAATTTTCAAAAAATTCCAAGGCATAGTTATTGAAAAAAGTGCGGACGGACAAACGTGAATTTACAGGTCCACTCTCCTTTTGCCGGAGAATCAAATAGTTTTGTGTAGACATAATAATAGTAAGAAAGATATTCTGGACCCTTCATCCGCTGGACAAAAGAAGAATAGGAAACTAATGACAATGCACGATGCACTTTAGCTGAACGATAATACTGGAAGACCCTATGTAGAAAGGAAAGAGGGGTGAAAAGGACCGATGGTGGTAAGTATAAAAAACTGTGAATGATACGAAAAAAAAAATGAACCAGAAAAATACATAGCCTAGAACATCGAAAAGTCTGATGAACACAACAAAAGGCATCACCAACAATGAACAAGACAGGAAACAGCAAAACTGGAAACAAATGAAGAAAAATACAAACAGATCTTAATGCTGCAGATGTTGGTTGGGCAGACCCACAACTATATAAGATGGTTAGTTGAGGATAATAGGAAATGAAAGGTCACTCAAGGTCAACTTGATGAGAATTGCTAGACTGGGAATAATTAGAAACAAATATGACATCACATGGCTCAAAGAGAGAGAAAGAAATCCATTTGGGAGCATGCTTCAACATGACTGTGTAAAATAAAATAAGTTGACAAAATATGAAACGTTATATAATTATTATTATTATTATTTTTATCATTATTGTTATCATTATTATTATTATTGTTATTATTATTATTATTGTTGTTATTATTATTATTGTTATTATTATTATTTATAATTATCATTATTATTTTCATTTTTATTTTTATTATTATCATTATTTTTTTATTGTTATTTTTGTTGTTATTATTATTATTATTTTTCTTCTTATTATTATTGTTATTATCATTATTATCATTGTTATCATTATTATTATTATTGTTGTTGTTATTTTTATTGTTATTATCGTTATAATAATAATCATTATTATTGTTATTTTTTTCTTCTTATTATTATTATTGTTGTCATTATTATTTTTATTGTTATTATTGTTATAATTATTATTATTATTATTATTATTATTATTATTATCATTAATATTATTATTATTGTTATTTTTATTATTATTGTTATTTTTTATAATCATCATTATTATTTTTATTTTTATTATTATTATCATTATTATTATTTTTCTTATTTTTGTTATTATTATTATTGTTATTATTATTGTTATTGTTATTATTATTGTTATCATTATTATTGTTGTTATTATTATTATTACTGTTGTTATTATTATTATTGTTATTATTATTATTGTTATTATTATTATTGTTAATATTATCATTATTGTTATTTTTATAATTATTATTATTATTTTTATTGTTATTTTTGTTATTATTATTATCATTATCAATAATTTTTTATTATTATCATCATTATTATTATCATTATTTATTATTATCATTATTATTTTATTTCTTATTATCATCATTATTATTATCATTCTTTTTATTTTTATCATTATTGTTATTATTATTATTATTATTGTTGTTATTATTATTATTGTTATTATTTATAATTATCATTATTATTTTCATTTTTATTTTTATTATTATCATTATTTTTTTATTGTTATTTTTGTTGTTATTATTATTATTATTGTTGTTATTTTTCTTCTTCTTCTTATTGTTATTATCATTGTTATCATTATTATTATTATTATTGTTGTTGTTATTTTTATTGTTATTATCGTTATAATAATAATAATCATTATTATTGTTATTTTTTTCTTCTTCTTATTATTATTGTTGTCATTATTATTTTTATTGTTATTATTGTTATAATTATTATTATTATTATTATTATTATTATCATTAATATTATTATTATTGTTATTTTTATTATTATTGTTATTTTTTATAATTATCATTATTATTATTTTTATTATTATTATTATTATTATTTTTCTTATTTTTGTTATTATTATTATTGTTATTGTTATTATTATTATTGTTATTGTTATTATTATTGTTATCATTATTATTGTTGTTATTATTATTACTGTTGTTATTATTATTATTGTTATTATTATTATTGTTATTATTATTATTGTTAATATTATCATTATTGTTATTTTTATAATTATCATTATTATTATTTTTATTGTTATTTTTGTTATTATTATTATCATTATCAATAATTTTTTATTATTATCATCATTATTATTACTATCATTATTTATTATTATCATTATTATTTTATTTATTATTATCATCATTATTATTATCATTATTATTATCATTCTTTTTATTTTTATCATTATTATTATTATTATCAGTGTTATTATTTTTATTATTTTTATTTTTATTATCATCATCATCATTATTATTATCATTATTTATTATTATCATTATTATTTTATTTATTATTATCATCATTATTATTATCATTATTATTATCATTCTTTTTATTTTTATCATCATTATTATTATTATCATTATTACTATTCTTCTTATTCTTATTTTTATTTATGTTATTTTTATTATTGTTTTTTATTATTTTATTTTATTATTATTTTTATAATTATTTCATTATTATTATTATTATTTTTATTACTAATATTATTGTTATTATCATTATTATTATTTTTTTTATTATTATTTTTATAATTATTATTATTATTATTATTATTTATTATTATTATAATATTATAAATATTATTAGTATTTTATTAGTATTATTATTATTATTATTATTATTATTATTATTTATTTATTTATTTTTGTACTCACAAGGCGTTCACATCATAGGACATCATCAGAGATTACTCGCTGACAACAACTGCTGGTTCCGCATGATAACAAGTCTCCCCAGATTTCCAATACTTTAAACCTTTTCCGATTACCTTTGCAAATGATTTTGCATTATCGCAAAAGCCGCTTACCATTGGCTTCTGGCTAGCAGTGACCATTGATCTTCACTGGGATTTGGATCGTAATAAGCTTCCTCAAGGTCCTAGTTCTCTTTGTACTATTTCAGTGGAGGTCTGATTAGTGCTTACTCTCCTTAGTCTTTCAATCCTCTTTGACCCTTCACAGTTATTTTGTGTGGCATTAGTCGATACTGATGCCTCTTTTTATTTTTTTCATACACTTTTTATTATTATTGGAAATATAATAACATACGTCGCTACAATTTATTCCAAAAATTACACCGTTTGCCTCAGATAACTGGTAACATGAAACATTTTTAAATAATCACCTAAAAATAAAAATCAGCAAGAGAATAGCTTATAATTTTAATTGAAGAATATAATAGGAGTTATCTATCTTACACCTAACATTTTATTTCTTTTTGTGTATCAGTTTAATAATCTGCAAACAAAGAAAAATTACAAACTAAAATGACTACAGTGCATCCTGGGCAACACCAGTTAAGGATAGTTACTGTATGTATGTATGTATGTATGTATGTATGTATGTATGTATGTATGCCAGTTATTCAGAATCTAATATAAACACCCATATTGCAATCGCAGAAACCATACCAGAGCACAGCAGTCAGATAGAGCGAAAACTGTATTGGTGCAGCTATATCACCCTGCTTCACACCATTATCAATGGGGAATAAAATTGTGCATAAAAGTGAAATGAAACTAATTATCTAATAAGAAAACCGAAAAAACAAACCAACAGTGAATTAATAAAAGCTTGTTTTTATAGGATTATGCAAATTAGGTCTCCTCTTTGAAGTCGCTGATATAGTCACGACTAAGTATATAAGGAAGTTGTATTCATTTTTAAAATAGAAAAGAGGGCTTTTAATATCAATGCTAGTGTGACAATATTTTTTTTCATTTCCTTTCTTTGAAGATTGTAATGCTGGGTATGGGGCAGCCCAACCAGCTGCCAACATTCTCCTGCTTTTTATTGAAACCAACCGAGAGCTCTTTTTAGTATCCTCACTGTTCCCTTAAGTGCAATTGTCTTGATTTCTCTTGCACTTGGTTCACCAGGAATATTAGTTAGGTAGGACTTCAGGTTCTTCTTCATAAGCCCTGTGGCACCTATAATAACTGGTATGATTGATATCTCCATAAGATTCCAGTTTCTTTTCATATCATACATGAAACGTTGGTATTTGGTATGTTTCTCTCTTTCAGCTCTGTTCAGACCTCTATCATTAGGGACACTCACTTCAACCAAGGTTGCCACTCTCTCTGACTTATTCCATATAACTGGAATATTATATATGCGATAACTAGTGTGCCATTAAATGAAACTATCTTTTAGATATTAGACATTTCTGCAATTTTTCGGATATTCAAAAGAGAAAAAGAGATAAAAGTTGTTTTTACCACTGCATCTTGCGTAGTTCCTCTCATGGAGTTAGTGTCCCTAGACACTTTTTTAAACAGCCATTGGATTTTGGCCGAGGGGTCATTAGGTACACGGCAAATAAATGTTGCTGATTCGCCGACACTTTTTGTCACATTTTGTGGTGGAATCACTTTTAGCATTTTCACTTCTGAAACAATAAAAGAAATAAAGAATTAGAATTGTGATAATTTCGACCCCCCCTCCTGTATTAGGAATTAAAAAAAAATAAGAGGGAAAAAGTTTATCAGCAGAACAAAGATCTAGAAAGCTGTTCATCAGAGTACACAAAAGAAAGCTAAAAGAAAGGATTGTTAATCAAGATGTGTCTGTGATTGGAGCAAAAGGACCGGACAATAGAGGTCAATATATTTAGAGTTAGTTTATGGGCAGTATTAGAAGTGGCAATAAGTTTTGTGACAGCTTATGACAGTTCGGGACAATTTATGGACAGTCTTGGGTTTGCAACAGTTGAAGACAACTGCTAGTTTGAGACAGTTGAATGCAGGTTTTGGCTCGGAGTAGATCGAGATGAACTGATGGCAACTGATGACCATGGTCTCAGCAGAAGATGATGTGAATATTAGTGCTTATAAAGTTGTTTCCCACAATAGTGTTACACACACAGACACACACGCACGTAGCTTCCTCGAGTAATGACAGACTATGGATCCCCACTGTAAGAGTGCCTGCGCATGGAATTAATTTTTTTGTACAATCTCCAACCACACCTCACCTGCGTCAGCGTTGTTAAATACCAGTGGCAAGTGACGATTTAGTACAACTGGAAACAAATGCCAAGACAAGCGGAGAGCAAATACAACATTTAGAATTCCCAAATGGTCACCCATCTGATACTAGCCAGGCTCAACATTTGCTTAACTTTGGTGATCTGATGTAAACCGTGTGTCAACATGATTATGCAGTATATATCGTATACACACATGCATACATGTACACAACACACACACACATCACACATATGCACACACAAACACACACACACACACACACAAAACACACATCATACAGATATCACACATGTGCACAAATGCAACACACACACCACACACACACATACACATTACACACACCACACATATGCACACTACACACAAACACATTCTCACACACCACACACACATACCCCACATATACTCACATCACACACACACACCAACATACACAGATATTCACACACACTACACATATGCACACTACACGCACAACAGACATACACCGCATTACACACACATCACACACACACCACACACACACAACACACATATATCACATACACACCACACATACAAACATACTCACACACAACACACACACATGACACACACGAAACACACATGCGCCACATACACCACACATACTACACACACACACACACACACACACACACACACACACACACACACACACACAGAATGTGTTGGAATCTTTTGCTTCTCTTTGTTTAATTTTTCACACTCCCTTGGCAGTCGCAAATGTGAACGACTACAACATGGCGAGCAGGGTGATGGAGAAGAAGATGAACAAGAAAGAAACCATAAAAATAATGTTGAGGTCGGCATTTCTTACTCTAGGAGGCCACCCTGCTTAAAAGATCCCCAATCTGTTCAGAATTCAATCTATATATAAAATGTGTGTGTGTGTGTGAGGACAATTCTCAACCTGTATACTCAACGAATTCTTGATTTACAGACCTCAAATTTGGTATATAGGATATTCAGACATGTGGAAAACTTTTTATTCGGTTTTCATCCGGAAAAGGGGCCTGCTAAGGTGTCAAAATTGGAAAATTGGTACGTGGGAGTTATCAGAATTTTTATCTGTTTGTGAACTGTTTTACGAATATGCATGTGTGAATCGTTCACATGACAGATTACTTATGTTAAAATTAAGTAGATCCATAGTGTCAAGCTGGCCTAATGGTTATCGTACTTGACTCACTGTCTTTAGGTTTTGGTTTCGATTCAAGCTCAAGTTTTTTTTTTATACTTACATGCATATCTCTCAGTTTCTTTGTGTTTTTTTTTTACTTCATTTTTTTTTTAAGGAATTTAATATTATGCATTATACCTACGGGATTTCTGTTTATGACAAATTAGCCTAGATGCCTGGCATTACCCAGGTGTTTAGAGGTGTGTGTTGAGCAGAAGAAAAAAGTGGTAGTAGGCAGGCAGGCTCGAACCCGTACCGCGAAGGAGGAAAAGAACATGAACCCCCCCCCCCCCCCAAAAAAAAAAACATGACGTCTTTGCCGTTGCATCCATCGCCAAACTGGAAATGGTAAAACTTATTATTAAGTCAATCGAAAAGAGCGGATGGCTTTTGAAAATATTGGCGAAAAAAGCGACCCCTCCTTGTAGAAAAGTGACCAGTTGAGGATGAAGGAATTAATGTTTTTAGCCAATTTTTCGATATTTGTCGTCCGAAGGGTCGAGCTTCAAAACGATACCAATTTTGTGAAGATCCGTTTTCTCTGTCGAAAGTTTTAGGCAGACATACATACATACATGCATACATACATACATACATACATACATACATTTAAACAGACAGGTAAGATTTATATTATAGAAGACTAGCCTGGCTGCCTGGGTGTTTGGAGATGAAAAAAAAGTGGTAGGAGGCGGGCAGGCTCGAACCTGTGACTTGCAGAAATGGCGTTGCTTTTAAACCTCCCATGAAGGTTGTTTTTAATGTGGGGGGAAATCAGCTCCCCTCAGAAAGTGGGCATTCTGGGAGTATCCAAATAAATAGGAATTGTCTATGAAGGGTTGACCAAGTACGAATTACAGAACAGATACTACCCCGGGTGAAGGCCGAGAGTTTGCAGTTGCGTTCAATTAGTTTCGCTTTATTTATACAAAAAAGACAAACAGTCGAAACGAGGGAATTTTTTAAAACTCGATCAAAAAAAAAAAAAAAAAAAAATTTGAGATGACGTCCGTTTGTGAATCTGAGAAATCACGATCTACGAAGTGTAAGAAAACTTCTGGAATCTAACTGACATGAGAACCACGACACTGAAAGCCTTTCGTGGACATACACAAACGCTCTCACCCATTTTGCCTTTTATACATTAGACTAGCCTGGGTGTCCGGTGTTGCCCGGGTGTTTGGAGATGTGCGTTGAGTAAAAAAAAAAAAAAAGAAAGAATGAGTGACGGCATCTGGTTTCGCGTTTAATCGTTTGTTAAAATAGCAAAAACTGATAATCCAGTATTCCAAGAAATGCAAATGGGCAACCAATGAGAGTGGCGGAGATTAGGGAGCGATCAGTGTTTTTTTGAACGGAAAATGTAAAAACTAATGGGAAATGTATGTAGGTTAGAAACAAATACAGACGGTCATCGGGCCAAACTTGTGGCGAATGTTGAGAAGTTCCTGGTTACGATGAGGTTTGTGGGAGTAGATAACAATTGGGGAGAAAAAAGTTTTGCTACCACGGTAATATTAGATGTAGTTTGTATTGTAGTGCTGTGATAAATAATTACAAGGTGTCTTCAATAAGTTTCCAGACTATTTTTTTGTACTTAAAAAAAAACATTCAATACTTAACAATTCCTTTATTTGGAATAAAGTCTCTACCTGTGTGAGAATGTGTTTAGTTCAGCGTAGATGAAAGTTGCAAAATTATGGCCCGTAATTCAACAGTGAAGGAATAGAATGATTTTGTTTGTGTAATGAGTAGGACTGTGACAACAGCATATTCTTTTCCTTCCTTTGACTCTCGGGTATATATCCAACATAGTTAGACACACTTAATCAACCGAGAACCACATCAGCCTGTATAAAAACATATAAGATATTAACGGATATATACTCAAGAGTCAAAACAATGAAAATAATATGCTGTTGTCACAGCCCTAGTAATCAATAACGTCATCTTATTATATGATAATCATGAAATTGATCAATATTATTAGCTATGTACAATAATCTCTTTGAATTGAGAATGTAATGTAGGTGTAGTTTCTACCTCTAACTGCCCTGTCGCTGGGGCATTAGAATACACTGACTGCCCCCCCCCTCTGCAGAGGGTAAAAGTCCCTCAATGGGAGGTCCTGGCTGTGACCTTAAACTATATCCGATGGTGAGGCCCCAGCTTGCGGGCTTTGGGAAGTGTGGAGCCACCCTCTAATTGCCATTGCTCCCAGGTCCACTTTGACCCGGAGTGGTAGTACCTGTTAGGGTTCCAACTCTGGGTTAAATAGAAACTGACTTGAAAAAAAAACAAACAAATATATTCTATTAAAAAATGTTTTCTTCAAAATCACTGGATTTGGCACTAAATAACATGAAAAGGGTTGATATGCCGTAAACCAAAAAACAACCAACCAACCAAATCTTCCTCTAAATTCGTCAGACTTTCTAATGAAACAACACAAATTGAACATATTTATACATGAACATATTACAGCAGATTACAGTGGTTGTCCCTAACATACATCAACGCACATATCTGTGTATTGGTTCAAATATCAATCTAATATTGTTTTATGCCCAGCTTGTAGCACAAAACTGCATATGTCAGTGAAGAATTTTCATTCCGACCAATTTCTAAAAAATATTTTTGGATACTGCTATTGTGTAGTCTCTCAAGGTGGGTTACTTGTTTCTATCACAGTTATGCGTGATAACTTCTCCAGAATGAGGACTGTAAGTAGCATAGTTTTTTCATCTTTTGCTGACTATACCAGCATGCAGAAATTTAAATGTAATGTAAACAAACATCTTGGTGCACAAATCCCCACTAAGGAAGTCCTATCTATAAATCTGGCCCCCTAATCAAAATAGTCCCTTATGTCAGTGTTTATGTTGCTCAGGGTGAATATAAAAAAATAAACTACTATTTTAATTATGTCAGACAGCAATTCAATTCCTCCTCTCTCTCCTTACATCTTGAGACATAATCACATTGACAGATTGGTTCTCATGAGCTCACTGGAGTTAAGCAACGTTGAGCCTGGTCAGTAGCAGATTGGTGACCAACTGGAAATACCAGGCACTGTATGTAGGAGGACGTCAATACCTCCCTGCAAGAATTACAAGAAACTAACGTAATTCTCGCCCCTGACACCTGGGAACCGCTAGTGAATTTGATATTCCCATGAAACTTTCTCATTTGGAAGAAGCCGGTTTAATCAGCCTAGGGTGAATGCTGCCTCGGTACAATACGTCTTTTTTAATTTTTTATTCACGTTCAATTTTAGCAAAACATATCGCCACTTGGACATAAGGGTTATTATTTGGGACCATGCCTTGAAAAGATTAACAAGATGTTGATTTATGTCACATTTAAACTTCTGCATATCAGTACAGTCAGGGAAGCAGGTAGCAGGAAGGGAATTCCAAAGTTGAGCTGTTCGAGGGAAGAAACTATTGGAATAGAAAGCTTTCTGGCATTTAGGGACCTCAACAGTGAAGGGGTGAGATTTTGTTGCTAAGCAGGTTTGTCGGCGATATGTACGTCGATAGGGGCACAAGTGCAATGAGTTCATCAGAGCACATTCCATTAAATATTTGTAAAATAGCCACAGGGATGCAACATTGTGGCGATGGGGCAGGGGTTGTAGCTTAGTTGATAAAGTGGGACCTATTAGATTGAAAACTATCTGTTGTGGGTTAGGGTCAACACTAAGTAAGATCAACTTGGAGTAAAAATTTTCAGCAAATTAAATCATGTTAAAATTTCAACGTGATTACTTACTTGTGACGTCAACTACATAAGTGAAGTTCAAACTTCCCAAATCATTGGCCACTAAACACGTATAGTTACCAGCATCTCTGGATCTAACGGATGGAAAAATGAGGTTAAACTTCTGCTGCTTGACCTGAAAAAAGAATGAAAAAAGAAAAAGGTGAACATGTGGTAACGTATGATGCAAAGGGAGCGCTCGAAGATGGTAGCCTTGTGATGTATTCTGCTCGGCTCTTCGGTTATAGAAAAAGACACCACAAATTTAAAAAAAAATGAATAAAATGTCTTTATTTCTTTCACAAAACTGAACTCAGTTATTGGTACAACGTACAACGGCGAGTTTTAAACGATGAGCGCATTAGTAGCAGTATCAGAATTTTGGGGGAATTTTTGACACCCCTAACAGAAAACTGCGATTAAAATATAGAAAACTCGTAATTTCTCTTTCTAAAGTGGGTTATTTATTTTCTTTATAGAATATGCTTCCAAAATAAACTATTTAAGTTGTTTAAAAAATAATAGAAATATTATTTTTCATTGTTTAAAAAACATTGTTTACAAAGTGCGTGCGTGCGCTCTGGGAAGCCATTTTGTTACGTAGTGAAATCAATTGATTTTTATGAGATGAATATTTTTCAATTTTTAAACTTTAAAAATCTATCAAAATTTTCCTATTCGTTCAATTGTTACGTTTTTTTCAGGGTGAATGTAAAATTTTATGCTCTTTCCGATAAACTAAATATAATATTTTAGACAAACGTTGTTTTATAAATTCACCCCCCCCCATTTTGGAATGTCTATGAGAATTTTAATAATTAATTTTGTTTGGCACGTTTTATATATCACAAATTAAAGATAAAACATGAATAAATAAAATACTCAAATTTAAAACAACAAAAAATATCACTTATCTGTAAATTTACCGGTAAAGTCCAAAATTTAAATCCTTCTTTTTTCGATAACCACGTGTTTTTTTTTTTTTTTTTTTTTTTTTTTTTACGTGGAAGCTTAATTTTTGTTTAGAATGTTCCAGTAATTAATGATCGATCAGTTTATATTTTTATATTTAATTCCTGGTTTCCTTTTTTTCGATATAAAAAAAAAAAGACGAAATCGGATAATGCAGATTTATAGTATAATAAAAAAAAAATTCAGGTATTTCTTTAAGATATTAAAAAAAAAAAAATACCATTGCATATCTGCGTCATATCGTAATTCGTGTTAATGAAAAAATGAAAACTCTCAGTTTTTATGTACGATAGCGTAAAGGCACAAAATAAAAAAAAGGACAAGTTATCTCCCTTAAGTCAGACAAAAACGTAACTGACTGCTACTGATCCTACCCGACACTAAGCATTCTTCGGAGCAGACGTATTTACTAGTCTTTAAAGAATTTTATTGGAATAATGGTGAGTTTTTTTGTTTTTTTTTTACTACCCGTATTTTTTAACTTTCTGTAACTGATGAGAAAGTTGTATTTAAATTTTATTTTGACTTTTTAAACTTTATTTGAGTAAAAAACATTAATTAAATTAATTAAATGTCAATCCTAAAGTGTTCTGTTTATATTTTTGATATATACATAAACCTTCGTTTATTTTATACAAAACGGAATAAAAAACTTATATTATAAAGAAGACGTGTTTTGGTTTGTTATTATTGTTATTATTACATTAAATATTTGTTTAATCATATAGGGTAAATATGAAGAATTCCACCCATTATTCATATAGGGTCAATATGAAGCCACCCTCGAAAATTCCTTTAAAATTACGGCCAAATCTGTTCATTGCAATGTGGCCATAAAGTGGGTGCCCATTTAACGTCACATCATTATAGAAAAGTGACCTCCCACTTTGTGACCATTTGTAAATTTTTTTATCTTGGAAACTACTAGTTTCGTTTGCCGTATATATAAATGGTTATTTCCGTTTTCAGCGCCTCCGAAAACCTTTAAAAGTGGAAAATTTGAAGGAATATAATCCAATATCGAGATTATTAAGGTTTCTGAATTAGTGTTTTTTTTTTACACTTATAGGCCTCCGTACATAAGTAAGAGATAATTTTTCACTTCCGGTGTCGTTACAAGTTGCTTTAAAGACACGCGTGGTCGCGATGTGTGTTGGAAAAATCCTTCCATTTAAAAATACATGGATTATAATACATAAATATAAATAAATTCTCATACAGGAAGATTAAAAGAAAGCATATCTTACTCATAGAGCAGGTGGGTGACATTTTGCCATTTAAAATATATACCGTAAGATTCAACTGTGTTACTTGTTCGACATTCCGTGAAATGTTAAGTGAAGAAATCGAAGGAAAAATAAATAAAATTGTTTATTTCTCTATTAAAGCTTTTATGATATTAAAATTTGGTCTTTGCTCGTTTTATTGAAATAAAATTTACGGGTTTAAATTACGTTTTACTATTATTAAAATCTGATAGAAATATAGGTGTATATTCAAAATGGCGACTCGCCTGAAAATTTCCCCAAAATTCTGATACTGCTAGCGCATTAGTGCGGCGTGGAACAGAGGTGGATGGAGATGACGGGGCGAGCTTCAGACAAGCACGTGAGTTTTAGTCGGCTGTCTCCTCTATGACTGACGCAAGCGAACCGAGTTGTTGTTATTGTAACTCGTCTCCGAAAACTCCTCTTGTGTCAACGATTTTGAACTCTGAACCCATCACCATACATCGGCGTCTCAGTGATATGAAACGATAAATTAAATTTTACCTTTGAAACAGATTACGCAAAACAGGACCAGAAATAAGAATTATGACGCAGAGGGTAATGAGATATAACGCAGGAGTACGATACAACCTGACATTTGGAATATGATTATTATTGACTTGGAATTTATTATTGAGATGAGTATTATTTGATAATTAATTTCATTGTGGACTATTATCCTAATCTTTTTAGTTGCTGTTTTACGACGTTTCGGCCAACTATTCCTCTGGCCTTCGTGAGGCGGTAAACTGCGACAGGATAGGAACTCCCCGTATTAATAAATAATACTCATCTTAATAATAAATTCCAATTAAATAATATATATATACCATTCGGCACGGACTCGACCATGGAAGATCAGATAACAAAATAAATGTGGATTTATAAGATCAAAAAATCCAACCTTGATTGCCCCGGATAGAGACATCGAATTTCTACGGTTCCAGGTGGCCATTGTCTGGAGATAGCGGTTTCAATCCTACCCAAAGCCGGTCAGAGGCTTTCTTAGGCAAAAGCGTGGTGAGACAACAACAACTATGGAAGGCAGTCATTGCTAAGGATGCAGTTAGGAGATTCGGAGTTCTTATCCCATCACGGTTACCACCTGACAAAGGCCAGAAGAATAGTTGGTAGAAACGTCGTGAAACAACAACTAAAAAGATGAGGATAATAGTCCGCAATAAAATAAATTAATGGTTATGATTGTTGTGATAATTTCAAGGTTGAGACAAAAATTAAAATATAAATATTTTTTAGGAAAAAGAAAAAAAAAACGTTTTTCTTTTCTTTTTTTTTTTTTTTGTGTGTGTGTGTGTGTGTGTGTGTGTGTGTATTTGTCTATTGGCGAAAGACAAAGATTAATCAAGAACGGGGACGTTTTTTGTTTTTTTTTTGGCAATAAGACCTGACTTCAATATGAAATACAATGGTTTTCCAGCCATTTCTGACATATTGTTCTCAGAGATTTTTCCAACTTGTGCTGGCGTGTCCAGTCAAAATTTTCCTCAAACGGAACCATTAATTCCAACGATGAAAACGTTTTTCGAATGAACAGACCAATAAAAAATATCCAGACGCTGATCCATTAACATTATTTGAATTAGAAATTCGAGCGAGTATTTGTATTTCCAATTTAAATAACTTTTTGAAATATATTAAAAAAACCAAAAAAACAAAAAAAACAAAAACAATGCCTCCGTTCAGTTTCGAAAGGCAAAGGATACCCCTTGTAGGGGCAGCTGCACGTGTAATTGTGTGACAAAGGTTGCGTAATACTCAATCTCACCTCTTCTGAATCGGCACTGTTTGAGTCCAATGGCATAGAGAAGTCCAGGACGACTGAAAACAATGCCGAGATAAGCGGAGAGCACATACAGCACCTGGAAGTTTCAAATGGTCACCCATCTGGTACTGGCCAGGCTCATCATTGAAATATACTATACTATAGGCATATCTATCGATTGAGCTCTGTCGTAGAAGAAACAACAGTTTCCACTTAGCACAAGGGACTCATTATATTTGATGTATGTTTAGGTCTAAGATGCATCTTAAATAAAGTTAACGTCCTCGGTTTCAAATACTGACCTTCAAATTCGAGATGCTTTTTACACCTCGTCCATCTCTTGACCAACTGATAGTAGGTTTCGGATGACCATTGGCCGGACATACTAAAGTCAAGGATTTTCCCTCGAGGGCATTTATGGAAGATTCACCTTTTCGAGGTTTTGAATTTCGTTTCCATACTGGTGCTTTTGGAGCTGAAAAAAATAAAAAAATAAAAAAAAAATTATTGTATTTATGGAGTGGTAAGAAATGTCAAGATAAGATAGAAAAACCATGTTGTATAACTTCCTCCCCCACTTTTTTTTTTATTTAACTTCAGTTAGTTTTAAGAGATCAAGGGAGCTAACTCCTCCTGGAGCTAACAGTTGATTCCGTTATGATTGAAATTTATATCCGAGGGCTCTTTTAAGAATAGACGTTGTTCCCTTTATTGCTGCGATTTGTATTTTGTTTCAGCTTCGTCTTTTTAGGATTGCTTCTAAGTATTTCTGAAGATGTTTTTTATTAAGCCAGTTGCTCTTATCACAAGCGGTATAATGCTTATTTCTTTTGAGAGACCATACTATTTTGTTATCTTTTCCTGTTCAGCTCTATTAAGGCCTAAGTCATTAGGGACTGTGACAGCGTTAATGAGCGCAGTTCTTTCGGGCTTCTCCCTTATTACAATGTCTAGCTTGATGGCCTTGTCTTTTATGCATCTGCTCGCCTGTATGACCTTGTCATAGAACACAGTCACTTTTCCATTTGATGTTATCGGTAGTAACGATCTGTCAAGTTGCATCTCTCCACAGATCTTCCAACTCGCCCACCCGGGCCCTGCAGGGCCTGGGCAACAAAGTTCAAGCAAAGACCATATGTGGAGGGCAACTCCACATATAAGACCATTGCTCTTGTAGCAATCAGTTATTGGTCAATGTAGGGGAAACCCTTCATACCAATTGTCACTGTCCAGCTCCCCTACTCCCCACGGAGTTGGTCCCCATTTCCCCTTCACTCTCTGCATTAAAAAACGGCCTTGTGCCTAATTTGCTCAATGGGGAAGCAAATAAATACAATCTCTCCACAGATCTTCCAATGGAGGTATTTACATAATTTGTTATTGCGGACAGCGTAAAGACCATTTGCCAATAAGATTGGGCATCCAAATATTAGGTGGCTTGGGCTCTGAATTGCTGAGCGTGTATATATATATATATAAACATATGCATATACATATAAACGTGTAAATGTTATAAACTAAGTGTAGCGGTGTGTATATAGGCACCAAGCGTGTTGCTGGAAATGTATGTACAAAAGACAGCCTCTGTTCGTCTTTTTTTCTTTTTAATTTATTTCAGTTAGATTGAAAAAATCAAGAGCCCCCTCCCCTAACCCTAACCCTAACCCCTCCCCTTTGGGACAACCTCTTTATTTCCCTATGTGTTGCATTTGTATCCGAGCGCTTAAGGATATATGTCGTCCATTTTAGGGCTGTTACCTGTATTTCTCTACAGTCTGGTCTTCCAACTATTGAATTTAGGTAGTTTATTAGGTTTGATTTTATTAGACCAGTCGGCCCTACCACAACGGGTATTATATCTATTTCTTTCAGGGGCCGTGTTGATTTTAAGTCATTCTTGAGGTCTTGATATTTAGTTATTTTTTCGTGTTTGGTTCTATTAAGGCCGTAGTCATTTGGGACGGCTACATCAATCACAAGAGCATTCTTTTCAGGTTTGTTCCAGATGAGAATATTTGCTTTAATGACCTTGTCCTTTATATATCTACCCGCCTGTATAATTTATAATATAAATCTCACCTGTCTGTTTAAATGTATGCATGTATGTATGTATGTATGTATGTTTGGGGTGGAGGGGGCTCCCGTAAGCCGTGGTGAAGGCAACCTTTCTAGGAGAAGCAAATCTCTGATTTAAAAAATCATAAAGCGGAAGACCATTACCCGCATTAAGCTGGTCTGCAGTTTAATTTGTTGCTGGCTATCCTGCTCTTGCTTGTTGCTGGATCTCAACATTTTGAACCGAGAGAGAGACTTAGCTGTCGTACAAAGCTAAGACTCTGTAACATCATATTTGTATAGATACTCACTCAGGCATTTGGGCTCATGGATTTTAAATGTCTGAGGGAGTGGCACTCGTCTGACAAGACGTTGCAATCATCATGTATGTATGTATGTATCGTTTTGAAGCTCAACCTTTCGGACAACAAATATCGAAAAATTGGCTAAAAATTAATTTCTTCACTCTGAACTGGGCACTTTTCTACAAGGAGGGGTTGCTTTTTTCACTGATATTTTCAAAAGTCATCCCCTCTTTTCGATTCACTAGCCTTAATTTAAACCTTCGCCACATCCGGTTTGGCGATGGATGCAACAGCAAAGACGTCACTTTTTTTCATGTTCTTTTCCTCCTTCATGGTACGGGTTCAAACCTGCCTGTCTACTACCACTTTTATTTATCTATTTTTTTTGCTCAACACATACCTCCATACACCCGGGCAACGCCAGGCAGGCACCCAGGCTAGTTTTATTATAGAACACAGTCACCTTTCCATTTGCTGTAATGGGTGGAGGTTCATGCTGCCAGATGCTCAGCGATCTTTCGAGCTGCATCTCTTTGCAGATCTTCCAGTGTAGGTATCGACACACTCTGTTGTGGTGGGCAGTGTAATGACCAGTGTAATGACCATTGGCTCTGTGTAAGTGCGTGTGTGTGCGCTTGCACATTCAATTAACCATATCCTCGTCTGTGTGGCGAACAGACAAAAGTAGGCATATCTTCTTATATTGTTTTCTTTATTCCTTCTGATCGTCGTTGGTTTAAAACTCTGCAAGGAAGATCTTGCTTGCATGTGGAGTAGTACACGAATACACCTTCTTTTATTATTTTAATAGTTTATTTTCATGTGTCTTTGTCGGAGTTTGTAAAATCTATCTTTATTTATACTACTTTTTTTTTTTAAATGCACCCTGATCAACAGCCATATACTTGTGAAATGGCAAAGTCAATGGAATAAAAATACAAATAACAAATTATACAATATAAAACCCACACTTGGAGAGAGGAGGCAGGATTATCAAAAAAAAAAAACAAAGAAACAGAAAACAAAATGTCATTTTAATAAGACTTAGAATAGGTCACACACATTTAACCCATTCCTACCTCCTAAAAGGAGAAACTTAACCCCAATGCATTCCCTGTCAAGTACCACTTACTGTAAAACATTTACTAACTGAATGCACAGATCTTTCACAAATTAGGAAAAAGCACTATAAAGAAATAGATCTTCAAATAATCTTCCAAGAGAACAACACCAGAAAAATCTTATCTTACATTAAAGAAATAGGACTCTTCCAAAAAATATAACCCGCAAAAACCTTATATTCTGCAAAAGCATCCTGCAAGACAGAGAACAAAAATGATAAAATCCACTATAAAACAACCAAACCAAAAGCTACAAACTAACGATTGAAAATACAAAGAGCTTCAAGAATAAAAGTCTTCTATAAAATAACTGGATACAACATCAAATACTATCCCCAAAATGACTAGATTCAGCATTGAATGGCCCAGAAGGGGTTGATAGAAAAACAAAAAAACAACAACAAAAAAAAACAGCATTAAATGACCCACAAAGGTTGATATGCTTATTAAATAACCCATCCATCCATCCAGCACCCTGTAAAGCTCCCAAGACGCAAGAGACAACTTTTCCTAAGCTAATTTCTTTTGTAGCGCGAACCTTCTTGAATTCTACTTGACTCTCTCCAGCCCTCTTACTGGTGTTTATGTGTGTGTAACCAAAAATGAGACTCACTGTTAAAGCGACGGCATGTGTGTGCGTCATGAGGAATCAGGCTGCTAGGAGGGTGGGGGTGAGCAAGAAAGAATCAAGATGGTGGCACCCACAACTTTTATGACTAGTGATCTCGCAAAATGATGCCAAATCTCACTGCAGATTAGATGGGCCTCAACTTCATAAAAGTAGTCCGCATGGAGAATAAAGACATACTGTTATAGAAGAATCCTTAGAGACTGTTATTGCGTCTTACTGAGTCACATTGCTTTTTTTTTCTTTTCTTTTTGTGTTACGCGTGTATATATCAAAACTATTTCTTTGTTCCCTCTTACGTAAACACGTTTCGTAAAAAAGGCCAATTCTTTTGTTCATTGTTAAACATTTTAACTATTATTTATGTAAACATCCTAAACTGGCTTAAAACTATTTGTAACATTTTATTTTGCTCAAACTAAATTCTATTTTGTTATTGTTTCTAACTATATGTCAAATATTTCCGTTTTGTTTATTGTTAAAAATATTCTTCGTATTGTAAATATTTTAAACTGGCTTTCAAATATTTGACTCATTGTAAATTCCCAATTTTAACTTTTTTAATATTGTTTCTTTTTGGTTTGGCTATGCAAACTAACTAATTTACCGAATCCTTCCATTCGCTGGACTCTAATCTGCAACAACCATCAGAATAGTCTCACTTACGAAAAAATCCATTCGCCCAATATTAGATGGTTAGCTAATCAATTCAAACTTTAGATTAGACTAGCATGGGTTCCCAGCGTTGCCCGGGTGTTTGGAGGTGTATGTTGAGCAAAAAAAATGTAGTAGTAGGTAGGCAGGCTCGAACCCATACAGCAGAGGAGAAAAAAAAATGTGAAAAAAAAAAAAAAAAACAACAACAACAACAAAAACGTGACGTCTTTGCAGTTGCGTCTATTCATCAAACCGGAAGTGACGAACATTTAAATTAAGGTTAGCCAATCGAAAAGAGGAGATAATATCGGCAAAAAAAAGTGACCTCTCCTTGTAGAAAAGTGCTCAGTTGAGGGTGAAGGAATTAATGTTTTTAGCAAATTTTTCAATATTCGTCGTCCGAAGGGTCAAGCTTCAAAACAATACTGATGTTGTGAAAATCCGTTGCCTATGTCGAAAGTTTTAGGCAGGCATACATACATACGTACATACATACATACATACATACATACATACATTTAAACAGTCAGGTGAGATTTATATTATAGATGAGGAGACCTTCAACATTTTATAGGTGATTAAGTATGGCTTAACGACCTTGCAAGTCAGACTTAGAGTTAGCTGTAAAAGAAGTTTTGTTAACTCTCCAAACGAAATGTTTATAAACAGTGAAATAAAAGATTCTGGCAAAATCTAAACGGTATAAAATTATGAGGGACTGTTTTTTGACTAACATAGCTTGTCAATTTCCGATTTCAAAACTGAGAGCTGTCACCAAGTAGACTTTTTCATTTTAAACACCTCTATTAATGCTTAACCCTTTATGACCTGGTTGAACTAATTCGTTCAGCCATAAATAAATGAATATAACGGCATAAATAAAGCGGGAATTGATTCTAACACGCCTTGTATGCATTAGTTCAATATCTGGGTAGATATCAGATCTCCAGATTGCAACTGTCTATTGCATATATGACGCCATGTAAAATTAACCATAAATATATTTTTAATCATCTACATCATAATTCAGCTCATAAAGGGTTAACTATTATACTTTCTTTCAATGCTCAGTTCAGGGGGTGGGTAAGAGGGTAGTATCTGTTCTGTTGGCATGATACCACCTTCCCAGGTATTACCTCCTCCTTTGGAGATAGGTAGTGTAGTATTTGTTCTACTGTCGTGAGACCATTCTCCCAGGCATTATCTCCTCTTTTTTTGGGGGGGGGATTTAGTGTTGTATTTGTTCGTTCGTCATGAAACTATGCTCCAATGCTCCTCTTTTTCTTGTCTGTGTGTTGTAGTATCTGTTCTGCTGTTATGAGATCATCTAGTCTGGTAGGGACATAGGAAGTGCCTGCAATAAGTTTCCAGACTTCTTTTGTACAGGCATCTAAAATTGCCGTAGACACTTGAAAATTTCAGCATGTTGTTGCTATACATCTCATGAGATGACTGACCAATTTTTATGATTTCAACATAGCTACAACAGGAATTGGAATACACCCTACTAAAGACTGATTGTCACAGCTGGTGAATTTCAAAAATACAATCTGGACGTGAGGACACGTTAGAAGAACGAATTCTGTTTTAAATCTGGAAAAAATGCTACAGAAACGTATGGAATGCTTCATACTGCTTTTGAACCATCTTGCATGAATCGAACATCAGTTTTTGAGTGGCATAAAAGATTCAAGGAAGGTAGGGTGTCTGTGAGGGATGATGAGAGGTGTAGGAAGAGTAAGGAAGTGAGAACACCAGAAGATGCGGAATATTTGCATGAATGTCCACAACTCCATCCTTGTCACAGATTATTTGACCAAGATGGACATCAAGACAGACATTGCTCCCTGTGACTTTTAGTTATTCACTAAGCTCAAGGAAAACCTTAGAGGCTGTTTTTATAAGACAGTTGAGAAAATGAAAGAGGCTGTGATAAGGGTGATTGACACGCTCAAACAAGAAGATTTCCACGGGGTCTTCCAGAAGTTGTTGGAACTGTACAACAAGTGCATTGCAGCCGGAGGAGATTACTTCGAAGGGACTAGAGTTTCATGTGTGTACTATCAATAAAAGTGCAAATGCGGAAAAAGTCTGGAAACTTATTGAAGGCACCTCATATATATTCATTCATAATACCATCTTCCCAAGCATTATCTCCTCTAATATTTTTTCTGAGGGTGATTGTGTAGTATCTGTTCTGTGGTCATGATACCATCCCCCCAGGCCTTACATCCTACTTTGGTGGTGAATAATGTAGTATCTGTTGTCATTAAACCATCCTCCCAGGCATTGTCTTCTTCTTTAGGACTTGATGGGTAAATGTGTGTGTGTTTGTGTCGTACCTGTTCTGTTTTCATGAGGCCATTCTCCCATGCATTATCTCCTTGGAGATATATGGTCTGTGGTTATGATACTATCCTCTCAGGCATTATCTCCTCCTCTAGGGATATATTGGTCATTGGTTATGATACCATTATCCCAGGCATTATCTCCTCTGGAGATATATGATCTGTGATTATGATACCATTGTCCCAGGCATTATCTCCTTCTCTGGAGATATATGGTCTGTGGTTATGATATCATTATCCCAGGCATTACTTTCTCCTTTTAGTAATATACTAGCAAAAATAATGAAGACATTTTCAAGATGCCTATGTTACGCATATGGAGATAGAGAAAACTGGATGAACAAAGAAGAAAAAGATAGAAACGTTATTTCTCTTACTTTTGGAATTTTTCCTTCTGGATCTCCGATTTCTGTCGCAGTTGGCAAGGGATAAACACAACAAACAGATGAGAAGGGCCAGGCCGATTCGCGTCGTTATTGACATATTCATGGCTACGATATACTTATGGTTTTATCTTTGCTGGAACGTGGACAACGTGTGAAGCTTACTCCATCCTGAAAAATATCAAAATAAAAAAAATAAATTTGTACTTGGTTCGTACCTTGAATTATCGTGCATTTTTTTTTTTTTTTTCATTTTTCATAACAGTGACCCGTTGGGTCACAGCCATCACCACCACAATTTATCATACTGTGATTTCATTTGAAAGTTCATAAATCGTGACATATCATTTCAGACGATCGTGTCGGATGACTAAAAATAAGTTCGCTTTATTTCTATATCACCATCATCGTCATCGTCGTCAACAACAACAACAACAACAACAACAACAACAACTCCTCCCCTCCCCATCCTCCCCTCCCCTCCTCCTTCTCCTCCTCCTCCTCCTCACTAGAAGTTCTCACACAGATCATCATCGGTGATTGCTCACTGACAATAGCCGGATCACCATTGGAAATGATTTTGTGTTATTGCAACAGCTGCTTACCATTGATTACTCACTGGCAATGACCATTGGTCTTTTCTTGGGTTTGGGGGTACCTAAATCTCTCTAAGGTCCCAGTACTTATAAAAGTAATAATAATAATAATAATAATAATAATAATAATAATAATAAAAAAAGAGAATTGAGGCATCTCGACTAGGAGACCAGGAAGCTCATGACTATGCACAATGCATTAAACCCAAAGAATGATACTGATAAACTCTATGTGAAAAAGAAAAACAGAGGCAGAGGGCTTGTTTGTATAGAAAACTATAAATAACACAAAAAAGAATTAAAAAAAATGCATAGTGCAGAACACCGAAAGAATAGTTACCATGGCAAGAGACACTGATGAAACAAACAGAAAAAGAAGAGACGAAGGATAAGATGAGGAAAGAAAAATGGGAAGAGAAACAGCTACATGAACGATTCATAAGAGTGAAAAAAGATGAGGCTAACGAAAACACCTAGATGGGGCTACAAAAGGAAACCTAAACAGAGCAACTGAATTCCTAACAACAGCCGCACAAGATAACGCAATTAGAATCAACCACACCAAAGTAAGGATCAATAAGACATAAGAGAACAGCAAATACAAACTCTATGAGCAAAGAGACGAAACAATAAACCACATAATAAGCAGATGCAGCAAAGTAGCCCAAAAAGAATTTAAAAATAGACACGATCATGTGGGGAAGGTAGTATACTGACAATTATGTAGACAATTGCATCTTGCGCACTTATTCAAATGGTACAAGCACAAACTGGCAGCAGTATGTATTTATAATAAAGAATATAATATATAATAAGAGTCATAAGATCCAAACGGATAATGCCATCCAAGCAAGAAGATCGGATTTCATAATAGTTAACAAGAAGGAAGAGTCCTGCCAGATTGTAGATGTTGCTGTTCCAGCACATCACAGAGTGAAAACCAAAGAGACAGAAAAGTGGAGCAAATACACGGAACTGGCCAGAGAGCTCAAAGGGATCCAGAAGATGAAGAAAGTCCAAATAACAAGATAACACCAATAGTAGGAGCGCTAGGAACAATACCGAAAAACTTGGAAAAAAGAATGGGAGAGATTGGAATCAGCGGGATGGCTGAAAAGATACAACGGATAACAATAATGAAAACAGCTGAAATATCAGGGAAAACCCTTAAATGTGGAGACTAACACACACGAACTACAGGTACAATCCAGACATAGAGAAACTGCTACAGAGTTAAAACACAAAGGGACATTACATGGAATCATGAAAACTGAAACTGTATAATTGTAAGTTAAACCGTCTGCACGTCTTCTTTTTGTATGTATGTCACCATAAACTGGTGCCATACCAAATAAGTGAGGAGGATCAAGGAGAATGGAAAGACCGAGTAGAGAAAGCACTAGCCAGACCTCCACTAGATGAGCGCAAAGAGGACTAGGACCTTGGGGAGGCTTATTGCCACCCAAATTCCAGTCACTGCCAACAAGAAATCAATGGTAAGCCGCTGTTGCGATAATGTAAATTCATCTGCAAAAGTTATTGCACATGGTTTCTGTAAACAAGTATAAAGTGACCGATCTGTTCGGATTTTCGTGATTGTTGTGCCGATTTTCACAACTAAGATGGGAAGTGTATTTTTTTAAATTTTTTTGTATATATCTTTAGAAAACTTTTTAATGAAACTATTTAAAGCTAAGTTTTTCTTTTTAAATAAGGAAAAAGCTGCGAAAGCAAACGTTTTAATATTAGGCATTGTTCCAGTTCATAGTCTTCTATTTTGGAAGGAACAAGCTTTCCAACATGAGGCACTCTAGAATGATATTTTTATTTAAAAAAGAAAAGTTAAAAAAAAAAAAAAAAAAAAATCGAGCTTATTTACGAAACATTTTGCGAGGAAGAGAATTTTCCCTAAATTAAAAACCGACGTAATCTATATATTAATACGATAACGCGTGTGTTATTTTGTGTGTCACGCTTACATCTTTTTTTTTGTGATTGACTGTCGTTAAATTGTTATGATCTTCCGTTTCTTGTAATAAATAATTTTATCAATAATTCTTTATAAGTTTTGGTTTCAGTTTCGATTATAGTTGAAGGAACTCATTTTTTCTTCTTCATACGTCTTGGTTTCGGTTTCAGTTTCGATTCAAGCTGATGTACCAAAGTCCTATAGATATATATTTTTTTATTTTTGAAATTACAACTTTATAATATAGAAATCAATAGAAAATTGACTCTATAATAATATATACGAAATCTGCATAAGTTAAAATATCATTTTTAAGCGTATTTTACGGTATGACTATGCCGGATGTTCCTGGTAGCTTAGATAAATACTTTTGAAGTTTTAACAAAAGAGCTACAATATTATCAGGGCGTCTCCATTTATGCTGAAAATCCACAAAATGCCAACATCAATATATTACATATGAAAGAGGTCCCGTTAGTAATTGAGAATTATAATTATAATAAGGATAAATTCACAAGAGATATTTTATATATATTTAAAGTTTTCTTTTTCTTTTTTTTTTCAATCATGTAGTCACCGCTTCGAAAACTATTTTCATTTATAAATAGTTTTTCGTCTTTCGTAATTTTAGGATATGTTACTAATTCGGCATAATAATTAAGTAGATAGCATTGGTTTTATTAGAAATTCAGTATTTCGATTTGCAAATTTCGCTATTATAAAAAGAAACGACCGAGTGTATGCGTCGCAGACGATTTTAAGTATTTTTATTTTGGTCACTGAAGGGTAAACTTCATCGTTCGCTACACTAGTTTCTTTTATTGTTAATTTTAATTATTATTATTTTTTTACCTTTATCTTTCAGTGGCTGTAGCCTTGATAACTGATTGTAATAAATAAATAAATAAATAAATAAATAAATAAATCTATAAATTCTATATGAACCGTGAAATAAATACAAAAATAAATAAAAACATCCAGGGGAAATAATTCTGCAATTAAGCTGTATGAATTGTCTCCCTTGAGTTTAATGTCTTTCAAATTTTAAATATTAACCCAGGTTTTTGTGGTAAATAAATAAAAAAAACTAAAAAACAAAAACAAAACCCCAACCAAACAAACAAAGAAACACAAAAACACAAAAACACAAAAACAAAAAGCAAAACAATGAAATAAAAACTGTTACTTGTTAACATTATTGATCCACGCATTTCAGGTGAAAACATTATGGTGCCTGTTGAGATAGAATCGCCAAGTCAATTATTAAAATGTCGTTTTAATCAAAAACAGTATTACATACTTAATTGCCGTGTCGAAAACAGGAATATATAAAAAAAATTACGAAAATTCATCACGTAGAAAGTTATTTATAGTTGAAGGCATTTTTTACGGAAGATTGGGTAAAATTGCGTTGTTATAAAGTAGACAATAAAAGCTAGTTCTCACACAGGAGACATAACTAGGTACGTGTTCATGGCGTGCAATATTTGTTGTCTATAGGGATAGACTCTTTTTTTATTACTAAAAATGCAATAGCGGTTTTTCTATTCGATGAATTTTCGTTATTTTTGGATATATTACCATTTTCGACATGCCAATTAAGTACGTAATATTGTTTTTGCTTAAAACGATATGTCTAAAACATCGATTTGTCGGACTAGGTACGGTGAAAATGAATGCCGATGCTCAAAATGTATAAATATTTTGACCCCCCCCTCTGTAGGTGTGGCAGAAAAAAATTTCGTGAAAAATATTGAATAATTCCACCCCGTCTTTCCAAGCTTATAACTCCTCGAAAAATCTAATTCAAGCCCTAATTATTTTTTTCAATTAAAGGAGCAAGGACCAAGGTTACATTAAAAAAAACAAACAAACAAAAAAACAAACAACGTGTTTTTTTTCAAATGGTTTTAAACTTCGAACTTTACAGGTAAATTTCTAAAAAACATTACTTTTTTTTGTTTTAAATTTGAATATATTATTTATTGATCTTTCATCTTCAATTTGTGATATATAACACTTTGGTGAGTAAATTAATTGTTTACTTTTTAATAGACATTTCAAAATAGGAGGCGTGAATTAATTCAACCCCCTGTCTTTCCAAGCTTATAACTACTCGAAAAATGTAATTCAAGCCATAATTTATTTTTCAATTAAAGGAGCAAGGACCAAGGTTACATTAAAAAAAAAAGAAAAAACAAACAACGTGTTTTTTTTTTTAAAGTTTTAAACTTCGGACTTTACAGGTAAATTTCTAAAAACACTACTTTTTGTTTTAAATTTGAATATATTATTTATTGATGTTTTATCTTCAATTTGTGATATATAAAACTTTGGTGAGTAAATTAATTATTTACTTTTTAATAGACACTTGAAAATGGAGGGGGGGGGGCTTGAATAAAAAAAAAAAACGTTTGTTTAAAATATTATATTCGGTTTATTGAAAAGAGCATAAAATTTCACATTGACCCTGAAAATATTGTAAAAATTGAATCAATATAAAAATTTTAATAGATTTTTAAAGTTTAAAAATTGAAAAATACTAAGCTCGTAAAATTCAATTAATTTCATTACTGTTAAAAAAAAAATATTTCTATTACTTTTAAAACAACTTTAATAGTTTATTTTGGAAGTATAATCCATAAAGAAAATAAACAACCTATTTTTAAAAGAGAAATTACAAGTTTTTTTTTTAATATTTTATTCGCAGTTTCGTATTAGGTGTGTCAAAAATTCCTACAAAAATTCTGATACACCTACCCTTAGTTAAATTCTGATACACATACTCTTAGTTACAAATTCACGAAAAATCAGGAAATTAATCAATTTTAATGAAATAATAATGATCGCGGAATATAATGAACTAATTATTTTTATTTACATCTTAGTGGAAATGTATTCTTTTGTTTAAACAAAATTACCTTTACTAAAGTTATGGTTTTCAGTAGTAAATAAAAAAACGCAAGAATTTATTTTTGCTTTTTTATACAAATAAAGCATCGTAATTTGTAACAATAAAAAAAAATATTTTTATAGGAACATTTCGAAAAAAAGCCCCTGAAGTCCGTATTAAGGAAATCGATATAACTCGAAGAAAAATTAATTTCTCGAACTACTAATATTATCATTGAATTAAGCATTGTTTATTTAACATTTTCACACAAAAAATTATAATTGCAAAAATTATTTCTACTTTTTTTTACGCTTACATTTTTAACGTAGTCTTTACATTTAAAATTCTAATATTTCCATTGCACGCGTGAATCATCAACGTAAGATAATGTTCATATAATCTTGGAAAATTAAGTAAAAAAATTAAATTGAAAATCAGGAACATAGAAAAATAATTTAATTAAAAAAATCGTAAAAATGATACGAATGTTCCATGTCGGTAAGTACGGATGTGCAGACTTGAAAAGAAAACCAGTCTGTTTTGCCTAATCTCCTTCTCTCTTCAACAACCCGCCTGTTTGTGTTTATCAACTTTAAATTTCACGTAAACATTCTGATAAATTTTAACGTAAGTCTATTTTTTTTAGTGTGTAATTTTTTCAATGATTATAAATTGTTTTCGTAACCAATTGTAATTCTGTATTAATATTAATAAATAATGGTGCTAACTTTTTTTTTTCGATTAATAAATTGTCAGTTCAGTAGTATAATTAATGAATTTAATTAACTTTTATGCATTTTTAAATGAAGGAAGGGAGTCTACGACTAAAAAAAAAAAAAAAAAAAAAAAAAAAAAGTCGATCGGTATGCCGGAATAATGTTAAATAAAGAAATAAGTTATGTCTAATTTGTCCTTCCATACATATTTGAATTTTGCCGCCAGAGTTTTTTTTTTATACAATAAACAAGTCTCGTTCCTACCAGTGTAACATTTTTGGATAATTATTACTTTTTTTAGCAAAAGTTAAGTACGTTTATTATATTAATTCATTATATTAAGACTTTAACTTAATAACTTGGAAATAATTCCAGAAAACTTATATTTTTCTTGCCAGAAAAATGTAAACACGATCTTTGTTATAATGAATTTTTACGTGAAATCTAGGGTTTTTCAGATTTGAGATAAAATTATTACATGTATTTTTTATTTCACACGCTTTTTTTTCCCCGGAGAAATTAACTTTAAACTATAATTTTTTCAAACACAATAAAAAGTAATCAAAAATTAAAAAAGAAAAAAAAATTATGATTAACCGGCGTTCAAAACCATGCGATTGAACCCCTACCGAAGAAACAGCCATAAAATTGCCCGTTCCTAAATTTTGTCGACTTTATCTTAATGCATTATTATGCACTTTCAGGCCGAACTTAGTACAAATTCCAAAAGTTAAAAAAAATGACCCCGTAGGAAAATAATTATAAATAAAAATAAAATGGATCGAATTATCAAGTTTTATTGTATGTTTTAATGTAAAAGAGTGGTGTGACCAATTTAATACGATAAACAAGGGAGATAATTCTGACTTAACTTGACAAATTAAGGGCCCGCGATTAAAATACAGGTGCTAATTAAGATAGAGTCGACAGCTCGATTTTTTTTTAATATGTAGTTTTAAGCCGAAGCAACAGTATTTACATAATTGTCGTGTCGAAAATAGTAATATATCCAGAAATTACGAAAATTCATCCAGTAGAACAACTGCTTCAGCGTTTATATATATATATATATATATATATATATATATATATATATATATATATATATATATATATATATATATATATATATATATATATATATATATATATATATATATATAAACTATCGCTATCGGCTATAACAAAACGTCGGCCATTAAAGTGACGAAAAGAGAGATGAGTATTCCCAGGTATTCGCAATCTTTAAGGTGTTCACATGTAGGGAAAATACCATTTATTCCAATTCTCCCTAAAAATTACTTTTAACTATAAATAATTTTCTACTCGATGAATTTTCGTAATTTTTTGGATGTATTACTATTTTCGACATAACAATTTAAGTAAGTGTTTTTTTTTTTTTTTTTTTTTTTTTTTTGCTTAAAACGATATATTGAAAAAAAAAAAAACGATCTGTCGACTCTATCTTAACAAGCACCGAAATACATCATCTTTTGAATCATTTTTCGCAATTTTGAAAGTCATACTAATTTCGCAATGACAATAATATTTTCACCTGAAATGCGTTGGTTTAAAATGTCAATGTAAACAATCACAGAAAAAACTGAATAAACAGGAAGTATTTTATTTATTTACCTTAAATTTAACATTCGAAAATATTATTATGTACTAGCAAAATACCTGCGCTTCGTACGGGACTTTGTTGTACGCTCAGCTCAGGTACCTGCTTTGCGGGCACCTTTGCTGTAAAATGTTGTAAGAGCAATTATTGCTTAAGGTGTCTAAAATTTTTTAACTACCTCCTGGAGCGAGTGAAATCCGACTATGAACTTGAAAACAAATAGATTTTATCAGAGTTGACATTTATATTACTACACATAAAGAATTGAAATAATTACAAAGAATCACGATGGTTAACATTTGTTTGATTGGTGGAGGAGGGTGACCTGATTCAAATTCACAAAGAAGTTGGCCGGCGCCAATATACGAAATTGATGAAATAAAATAAAATAAATAAATAAATAAAAAACATTGATTTTTATCTCTGTCCCTACTATTATATAAAATAAACTTTGTGTGTGTGTGTGTGTGTGTGTGTGTGTGTGTGTGTGTGTGTTAGTTCCCTATGGACTTCGAAACGGCCGAGCCGATTTTTATGAAATTTCACATGTTTTTATTTTTCTGTATCTGTCAGTTGTCTTAAGTATGTTTTGTATCAGAACGTCTTCGATAAGTATCGATGATCGATAATCGAAAAAATCCGATGAAAGAAGGAACAAGCGATTTTGACTAAAGTTAACAGCTTACACAGCCTTACATCACAAGTGCATTTAGGAAGTTTGATTACCACACAAGCCGAAAGGCCAGACATATAAAATCAATAGTAGGTTCTTTGATATGACAGGGGCGCGTTCGAATGTTTCTGTTTAAAGCATAACTGAAGCATGATACTTGACTTTTGCATTTTAAACTTTAATTCAATCTATTATATAGGAAGAAATAATTTTATAAAATCGATAATAAGTTCTCTACAGTGCAAGCAAGGCAGACTACAATGTATTGTGGGCTAATCAGTGCGAACTAGAGCAGGTAACAAATCGATTGGATTGAAAAAAATTAACGATTTCATCGATTTCGATGGCAATAAAAATATGGGTGTTTAAAACATTCGTTGATTATCATTCAATCCCAGGAAAAGTCGGGTCTCCCTGCCAGTTTTTTTTTTTTTTAAATAAAAACTCTACTCTATAATTTTGGGTGCGTCATTGATCTAAGGGGAGATAATTTTATTTTACTAAAAGATCCGTTCATTTTTTTTTTTTTTTTTTTACATACGAGAATTTGAGGCGCTTAAACAAACGCAATTGTGAAAATCTGGAAGAAGCGCAAGACGTGACTATTTTTTTTTTCATTAAAAAAGAACATAAATGCTAACCTTAAAAACAATGAATAAAAGCATACCATAAAATAGTCGCAGCTTCGTTTTTGTAAAGTTAACTATGAATGTCATAAACTGCGTACCCCCCCCCCCCAAAGGGCTCGTTAAAAAAGAATCGACAGATCGATTTTTTGAAATATGTCGTTTTAAGTAAAAACAATATTACGTACTTTATTTTCATGTCGAAAATAGTAATACACCCAAAAAATTACGCCAATTCACCGGAGAAAAAAAAACTGCTATTGTATTTTCAACAAAAAAAAAAGAAAAAAAAAAAAAGAAGTCCATCGCTATCGTCTTTAAAAAAGTTCGCCATAAAAGTGTCGTAAAGGGAGATAAGTATGTCCCCTGTATTCGAAATCCTCAAGGCGTTTACATCTAGAGAAAATGCAATTCTCAAATTTTAATTTAAGAATTACTTTTAGCTATAAATATATATTTTCTACTCGATGAATTTTCGTAATTTTTGGATATATTAATATTTTCGATATGACAACTAAGTACAATTGTTTTTACTTAAAACGACATATTTAAAAAAAGATCGATCTGTCGACTTTTTTCTTAACATACACCAAAAAAAAAAGTAGTTACACCTTTCCTTTATTTTGTAAGGTTTTCATTCTTCATTTTTTATTTTAATATTTAACTTTTTATAAAAATTACAATTCCTCGAAGTTGTCATAAATTCATAAATTGAAATTGTCATAAATTCTCGTATGAAAAAATAAACAAACAAAACAAACAAACAAACCCAGAAAAAACTGAAGACAAAAACAAAACAAAAAAAAAAACAACGAATCTCTTAGTGAAATGGAATTATCTCCCTTAGATTAATAACGATTTCCAATTTACAATGCCTCCTAACTGGACAGAGGTAGACATCAGGGTCGTTTTTTAACGTTGAGAAAAAGAGCTAAAATAAAAATTGTCTCAGTCCTGAAGGATTTCTCCTCCACTGACAGAGAACAAGAAATTGAAGTGACACTTTGGTCTTTGGCCCGAGTTATGGCAAAAAGCGCCATATTTTTTCCTGATACTTAACTGCGATATTTCACTTGTCCATGTTTTTTTAAGAAGCACGGGTTTGTATTACTGTACACATAGATTCGAAAAAGTTGTCAAAAAACAAATATATAACAAATAAATGTTATCAAAGGCAACATAAGTTACTTTTCTACCAAACTGGATATAATTTTCGTGTTTTTATTCAATTTAACATGTTTATTCAGCTCGAAAACCATACAGTGTTTACCGATGTATTGGAAAATTCAAGATGGCGGCTGATTCTCTCTTTAACATGGTAAGTTTGGAAAAAGGTGTAATAAATAATAAACTAGACAAAATACTGTTAGAAATTCGCTCAATATATGTTACCGTGACATAACTTGACATATATTCGGTGGTTTTTAATAGTATTTTGTCTAGTTTATTATTTATAACACCTTTTCCTGAACTTACCGTGTTAAAGAGAGAATCGGCCGCCATCTTTAATTTTCCAATACAATTTTTCGAACCTATGTGTACATTAATACAAACCCAGAAGCACCAATGTCTGAAATCAATTTTCAAAACATAAAATCGACATAATGTTGTTGCAACAACAATATAAACGAAAAAAAAAGAAAAAGAAAAGAAAAAGACACTTACCTATTTTATCAAAGACGTTTTTATTTCAATGTCAAGCCTAGAAAAGCAAAAAAAAAAAAGTTTTAGAAAATAATTTGAATACATATAAACACGATTAATATTAAAGCACAGTGTTTTTATAAGTTTTATACAGATTATAACGTTGGTGGTTGTTGCAGAAGGTATGAATCTTTTTGGTTTTCCGAACTTTTGGAGAGGGCTTCATTTTAGTGTTGTTGGAATTTTTTTTTGTACCAATAATGGTGCACCACCCCCTGTTTACGTTTATTATTTTTTATCTGGTTCTTATATATGATTTTTTGTGTTTTGTATCCATTATGATTTTTAGTTCCGTGTATTTTCGGTTTGTACGAAACTCCCTTTAATTTGGAGAAAAGAGATATGCTAGCTCTGTAATGACGTCACGAGTTCAGCGCGTATTTCGTCCTCTTTTGAAATTCTGCTGACGTGGAGAGTGAACGTGTTCATTGCCTGGCACTGAAAATGGAATTTTGAAGAGCCTCCTTCAAAGAAGTAAACCCGGCAAGAAATTAATACCCAGCTGTGACGAGGACAGACTTCTGAAAATTAACTACGTGGCTGCGGTTTTGCGCGTATTTATTTTACAAGGAGTGGAATTTAAAGAAAATACCTTTTTATGTGACAAGGAATTATGGAATTTCCTATCCGGACAAGCGACGAGGTCTTGCTCCTGTAATACATGTGTGTCTCTACGGTTTGCATGCAACATGGAGGGAAGGAAAATTCTAAAAGAACTTTAAACAAAAAAAAAAAAAGAAAAAGGCACGTGCCTGACTGGCTTTCAATTGTGAGTACGCTCCTAAAAATTAGTTTCATATGCGAGTGTGATTAGGAGATACTACTATTTTGTACATTATTGTTGTATTCGTTAATGGATACACCCAACTTCTTTATAAGAACCAGTGTTGTTTATTTTTTTCATTACATGTTACTTTTTTCATAATATGTTACCTTGGCGTTTCTTAAGTTTAATGCCCGCAAAGGGAAAAATTTGCAACTTATTGTAAATAAAATTTCTTCTTCGTTTCAAAGCAAGACATTTATATTTTATTCTTTACCCTCTCCCCCTATTTTGTTTCATGCTTTTTTTTTCAGCTTAGTTACTCTAGCGTCGAATTTATCTGGAAGCAGGATGAATTCCGACAGTATTTTGACTTGGGGTTTTAGTTTGAGCGATCTATTTTTTATTTTTTTAAATTATTTTCTTTGAAAAAGATTTATAGGTCTGTCAGGTGTGTGTTACTGTACACATAGATTCGAAAAATTGGTAAAAAATCAAATATATAAATGTCATCAAAGGCAAGATAGGTTACTCTTCTACCTAACTGGAAAAGTTTTTAGTGGTTTCACTCACTTTAAAACGTAGAATTTTTAGAAAATCATACAGTGTTTATCGTTGTTGTTGTTGTTGTTGTTTACGGTATATCAACCCTTTTCAGGTTATTTAATGCCGAATCCAAAGATTTTGAAAGAAAAATCTTTCAATATAATATATTTGTTGTTTTCAAGTCGGTTTCTATTCAACCCATAGTTGGGACCCTAACAGGTACTAACACTCCGGGTCAGTGTGGACCTGGGAGCAATGGCAATTAAAGGGTGGCTCCACACTCCCCAAAGCCCGCAAGCTGGGGCCTCACCACTGGATATAGTTTAAGGTCATGTCCAGGACCAGTGTTTATCGTTGAATACGGTAAGTTTGGGAAAATGAGTTCAAACTTAATAATTATACAAAATGCTGTTAGAAACTCACTCGATATATGTTACCGTGACAAAGGCGGACATATTTTCGGTGGGTTTCTAACAGTATTTTGTATAATTATTTAGTTTGAACTCATTTTCCCAAACTTACCATATTCAACACCGAGCACGCCGCCATTTTTCTTTTAAAAAAATATATCGATAAACACTGTATGACTGGCAGTGTTTTGTATTGAAATGTCTTTGATAAGTATTGACAATCGAAATAATCCAATGAAAAAAGGTACAGGTGATTTTGACAAACGTGATTCCTTATACAGCCTAACAGCACAAATGCATTCGGGAAAGTTTATCATCGCACAAGCAGAAAGGCCTGGCATATAAAATCAACAGTACGCTTTTAGAACAGTGGCGCGTTTGAAATGAATGTTTCTGTTTAAGAGCACAATAGGAGGCATGATACTAGACTTTTGCATTTTAAACTTTAATTTAAGCCGTTATATAAAAAACTGATTTTATAAAGTCAACAGTAAGTTCTCTACAGTGCTATGTAGACTGCAATGTATTATGGACTAAGCGGAGAGACATCTGAAGCTTCCTCCTGGTGCACCAATTAGAGCAAGTGAATCAATTGATTTTATTTCGAATTGATTTGATTGAAAAATGGGCGATTTCATTGATTTCAATTACAATAAAAATATGGAAGTGTGAAATATTCATTCATCAACTTTCAATCCCAGACAATGTGGGGTATCCCTGCTTGAATATATATATATATATATATATATATATATATATATATATATATATATATATATATATATATGTGTGTGTGTGTTAAGTCGATTAATCACAATCACAATCGGGAATCGGAAAAATCAGAATTTTTTGGGGTATTGGAATCGGTATTGGAAAAAAATTGTACATATTTTCCAATGCCAAAAACAATTGTTTTAATTATCTAATATATAAACGGCTATATGTCTGTCTGTCTGTCTGTCTCCATATTTTTAAACTCTATCTTCTCCGAAACTAAGAGTCGCAGAACGGTGATAGGGGCCTCAAATGATTGGATTTTTTACGAACCGTTCTTTTATGCATTTTTAGCTGATTAAAACAGTTTTTAAGGGGTCAAAATTGAAAATCATTAAACATTTTGTACATTTATCTTAGTTTATTTTTAATTTTTAATCAGTTCATATGTGTGTCACGTTGGTACAGTGGTGATGTCACCAGCTATGTATGCTGCAGTTTTGGTTTCGATTCTAGCTGATGGAACCCAAGTAATTTTTTTTTTACTTTTGAAACTACGACTATAATTAGTGATGGGACGATTCCATTGTTTTTCCTGATTCCGATACAATTACCAATTCCGATTTTCGATTCTTTATAAATCTCTAATTATTTAACCATAAGATTGTTATTTTCCCCGATTTTCATTAAAAAAAAACTTGTTAAATATGCAGATATTTTCCTAAACGTACAAAATACATGCGTGGAAGATGATCTATCGATTTTAGTTTTACTGCTAATTTGAAATCAATAAATATTTATTATTTTATCATTATTACCAGCAATGGAAGATTTTGTTTTACACAAAATCAAATAAAAATAGATAATCAAAAGAATCGTTTTGGCATCGGAAAATAGGCACCAATTTTTCCGATTCCAATACCGATTCCGATACCCCCAAATCTTCCAATTTTTCTGATTCTCGATTCTGCTTTTGACTAATAGTTCCAACACTATCTATAATAATATATATAAAATCTAGACAAATTAAAATATCATATTTAAGCATATTTTATGCCTGGGCAAAGCTAGGCGCCCTCTCCCCAGTCTTTTTTATTTGATTTTATTTGAAATAAAATCCTTGCTGCAGGTTGTAATAATATAATAATATAATAATATAATATGATAATATAATATAATATAATATAATAATATATAATAATATAATATAATATAATATAATAATAGAATATAATGTAATTGGTTGGTTGGTTGTTTTTGTTTTACGGCATATCAACCCTTTTCGGCTTATTTAATGCCGAATCCAAAGATTCGGAAGAAAACTTTTTAATAGAATATATTTGTTGTTTTCAAATCAGTTTCTATTCAACCCATAGTTGGGACCCTAACAGGTACTACCACTCCGGGTCAGAGTGGACCTGGGAGCAATGGTAATTAAAGGGTGGTTCCACACTCCCCAAAGCCCGCAAGCTGGGGCCTCACCACTTGATATAGTTTAAGGTCATATCCAGGACCATAATATAATATAATATAATATGATATAATATAATATAATAATATAATAATACACAATAATATGAATTATCGATCCTCATCTAAAAGATTTGGAGACATAGCATAAAAATATTATTTCAAAATCCAAGCGTCACCGTGACAGGCCCATGAAAATGTTTTTCAAACTTAAGCTTAACAGACGGACAAAAGTATTGTTTCAAACTTCAGTGCAACAATTCAGCAACCGCACTTGAGAAGCTGACCGACCGACAAAACCTAATGTGGAGATACATGGACGTATGTAAAATAAAACACGTCTGTTTAATCTAATTAAAATTATATTTCAAATTGAAGCATAAAAGGTTGGCGGACAAAGCCCCTCACTGATATTAATTTTTTTTTTTTTTTTGTGGAATGTTATCCTCATCTTCATGGTTGTTATTTTACCACGTTTCGGCCAACTCATCCTCTGGCCTTCTTCATATGATTAACTGCGACGGGATAGGGATGCTGAGTTTTGTAAAATGTATCCCCAGTAATTACTGCCTTCCATAGTTGTTGTTGTTGTTGCTTTCTCACCACGTTTTGAAGAAGGCCAAAGGATGAGTTGGCCAAAACGTGATGAAACAACAACTATGAAAGAAAAAGATAACCGTCCGCAAAAAAAAAAAATACACAAATTATGATTTCTTATCTCAAAAGGATACAAAAAAAAAAAAAAAAGAAATACGAGGTACCTTCAATAAGGTTTCAGACTTTCTTTGTACGACAATTAAAATCGCCGTAGATTCTTGAAAATTCAGTATGTTATTGCTGGGCATCTTTTTTTTTTTTTTACAAGGTGGTCACCACTTATCAAGGCCCGGAAGCCACTCAGGGATAAGGGTTATTGCATGTACAGTACGTTAGTGTGAAGATTTAATAAAGTGTCTACTTAAGGGGGGGGGGCGGTTCATCAGGAATTTGTTTATATTGAACTTGAAGACATCCAGGTTGTAGTTAGGTGGGAAGCAGGCAGACGGAACAGAGTTCCACAGGCGTGCTGTTCTAAGAAAGAAGCTTTGTTCATAGAATCTACGTTCTGATTTAGGCACAGATAAAGAGTGGGGAAAATTTTTGACAGTGGTTTCAGCTAGACGGGTGCTCCTTGTGAAAGATTGGCGAGGGAGGACGAGAGATTGGAGCTCAGACGAGCACCTGCCATGGAAATAACGATAAAACAAAGGTAGGCTCGCAACGTCTCTTCTGTGGGAGAGAGGTTGCAGGGAAGAGAAAAGGGCATCCCCACTAAGTCACGAAGTCTATTTTGTACTCTGTCAAGGCAGGATAGGCTGTTTTTAGCAGCTCCTGCCCAGATATGGAAGCAGTATTCCATCCTTGGGTGTACTTGGCTTTTATATAGATAGAGAATTGCATCAGTAGTGAGATATCTTCTGGAGCAGTAGAAGGATCCCACCATCTTTCCAGTGACCTTGGCAACAGACTTGATGTACGTGTTCCGTTTCAGATCAAGAGTAAAGGTCAAGCCCAGAAACTTGTCAAAACATGGGGCTTCTCTTAGACGAGAGCCATCCATTTCAATTGATGCCAGATGGGGATCAGAGCGTTGATGATGTAAGGATAGGAGTTTGGTTTTAGATGTTATACCAGGAATTGGAATACACCCTACGCCTGATTGTCCTAGCTAGTGAATTTCAAAAATACAATTTGGACGTGTGGACACTTTAGAAGAACGATATGCAATAAAATTCTGTTTAGAACTTGGAAAAATTGCCACAGAAACGTATGGAGTGCTACAGACTGCTTTTGGATCATCTTGCATGAATCGAGCATCAGTTTTTGAGTGGCATAAGAGATTCAAGGAAGGCAGGGAGTCTGTGAGGAATGATGAGAGGTGTAGGAGGAGTAAGAAAGTCAGAACACCAGAGTTGATTGGCCAAATAAAGAATTTCATGGATAAGGACCGTCATGTGTCTATAGAGACAATAAGTGCACAATTTGATGTCAGTTATTTGCGAAGAACTGAAGATGCAGAAAATTTGCACGGTTCGTCCCAAAGATACTCTGAGAAACTCAGAAAGAAAGACGTTGTCATGATAGCAGGGAGAATGTCGAGCTGATCAATTGGTGACCTGCGATGAAAGCTGGATCGACTGCTATGACCCGACACCAAGAGAGAGAGAGTTCTCAGTGGAAACATGTTGGCTCTCTCAGACCCAATAAGGCCAAACAGAACAAATCCCTTCAGAAACTTACGATGATCCCTTTTTTTTGTCAGCACGGGCATGATCTACATGAACTGGGTTCCCACTGGACAGACAGTCAACAACGAATACTATGTAAAGGTTTTAGGGAAGTTCAGGGTGAGATTTCATCGGAAGAAGCCAGCAATTCTTCAAATTGGGTCAGTGGCATTTCCACCAAGACAATGCACCAGTCCACAAGTCCATCCTTGTCACTGACAGTTTGACCAAGATGGGCATCTAGGCATTTCTTCACCCTCCCTATAAGTTCAGACCTTACTTCCTGTGACTTTTGGTTATTTCCTAAGCTTAAGGAAAACCTTAGAGGCTGTCATTATGAGACAATTGAGATAAAAGAGGCTATGACGAGGGTCACTGACAGGGTCACACAAGAGGACTTCTATGGGGCCTTCCAGGATTGTTAGAACGGTACAACAAATGCATTGCAGCCGGAGAAGATTACTTTAAAGGGGACTCGAGTTTCATGTGTATTCTATCAATAAAAGTGCCCGTGGAAAAAGTCTGGAAACTTATTGAAGACACCTTGTATATATTCGTTCATCATAATACTATCTTCCCAAACATTATCTCCTCTAATATTTATTTTTCTGAGTGTGATTGTGTAGTATCTGTTCTATGGTCATGATACCGTCCTCCCAGGCCTTATATCCGTCTTTGGAGGTGAATAATGGAGTCTCTGTTGTCATTAAACCATCCTCCCAGGCATTGTTTTCTTCTTTAGGACTTAGTGGGTAAATGAGTGTGTGTTCATGCAGTAACTGTTCTGTTTTTATGAAACCATTCTCCCAGGCATTATCTCCTTCTCTGGAGATATATCAACTGTGGTTACGATATCATTCTCTCAGGCAATATCTCCTACTCTGGGGATATATGGTCTATGGTTGACATGAAAGGGGACTAGAGTTTCATGTGTGTAATATCAATAAAAGTGCCCATACGAAAAAAAGTCTGGAAACTTATTGAAGGGCTCCGTCAGTCTTTGACAGACTATGGTTACTAATGAAGGGGTGCCTGCGCGTGAAAATCTTATTGGCAGGAGGTGCACAATCTCCAATCACACATCTGAGTCGACATTGTTAAGTACCAGAGGCAAATGAAGTGCGTGTACGAGTGGAAACAAATGCCGTGATAAGCAGAGAGCACATACAGCGCCTAGAATTTCCAAATGGTCACCCATCTGTTACTAACCATGCTCGCCGTTGCTTAACTTCGGTGATCTCACGAGAACCGGTGTGTTAACGCGATTATGCCGTATATTAAGGAACCTCGTAAAATATATCAAGAAATGAATTCTTTGTTATTCACTTAGAAAATATAATTGATTATTTCTTTTACGAGAATCGATTTCGTTTTAAGCAATTTTTCATTTCGACTTTTACGGGACAGGATATTCCCAAGTAAAACCCGATTACTGCCTTGCAACTATCCGTTAATTATCTTGTCTGCAAGTTTTCGATTAATTCTACCGAGATTTGAACCTGCCACGGACAGTTTTATAAAATCTTTAATTTCGTTCCCCAAGGACATTACGTTGGGGGGGGGGATATGGAGCCAAGTTTTTCTTCGTTAATGCGATTTCGTTTCAATTTCAGAAATCCAACTCCGAAGATCGCTTTTTTAAAATGTTTTGTTTTTCTTTGAATTTATTTTAGAGATACGTCCATGTATCTCTATAATAGAAGGACTCGACCATTGCTTTAATGAACATATCTTTGGATTATTTGAATTCTTCAGACTACTCTTCTCGTTTTTTTTTTTTGTACAACGTTTCGGTCGCTATAACCTCCGACCTTCTTCTGATATATCTTGTTGAATTTGGGAATCTTTCGATCTAACTCATAAATATCTTTCCGCCGAACTCAAGAATCTTTACAAAGTTCCACGTTCCGCCATTCATGACTGGGTAAAAGTCCTAAGTAATTCGCAAATGTATTTTTTGGAGTGCCGCCCACGTTGAGGATTGAACCTTCAATCTCCAGAAGAGTGTAACTGAATTTTACTAATTACTTTATCTACTATGCCACGCCATGGGAGGAAAAAAACTGCACATTACTTAGAACTTCTACTCAGTCATGGCTGACAGAACAAGAACATGCTACCCTTATGGATTAAATAAAGAGTTTTGTTTGGAATTCCATGCAAATTCCCGAGTTCGACAGAAAGATTCCAGAGATCGACAAGATACAATTGAACAAGGTTGAAAACCGAATGGTTGTGAAAATAACACTTAACTTTAGTCTTGTCCAAGCATGTTTACGCACGTACGAATCAAACAAATTTAATATACTTCTCCTCTACACCATTTCACTCTTTCGTAAAAGATTTTTATGACCGTCTTCTGATTACAATCTGATTTCACACTTAAACATCAGCTTAAAGTCAAAATCAGATGTGATAGAAAGATGTTGTGTTCTGCACTATTCAAAAGAAGGCGGATACACACTGCTAACTTATGCGTGTTTGGATGAACCAAGTACGTGTTCCCTGCCTAAGTATGATACGCATCAATCTAAGGTCTAATTAGCAACGTGATATAAATGAACTCTGGTTCCATTCATTTTTGTTTTATTAGAGATGTCCACTTCTTACGTTTGTTTTGTCCCCGACATGGCAACTATATTGAAGAATGTTCTTCCTCTTCTTTTCTGCTCACGAACTCCATCCAGTCTTTTTTTTTTTACATTACTAATCGCCACCAGTACCGAGAAACTAACTCGCTTGTTTTCGGTGGGTGAAAGGTCCTGGAAAACTGTGAACATCCAAATTGATTTACAATAAAGTTTGAAATAGCATTATTATTGTTATTAATTATTTAATGGACGCATCTTTTATTTTTTTTTTTAATTTGTTTAAACAGGTTTACGACTTGTCTGGTCTGTCACGTTTAACCCTGATATAAATAAATAAGTTTGTAAATAGTTTTTTTTTTGTGATATGTCACGGTTAAGATTGAAAGTATTTTTTGGTCTGTCATGTTTAAGCCTGAAATAGCATTTTTTTTTGGGGGGGGGAGGGGAGGTCTGTCATAAGTAAGTTTGTAAATAGTCTTTTTTTCGTGATATGTCACGGGTAAGATTGAAAGTATTTTTTGATCTGTCATGTTTAAGCCTGAATAGCATTTTTTGGGGTCTGTCATTTTTTTTGTGATATTCACGATTAAGATTGAAAGTATTTTTTGGGCTGTCGCGTTTGAAATAGCAATTTCGTTGATCTGTAAAGCTTCAGTTTGGAAGGAGTTTTCGGTGTGTCATGTTTAAGTTCTAAAATAGACATTTTCGTTGGTCTGTCACGCTTACGTTTGAAAAGACTTTTCTTCGATCATTTATGTTAAATAACCCTTTTGTTGGTAGGTCACGCTTCAATTCGGAAAATTCGTTGGACGCATAGAACTGATCTGTTTTTCTTGATTTCTCACAATCTTTTATCCGTCGACAGAATTAGTTGTGAAGAATTCCCAGAAGATTTTATGTCAAAAAAAAAGAAAAAAAAAAGAAAAAAAAAACAAGAAAAAAAAAAAAGAAAAAAAAAAAGCAGAAAATATTTTCTTGATTGGAGAAAATGTCCGTCAAATAATGATTAAAATTACAGTGATACTAGAAGAATACTCGTTCCAGGACAGGTAAAAAACAAACAAACCCAAAACAATTGCCTAAACAGAACAATTTTGCACCATTTTATGCCCCCCCCTATACAAAGACTAAAATCAAGATATGGCACAACTAAACCGTATGTCTAGAATCCTTATTCCAATTTTGATAAAAATCCATTACATGATTTTGATTCTAGAAAATGTCTAAAATTTATGGTTTAAGCTTAAGCGGTCTTAAGAAGAAACTGAAATTCAGGAAATCTTGCTTCATTGGTGGATGCAAATTTAATGCAAATCTGAAATATCTGAATTTTAAAATAGGAGGTTGTGCCCATATTGTGCTTCATAAGAACCCTAGTGTACACGCAAAAACGTATAATTTATGGAATATTTATTAATTAATATCTAAAATTTGAAATTATTAAAATTGCACAAAAAAAAAAAAAAAAAAAAGAAGTCTGAAGTTTTGCGGGGGTGGGGGGGTGGCTTTAATTCCTTTTTTCCCTCTTTGGATAAAATACATAAAAGTTAATATAATTCACATTACCCATCCTTAAGCCCAGTAGCTGTATGCTAAAATTTATAATGATATGCACATACCTAACTTTATATTTCTGAGTTCGACATGATGCAACTGAAGAAGATTGGAAGTTACATCGACTGAAACGTTGTATAAATAAAACTGGTGATGTATCTGACTTTATATTTGTTCAAGCATTTTTACACGCGTGAGAATCGAACAAATTTAATATATCCCTCCTCCCTGCACTATTTCATCTTTTGTAGACTCGGTCGTTCAATCGGTTTTGAAAGCATTTTCATTGCTTGAATGAACGTATCTTTATATTATTTGGGTTCTTCAGACTACTGTTCTCATCTTGAGTGCTATTTTCACAACGTTTCAGTCGATGTAACCTCCGACCTTCTTCAGGTGTATCTTGTTTAATTCGGGAATCTTCTGATCCAATTCAGGAATTTTTCTGTCGAACGTGGGAATCTGCAGAGGACCTCCAACTTGCTTCAGCTGTTTCTTGTCTTGGTATTCAAAGAGAACGAGTAATTCACTTTATGGAGCCAAAAATAAAATTTCAAATTACGCAGAATTTCTATCATTTGACGCATTTAATTTTAGATTCGAAACAAGGGAGATAACAAAAGGGAAACGGAAGGCAGGAAATAAAAAGGGAAACGAAAAGACAGTCAACAAAAGGGAAAGGAAAGAGTAGAAACGAAAGATGATAAACGGAAAAATGGAAAAAGGGTGATGACGAAAAGGAAACGAAAGTAGGGAAAATAAAAAAGGGGGGGGAACGAAAGAAGTGTCGTATGAGAAAAGAAACGAAAATAGGGGAACAAAAGAAAGGAAACTCCAGAAAAGAAACGGAAAAGGAAACAAAAAATGGAAACGGTAAAGAAAACGGAAAAAGTAAACAAAAAAAGTCAACTAAAGAAAGGAAACGAAAAAATGGAAACGGCAAAAAGGAAACAAAAAATGGAAGCGAAAAACGGAAACGTAAAAAAGGAAATGAAAAAAGGGAAACGAAAAAAAGAAACGGAAAAAAGGAAATGAAAAAAGGGAAACGAAAAAAGGCAAAGGAAAAAGGAAACTGGAAAACAAAAATGGAAAAAGGGAAACGAAAAGGGGCAAACGATAAAGAAAGCGGAAAAAACAGAAACGGAAAAAAGGAAATGAAAAAAGGAAACGGACAAAAAGAAACGGAAAGAGAAAACGGAAAAAAGAGACACGGAAAAAGGAAACGGAAAAAGAAAACGGAAAAAGGAAACGAAAAAAGGAATTAAAAAAAGAAAGCGTAAGAAGAAAAAAGGAAACGGAAAAAGGAAACGATAAAAGAAATCGGAAAAAAGAAACGTAGGAAGAAAAAAGGAAACGGAAAATTAAAACGAAAAAAGGTAAACGAAGGAAGAGAAACGAGGAAATTAAACCAAACTAATGAAATGAAGATTGAAAACGAAACAAAACGAAAAAGAATTAAAGAAAAAAAAAATAATGGAAACGAAAGAAAACGAGGAAATGAAAAAAAGGAAACGAAAAAAGTTAAACGAATTCAGTTGTCATGAATGTATAAAAGTTGAGAATCAGAAGTTTTGAATGAATTTAGTGCAGCTAAATTATGTCTAATGGACTAATGTTGGAACATCTTGATGTAATATCCACTTATAGAAACAATACTGTAAAAAATGCCAGAGTTTATTGAAAATAAGTTTTAGATTTTTTTTTAGATAATTCACACGATCCGATTTAACAAGAAAACGTCTTTCATCCATTTTTCAATCTGGTGTCTGAAGATATCAAATTCCTGACCTAAAATGCACCAAACATTGATCTTATTGTATTTTAAAAACTCGAAAAAGATTTTACAAAGTCCCCTCCCCCGAAATCCTCTACAAAACCAACGAAACCAAGCGCCATGAGCAAATATTTAAAGATATAAAATCTGGTAGCATAAAAAACTTTTAT